>NC_141147.1:40363545-40684475 GCF_053477565.2 Lygodium microphyllum
CACTATACTCGTAGGTGTGAGAGTGCACATGGCTATTTGAGAGGTAGCCATTGCACTTGGCTTGAAACACTTGAAACAATAAGTGGTCTGTGGGTCTTAGTGGTTAAGCGAGGAGCTCCCATATTTTGATTCCATTGCTCAGACAATGAATTTAAGCTTTGACTATTTGCATACTCCAAATCGAGCATTGAAGTAGGGTTTGTCTCAAACCAGTACTTAAGATAGGTAGCAAGTGAGTCACAAGGCATTCAATCTCTTTTGCAAGTAACTTTTCTATTTTTTTAAGTTTAGGCAAGTAGCTTGGATCAACTTACGTGCTTAGTTGTGTTTTGGATGCATTTAGGTAGAAAAAACTTAAGAAAAATATAGAAATAAATAGTAGGGTTACTGTTGTAAACATGGTGAAATAGGAAAAAAAAAAGAGACTTCAATGTTGTAACGTGCCATCCGAGCTACTCCTCCTCGGTACATTCTTAGTAGTCCATCAAGAGACGTCCTAGGAAGCGTCATCCGGGATTTTGATAAAACCCTTGAAGTTTGCTAACTAGGCTCGCTTGATTCTACCCCGTAATGGAAGTTCATGCTGCTCCCACGAGGATCGACCTAACTTTTTCTGGTCAAATCTATTACTAGTGGCTAATTAATATTAGCAGATTCTAAAGCAATATGAGTCAGTCTTTCTAGTTTCTAATGATCCATCAAGTGCAATTTTTATTCCTTCTTAGGAAAGCTCTCGGCTTACCAAGACTACCCAGCCATAGGTCTAGATCTGCCGTCGGGAGTCCATCCTCTCGCTTCCCTCGAGAGAGTAGTTTTAGTTATTTAATTATCTACCACTTTAGGTTCAACATATAAAATTAGATTCCTTGAATTATCTCCTGATACGATTTTGTTACACGCCTTTAATTTACGACACAAAAATAGAGTAAAGAAATTCCTTCTTAATAGTTCCTTTCAGAAAAATTACTTTTACAATGTCTTCTGTTCGAAATATTATTCTCTCCAAGTTCTGTTCCCCAACTAGTATTGGAAGTTCCAGAACAAAGTCTGGAAATCAAAGGTAGTTGGCAGTTCGTAAGAGCCTAAGGAGTTTATGACTAGAGCCCCCTGTTATCCTCACCTTCTCCTGCTGACTAGAGTTCCCTACGACAAGACCTTTCCCGTCATGATTGGTCTAAACTCACTAACACGAAACAAAAAAAAAACCCTTGGACTAGGTTTTATTCACACTGGCCTTGGGGAGGTCTAGTGCTATCAAGAACACTACCTCAATCGGTGTTCTGTGTTCACCAGAATACTGTCTCAATCGGTAATCTGTACTCAATCATCCATCTTTTAGCCTGATGATTTTAGAAAAGATCAGTACCTAGCTTACAATCACAAACATCTTATTTCGAATGCATTAGACATAAACTCTTAACAAGTTTATTTCCAATACAATTTTTTTCTTTCCAAAAATAATAACATCAAGGAAATTTAGTATAAGTGAAAAAATAGCTATAAATGAGACAAAATAACTTCGAGACAAATCAGCATAAGTGGCAATACCTTCCAATATTCTTCCTAGATTCCCTCTTCCTTGGGGATTAGTATGGATTGAATTTAAGCAAGAATTTCATACTTGAGGATAACTCCCTTAGAGTTTCGTGGGTCTTTGCCTGCAATAAAAGAAAATCTTGATTAGTTTAATTACGAACAATATCATTTGGCAATTGCATCCCAACATCTCTTATATACCGAGGATTAGCATTTGTGATTTAGGGATTTCATTTGATCAATACAAAAATCAGAAATATTAAATCCTTTAGGGACACAGTACCTTCCTTGTACTCGCATAGGTTCATCTTGTACAAACCCAAGATAACCCTTGGAATCCACAGTTAAGAATTTCTCAAAGAAAGTATATACATGAATTGAATAGAATCTTATTTTTCATTGCAGCTTCTATTGCCTATTCATGGAATAAAGACCTGCTAGCTAATTTTATTTAAGCAAATTAATGCCTGGAAGATCCGGGTGACGGGTGCTTGGTTGATGGTATTTCCAGATTCGTTTGTAATCCTCGTACTCGCCATTCCGTTTGTAGTAATTGTGTCCATAGCATTATTGGCAGCTCCTGCCTCTGCGACCTTCATAGCTTTCTTCTTCGGGCCATGGTCTTTAATCACAAGACTGCAAAAAAGGGGGAATTTGGCGAAGGAGCTTGGAGGTAATTAGATTGATGGAATTTTGATTGACCGGGGGAGAGGGGGAAGTGATCACCAAAGATTTCAAGAAATCGAGAAGAGTCATGATTCCATAGAAAGAAATAGGATAGAAGGGGTAGAGGAATTGAATTTGAGAGCTCGTGGAATATCCTCCTTGTCTTCTTGACAAGAAATTCCCGTACTCGTGCTTCTCTTGCCTCACTCCCTCTTGTTCTGTACTCCTGAGAAGAGCCTCTCCCCTCTTTCTTGGACTACTCTCAATGGCTCCCCATGCCTCTTATTTATAGCTAAATTAGAGAGGAAGGATTGTGGCTAAGAAGAAGAGTTCTTTATGGAGGGGATCTTGGCAAAATCACCAATCTAATGCTTAAATCACAAATCTGATAGTTCTGTTGGCTCCTAAAGGGAGGTAAACCACAAGACACGCTTGGTTAGAAATCTTCTAGATCACTCCTTCTTCTCCTTGTTCAAAGTACTGTTTGCTGCCTATAAACTGTGATCGCGACGCGCGTGATTTTGCCAATCCCTTTTTTAGCATTAAATCTCCAAGACTGATTGAAAAAAAACACTTGTTTTTTTAATATGACATCTGGTTCTAGAAATTTCCATATCTGTTTAGGATATTTACAATAAATAATATCTAAAATATGCTAGTCTTATCCAAAAATCTAATATTTTTGGACCATCCATACTATACACATTGACACTAATGGCTAATATGGCTCATAACTCTCATTCACGTGGTAACTTCCGTGATGGGTGGCTACAATCCTTGTCAATCCAGAAAATGTCGGGTTACGATCCTCAGGTCTTTTTGCTTGAGATCTTCTCTATTTAATGATTTTAGAGTTCTTAAAGTCCATTTTGTGAGAAGTTGGAAAATTTTTAAATTAAAGTCAGGATATCACAAATGCATTGAGAGAGGAAACAGAGAAGGGGAATGGAAGACTAAAGAACAAGGGGTTTAAGAGGCAGAGAGAGAAAAGGGGAACCCATTTCTGTATTCAGAGTTTGAGAGAGAGAAAGACCTAGACAAGTTGTTGCAGGGCAACAAGGAGTCAAGGAGATTTTTGATTCCTGCAATTGGACGATGCATTCGTGGGTTGTAGGTGAGTGGCTTTGATTGCTAGCTCCTTGTGTTTAATTCTAGAGCTTGCTAGGGACTATGACAAGGCATCATGAGCATTGAGATGGATTTTCATCAGCTCTACGTCCATTTTTGCCAAAGCATTCGGACCATTCGACTATGCCAAAGACATTCAATTTTCGTAATTAGATGCAATTGAATCATCTGATCAGAAGAACCTTAACTAGTCCAAAATTGGCCAATCCAAAAATTGAACAGCTTGATTGTTCGATTCAGACAAATCAGACTCGAACAATCCAAAATCGAGTAACCCAGAATCGAAAGTCCGATTCTGGGAATCTGACCAAAAACCTACTAATTGGACAAGAAAATTAAACATCAATTTCTGGCAAATTTTGACCTTCCTAGACCCCCTATAGGGGTCAACCTTAGCTGTAGGATACCCTAGTATATCCCTAGGTGAGTGAATAGGGCAATAGAGCCAATTGGCTCGATAGTTAAGAACAGATAGTCTAGGAGTGACTACAATCACTAACCATACCCCAATAGAGGCCCCGACTAACCACGTAAACCCGCTTTCAGACCACACAACAATCATGCAATAGGAACCTAGAGTGGACCACTACAAGTGGCCACCACTTGTGCAGAAGAGCTAGCATTATCTAAAATTAATCAAAGAAGTGTGATTTGCATTGATTTCCATTGATTGTGATTGAATTCACACACTTCATCACATAACCACTTGAAGTACACAAGGAAAAAGAGAAAGCATGATTTGGCACAAGTCCACTCCATCACGCTATCAAAGAGTTTACTGTTCATAATATAAATCGTGGGATTCTTATGAACACAGAAGAGCTTCACTGGAAGTTATATGAGAAAATTTGCATATAAAATTCAAACATTGTTATCCAATAACCACCTTAGTTATACAAGTTCTTTTGTATTTAGCATATAATTTTCAGTTATACCATGTATATTTATGAAAAATAAGTCTATGGGAACCTACAACCTAGTCATCTGGAAGGAATTGATAGTTTGCAAGATAAATCACATTAATTCAGGTACAAAAATATGGTCAGAACCCAAGAAAGATGCCAAGAACTGCCAAAAGTCCAGTAGGTCCACATGGGACCAGGAGTAACAGACTTAAGTGACCAGCAAGTGACCTAGGCTGGTCAAAAAGTGACCAGGGACTGAGCAGGGAGCAGCCCGCGTTTTTCGGCACAAAATACAGGCTGCAGTGTCTGAAGCAAACTGGAGAGAGCTGGAGCTATGGTGCATGAAATGGAGCATGCAAACTGAAGATCAACAGGCCCAACTACTGAAGATGTAAACATGGTGAGAGCTCCACTTCTCTGTCTCTTTGGTCTGACGAAAATGCATGCTGAAACAGTCTATATAAGAGGGAAATCTGAGAGAAGAGGATTCAGCCTACTCTTATGCACGACTTCTCTCATTTTGTTTACCTTATTCTTGGTCCAATGAAGCCCGATTTGTACCCAAGTACTTGAGTGACTTTGGGGCAAGTAAAGGGTGAGGATATTGAAGACTTATGGGCTGAAATAACCAATCATAAACAGGGCAGCCCACTGTTATGGTCCATTTTTATGAGCAAAAATGGGATTTTTATGGTTGTAATGGAAGGAAATGACCTCTTTTCTTCAGGGCATTGTTCATGAATGATTAGAAGTGTTTCCTCTTGAGTTTATGCACTCATTTTGAACTTGATTATGGGCTGGAATTTTCTGTTTTAAAACAGGGCTGAAGCTAAAATTATACTTTTTCAATTCATTTCATGTATCTTTGGCCCAAATCTTGGATGCATTTGAATCTATCAACAATATACTTGAACCAAAGGGTTGAAATCCATCTATGTACTTGAAATAAATGCCATTAGAGCTTGTATTTGACATTCATAAATGAATTGAGAATCTGAAAATATCCTTTATGATATGATGTATGTATCCAGAGGCATTTGATGTAATCAAGTTAGTCTTATTCCTTCTGTTCATGTATGCTAAGTACATAGTGAAAAGGCTTGAACTCTTCTTCCGTACCTAAATCATTTCTAAATCTCGGATCTTATTAAACCCCAATCCATTTTTCCTTCCCGAATCTTGAATCCTAAACTCTTCTTCTGCACTAAAAGCCCCGGTGGTAGACCTTCAACTCTTAACGCGACGACAACGCGTGTGTCCAATTCATGTAACATTGCAAACTGATTTGTGTAATAAGGAACATACTAATAGGGTCTAAGTAAGGAACAAACCCACTAATAAGAGTGAATCTCCAAAAGCTAGATACAGTCCGAGAACCAAGACCTAAAGTAAGCAATTGCAAATTTTGAAGTGACGAAGAAAGGAGAGAGACCCAACATGATTGGGGACGCGGCTTTGCCCAATCTGATCGACACACTAGTTGCTCAAGAAACTGCCAACATGTCAAGAACTAGCACCAACCCTGTAGACAACAAGCTCGACTTGGGAGAATTCCCAGTCGACATTTAGTAAATGGTAAACCAGTATGACTTGCAAACCAAAATGGTGCATCATGGTAGACCAACCAAGGACATCACAGCCGATCTCAAGGAAGAGAGAATATTAGCAAGGAAATCACTGGAAAGCATAGCCGCCTACAACCAAAAGCAACTAGCTTAGAAGCTAAGACAAGACATAGAAATGTGTGAGGTCCAATGTGTCTCACCAATAGAACCAGGGCAATACCAAATGCTAAGAGGGAGAGAGTGTTAGAGGCTGATCTTACACTAAGTGAGCTTCTCAGACAAAGAGACTCTTAGACAATACAATTGTTGCGGAGCAGAGAGCGGAGAAACCCTAGCAACTGCATTGCTAGCAGGACTAGAAATCACACCAAACTCTAAAATCCAGACCAAAATACCTAGGATTGCTAAGAAACTCGACAAGGAAATGACCTGTATAACTTTGTGGAGTAGTTCAAGCAAGTATGCAAGGCGAACGGCCTCACAGACCTTGCTCACACTGAGCACAAGATTTTGGGCTTTGCCTAGAAGACAAAGGGCAGTAATGGCTTACTAGCCTAGACATTACCAAATGGAGTAATTTTAATAACCTTGAGAGTCTCTTCATCAAGAGGTTCTCTAAAGCGGGATACTCTAACAAACTCATCATCAGGTTGATGAATGTCAGTTAGAAGGATAAGGAGGATGTTTGAGATTACATCACTCACATGCAAAACCTCTTTAAGAGGATAAGGAGGATATTCGAGACTATATCACTCACGTGCGAAAACTCTTTAAGAGAATCCCAGTGGCAGCAAAATGACCTAATGAATGAGCAATTCCATGGTATTTATAAATGAAATCCAAAGCAAAGAGCTCTACAAGGCCTTGGTGAGAAACTCAAACCTATAAAGGGACATGCTAGCTAGGGTCTTTGAAGAAGCCATATGCATGGATGACCTGCTTAAGGAGAGAAGCTTTAGAACCACGACCCTGTAATAAAAAAGTGCCTTAATGCCTTACCCAATATTTAGTCTACTAGGTTTAAGTACAAAAGACTAAGTTGTAACTAGCCAAGGATCTTTTTGCCATTTTACAACATTTTATTGTTTGAGATCTCAATCTCCTACCATCTAAGAGGGTGCATACTGTACCGCAAAGAAGAAGCCTAGACACCACAAGCAAGTAGTTTGGTCGAGATCATTGGCAAAAGAGTGTAGAGCCTGACCAAAAGTAAGCGGTCAGTAACCTACTCACGATGTTGATATTAGCCTCTATGACTCTACACTCTAGGAGAGCTGCTTAGGCAAAACCTGACGCTATGGCAAGGGTTGAAGCAATGGGTAGAAAGACCTAACGAGCTTGGAGTGACCTGACTTGCCTAAACACAATACAATAATGCATATACCAAGCTTAACCTTGAACTCAGTGCTTAAGTCTTTGCATGTAGATGCTTTTTGGGAAGGCACAGAGATGCACACAGTCTTGCATGTCAACGCATTAAGAGATGCTACAAGGAAGAGAATTGTAGATATAGGAGCGGGATTCAATGTGCTTAATCATTTAGTCCTATAAGCTTGGGGTGAACCACCTATGGAGACTGCTAGATTTAACGTCACATTGGCTAACGGAATGAAGGTTAGACCATTTGGAGTATTAAAAGACTAGCCCTTGAAGATAGTGAGAGTCGAGTTATCAGTGAACTTCACTACAACATCCTGCTAGGCCGACACTGGATGCGAAATGCACAAGTGATAGAAGACTAGGGTATAGATAGAAGACTAGGGTATCTAATATTCTAGGTCAATCGGTGTGGTTTTCCATGTATAGATACCCCAACCACCTCAGACAAAATGCACCAAAGGGGACATATTGACCCACCTAAGGCACAGCCAGTTGAGGGAGGAAAAGAGGAGGTAGTCAAAGGAGTCAGAAGTCGAAGAGCAAAGAAAGCCCCAAGATCTACCAAAGTGCTTCACAAAGTTCAAAAAGTGCAACAGAGTGGTGATCTTGCTAGGAACTAAGAGGGAAGGACAAGGAAGTGAACCAATAGAGGGGCCCGCCAAGGTGAAGGAAGCCAACTTAGCAGGGGAGGGTGCAAAGCCTTGACCCGCTGATGAGGACCTTACTGAAAAAGAGGAGGCTAATCTTGTCGCTCTCCTATAAGAGTACATAGATGTGTTTTCTTGGTCCTTAGACAAACTAAAAAAACTAGATCAGAGGGTTGCAACTCATAACATCCCCATGATTCCAGCTGTAACACTAGTCAAGCAGCAACCCTACCCAATGAATCTAAAGAATGCACACACCGTCAAGGAGGAGATAGATAAGCTATCAAAGGCTGGATTCATCTACAAGATTGAGTATATGGACTAGGTGTCACCTATAGTGATTGTCTTGAAGAAGAGTGGGAAGATTCGAGTGTGTGCAAATTATAAAACAGTCAATGTTGCAACAAAGAGGGACAATTGTCCACTACCCTACATGGAGCACATACTTGAAAGAGTAGTGGGGAAGGACGCCTATAGTTTCCTAGACGACTTCTCAAGCTATAACCAGGTACAAATGCACCTTGAGAATAAACATAAGACAACATTCTTCGCCAAATGGGGCATATTCACCTACATAGTCATGCCATTTGGGCTAACAAATGCACCAGCTACTTTTTAGTGCCTCATGTGTGTCATCTTCAAAGACATGCTTTGGCAAGAATTGGAGGTTTTTACTGATGAATTATGAACTAGAGGGAACATCTAAATAAACTCCATGTAGTCTCTGAGTAGTGTAGGTTGTATAATCTTTCCTTGAACCCCCTAAAGTTTTTTCTAGGTAAAACATGGATGTATCCTAGGACATGTGGTGTCCAAGCACTGCATAGCCACCAACTTCTCGAGGACTTCTCCAAAGTTAGGGTCATTGTCAATTTACCACCGTCCACAAACTATAAGGGAGTTCAGTGCTTCCTAAGACACACAAGGTACTATCGGCGATTCCTTCTAAACTATGCATTGATTGCTAGACTCCTTTACAAATTGTTGATTATATTTAAGTGGAACGAGGAATGCCAATGTGCTTATGAGGAACTAAAGAAGAATATTATAATTGCACCAATCCTACAAGTCCTAGATTAGAATATGACATTCCATGTGCACATTGATGCATCAAAGTTTTCCATGTGAACTATTTTGTACCAACCTAGTGAGTATAATCTTGATTATCATGTGAGCTTTGCTAGCAAACAACTTAAAAATATGAAAATGAATTACTCCATGATGGAGAGGGAAGACCTAGCTATGGTGTTTGCTGTGAAAAAGTTATGTCATTATCTTTTAGGTATAACCTTCACCTTCTTTGTTGACCATCAAGATTTGCTTTATTTAGTCAACAAACCTTGCAACTCATGTACTAATCTGCAAAAAGGTGCAATGGAAGATCTGGTTTGACAAGCATGTTAAAAAATGTCACTTCGAGCAGGGTGACCTAGTGCTCAACCAAACCCCAAATCCCCGTAGGCTTTATACCCTCCTATAAGTGGAGATCCATCCTTACTTTGGTGTCAAACCTAGCTGTAAACACGAGGGACAACCCGATCACCTACATCATGTGCTTGGATGCTACCTTCACCATGTTTGCTTAAAGCTACAAATAGTTGGGCCTCCTCGACCAGTCATTAGTAACGGAAGTATGCTCCTTGCCATGCACTCGAGAGGAATATAAGTTCATGTTTGCCAAGTTTCCCAAGGTGGTCGAGGACTTGATTGCCAATGAGATATCTCGAGAGAAAGCTCTCAAATAGCGATTGCTCACCTCCTACAATAGCAGTAAAGTCTCTACAACAACCCAATAACTAGCTAAAATGACTAGTCAATTTTGACTCTTCCTTTCTGCAAAAATGGTATGCTCTCTATCTCCAATGGGAACAAAACAATTGTCAAATTATGACCAACGGTGAGCAAAGATGTGCAATCAAAGTCTCTAAGTACAATCTAACCTATGTGGCTTCCACCTCATTCAGAGTATTGGCCATCACACCCAATGACCTTTAGAAGAATAGGTTATAGCCCATCCCTATTTGGATTGACTCCTGAGAAAGAACTGCATGTCGCTAGTAGCAGGATGAATTCTCACGTCTTCCTAATCGATGTCTTGACCTACATTACACACATAGGCATTAGGCCTCAAAACATGGACCATAATGCCGACTTAGAGTATAATCCACAATTCTATGTTTGGCACATGAATAAATAAGAACAACAAGCAAGTGCTTCACGTCCCTAACACTTCACCCTCTAATCCTAGGAAGGATTTTCATTATTCCTAGGGGGAGGGGGTAAGGTGGAAAAGAAAACATGACTTGAACTTCAAAACTTCAAACCAAACTTCAAGAAGGAAGGCTTGCCCAAAAGGATAGAGGTCATGCTTAGCCTTGAAATAGTTGAGAAGGCTTTAGGATTGGCCAACACATAGGGAGAGAGACCAAAGAGGGATGTTTATGGCATGCTCAAGATGCTGAAGACAAAGGTGCACACTAATGATGGGATCAATCTAGAAGACATCCCTAACGCCGCCATCCAATTGCAAGCCAAGATGGTGCATGCCTTGTTCTCTAGTCATCACCCTCATGACTCGAATCCCAGTGCCAATGCTTGAAATTATTGCAATAGGGGCCTAGATGAAAAAAATTTGAATGCCTACGTCTGCAAGACAATTGACTCATCAGCCAAGGTGTGGTGATTGAGTCAAAGTCTTGTAGGAGGTGAGTCACCAACCACCACAACCGATCGGGAACCGAAAAATGCCCGCATCGAAAGCATCCCTGATAGCCTTTAGAGGGGTGCTGACAGCCATTATCCAAGAAGCTGTGGGAGAGATGAAAAGGAAAGAAGAAGTAGGGGAGACTCCAGAGAGATCTCCCATTCAAGAATAACACCTTTCCCCAATCCCAAAAAGCCTATCAATGTCTCCAAAAGTGAGATACATGGAGAAGAAGAAACAAGCAAGCCATAGAAAGAGAAGGTAGAGTGAGCTAGAAGAAAGCTAGTTGACCAAACTCAAGAAGCAAAGATATTTTCAGAGATTGACTTGAGATTTGAATAGTGTACAAGAGGCTGTGAGGTGAAGGCTAAGTGCATAGTAGTGCACTAGATTCAAGAGATAGTGCATGTGGGTAACGGATTGTGTGCAAGTGCAAATGCACTAGTGTAGTGCACTAGGGTGAAGCTAGTCTACTGTGCTATGTAAGGTGTAGAAATTACATAGTTCAACGGATAGAATCTGAGCAAGGAGTAGAGAATATATAGCAAATATGAGAAGAATAGAAACTGCTTTAATTTCAAATGAACTGATACAAAGATTTCTCTATCCACCCATGTACTTCCACTGTGAAGCTTAGATGGTGATCTATAGAAATGATTGGTGAAGAGATTAAGGCTAGCTCAAATAACTTTGATTGAGTGTAAGATAGATTGATACCAGCTTTGGAGGGGTCTTCCTTTTATAGACCACAAAATAAATATGGTTTTTTTGAGGTAGACCTCATGAGAACATTTTTGTCTAAGGAATTTTGAGTGAAGAAGAGCAACAAAATGTGATGTTTTAAAGAGGAGTTCAAGAGTAAGAAACTTTATTTAGGAGATTCCTAAAGTGTGTTCATGCTTCTAGCCAGTGATCTATACGTAAGAGCTCTTGTGCATTTATCTAATTTTAGCTTACAAAGCTTATATGTCTTCAAAATAACATTGTGGTAAGTTGTTGCCGAGACATAGTGGTTGTGCAAGAGAATAATGGCCTCAGATCATCCTCTCTTGATGCCTAGGCATGTTCTCGAGAATGGCAACCTCAAATGGTTCTTGTTTGAGCATAAAGTTGATGTCCGCTCATATTTTAGGTGTGCTATACCTTGGATTAAGCTTGACTTTATCTCCTTTTCCTTGTGATTTGCCAAAATTATGCCATCTACTATTTATGCTTTTCCTTTGTTTCTTTCTTAGAGAGGGTCATCTACTCTAATTTCTTCTTCAATCACTTTCTATAGATCCCTTATTATAGATTTCCTCATAGAGACCTCAAATGCTAGACATATAGTCTCATATGGCCTCTTTTTTTCTATAGGGCTTTATTCTGCTCTTAAGGGAAACATGTAGGGATTCAAATTTGTATATAAGGGCAAGGTTAGGGAACCCATAGGTGTGTGTGTGTGTGTGTGTGTGTGTGTGTGTGTGTGTGTGTGTGTGTGTGTGTGTGTGTGTGTGTGTGTGTGTGTGTGTGTGTGTGTGTGTGTGTGTGTGTGTGTGTGTGTGTGTGTGTGTGTGTGTGTGTGTGTGTGTGTGTGTGTGTGTGTGTGTGTGTGTGTGTGTGTGTGTGTGTGTGTGTGTGTGTGTGTGTGTGTGTGTGTGTGTGTGTGTGTGTGTGTGTGTGTGTGTGTGTGTGTGTGTGTGTGTGTGTGTGTGTGTGTGTGTGTGTGTGTGTGTGTGTGTGTGTGTGTGTGTGTGTGTGTGTGTGTGTGTGTGTGTGTGTGTGTGTGTGTGTGTGTGTGTGTGTGTGTGTGTGTGTGTGTGTGTGTGTGTGTGTGTGTGTGTGTGTGTGTGTGTGTGTGTGTGTGTGTGTGTGTGTGTGTGTGTGTGTGTGTGTGTGTGTGTGTGTGTGTGTGTGTGTGTGTGTGTGTGTGTGTGTGTGTGTGTGTGTGTGTGTGTGTGTGTGTGTGGTAGAGTAGGCCTACCAATTGGCATGTAATGTGAATTCGACATATGCATGTTATGAGGCAGTCTTGTCCTACCACTTATTGTATGTGTATGTGCATATGTGTGTGTGCGTGTGTACATATACATGCATGTGCATGATAGAAGGGGTCGTCTAATTGGCATGTGTCATGAATTTGGCATATGCATATCATGAGGACTAATGAGGCAATCCCCTATCACTCATTGTGTGTGTATAGACACTTTGCATACACGTGCATGATAGGGGGGATATCACTAATTGGCATGCATTATGCAGGTCATGAAGTGGTTGTCCCTTGTCGTGCATTACTTGCACATGTTGTATATGTATTATCTTATCACTTATAAGTTGTTGGACATGTGGATTGGCATGTGTCATCATATATGCCAAGACTGTATTCATCATATACATGTCATGATATTTCTATCCCATGATATGTGTACATGGGTCCAAAATGTGTTTGCCAAATAGACAATCAATCGAGATTTCTACAAGCAAGTGTTTTTGGGTATGTGGCCCAATAATAGTCACATCTATCTCAAGAAACAATTACTTTATCACTTTCATCTCTGATGACTGTATATGTTTTACCTTTGTTTCCCTTTTGAAGTCAAAGGAATCTTCTTTTGTTCTTCAAGCCCTTAAACACTTTCATTGCTTTACCAAGAATCAGCTAAGCCTTGGCCTCTAATCCATCCAAACAAACAACGACAATGAGTATTGAAACACAAACCATTACTAGCCTACTACCAATCTCATGGAATACATTGTAGGCCAACAAAAAGAGAATTTTATTTTTCTTGGGTAATTATCATTGATGAAGATGCACTCCCTACCTCTCCACCCGACATCTCATAGGGTACACCGATGGATTCCTTACCTTGATACCTATGTCTACCATTGGTTACAAATAGATTGACTCCCCAACTTCATCACATGGTGTGGAAGCTCACACACTCTTCCTTGGCTCCTATCGATGCACTCTTATTTCTCATCCTATTGTGCCTCTACTTGTTCCATCTCCTATGGCTCTAGTCGCTCAGCCTCCACCCATCTCACAGAGCCTCTGTCAATCACATCTTCCCAACACAAGGAACTTTTAAATAGTTCCTACATAGGAAAATTATGGAAATGTAGGAAATTCTCTAATTTTTCCTAGCTATGTATACATGGATTCCCTATGTATAACTAGGGAGTTACATTCTATGCATCTCATGGTAGGAAATCCTAGGCATGCATGTATGAATTCCTTATATATTACTAGGGAATTTTATTCCCACATCTTAAACTAGGGATTTGTAGCTCATTTAACTAGGCAACCATGTTTTCCACATAGCATAGGAAATTATAAACCGCAGAACTAGGGAATTCGGTTCCCCACATTTCATATAGGGGAACTACAAATAGACAAATCAAGAATACATACTTTGTGGAAAATTACAAATAGTTTATGGGAAATGGTTGCCAAATAAAATAGGCTTAAACTAAGCAGTCACTCAAAAATACAACATTACTTCTCATTTTTTAAATAAACTTTTGCAAAATTCTTCTATTTACTCCTTTAAAGATTATTTGGTGGTGCAACAAGCTATAAAGGTAACTATATTCAATTTGATCAATAATTTAATATTGAGCACAATGTGACCAAGCTTAATATTATGGAAATGAGGAACCAATTGTAGCATGCCATTTGTGTGTCTTCTTTCACACAAGTTTCTAATGCATGTTCATTTCAAAGAGAGCTTAAAAGGATCCTCTTTCTCATAAGGAAAATGTCGTAAAATAAACATCAACATACTAAGTCTGTGTCTATGGAAAATTTCAACATAACTAGCCTTTGAAGAAACATGTCAACTTATAGAAAGGTGTGGTCATGTTGGTAAGGTTAGACTTTGGCATTTTCTCACATGCATTAGTTTGTTGCAATTACTCTAATTATCCCAAATTAGGTTAGAGTTTAAGAACACATTGTCCATCTCACCTATGATCATGCCAAATTGAGGTTAAAGATACCAAGGTGTTGTAATGGAAAATGGGATAGAGATCAAAATCCTAAGAAAAATAGGTTGCTTTCTCAAAGTATATGTGTTTTAGTCCACTTTCTTTTACATTGAGGAGTACCAAAACATAATTAGCTACAAAGGTACCTAGTTAATTTATTGTAATCCTACAAGTTTTACAAAATTTAATTTCAACCAATTTAGGATTTTCCATAATAACAAATATATCCTCTTCAAAACACAAACTTCAGCATCCATAATCGAAAACCTTTTATGATTCCATAATACACAAACAAAGATTCAAATACTTAAAGAACATGACACAAACATTGAGAATAGCCTAGAGTGACCGTGAAGACCTGGTGCTGATTCTCTTTGTATTCAGAAATCATGCAACTCACTTCAAGAAATGCAACTACCTGCATATCAAAATTAGCACCTGACATACAGGTATTCTATCCCATGACATTTAAAGACACAATCACATAGGCTGATCTCAAACCATTATATCCATATATGAAAGTAAGAGACTAAGGTCATTAATGGAATTCAAGGCCTAGGGATTTACACCCCTAACACATGGCACAGCCCCTAGTGGATGACTGGCACAGGCATGACCCGAACCCACAAGCATAGAGTAAGAAACTAGATGACATAAAGAACATACTTATACCCTACCAGAGGCCTTGCACCCCTAAATAGGACACACTGAGCTATCATGAGTAGAGATCCTCCAAGATACTCATGATCCTCTTGTGCAGTTGCATAAGTAGTTCTAAAGCCAATCAAAAACATGAATGAAGTACAAAATCCAAAAAGAAGTAATAGCATGAAACTATGCAACTAGAAAGTAATCGAAACATAAACAATAATGTCCTTGTAGGAGGACATCTGCACTCCAGAAGACGGACCATCATGTCCAGTAGGTACAGCACCTCCCATTTCTTGGAACTCCTCATGCACCTCATGCATAACCCTTCTACACCACATCACTACTGTCACTGGCATGAAAATGCTTCTCCAGCAACAAAGTAGCAATGTAATCTTCACTATGTCTTTTGGCTTCCAAAGCCTCCTGCAATCTACTTTCCAGATCATGACATTTAGCATAGACACCTTCTCATGTAATCCTGCATCCTCATGAACATCAACCAGTTGCTTTACCATAAACACATCCTTAAACATAGCATATGGTCGAGAGACCAAAGCATACAAAGTTTGAGCAACCCTCTGCCATGACTGTTTTACTTTCAAAAGCAAAGCATCATGAAATTCTTCATACTCTAATTTAAGCACTACTGCCCCATCTACATCCACATTCAAATTTTGAAGAATCTGCTGCTCAACCATTTTCAAAGGAGCAAACCTGTCCTGCAAAAGTTTATGATCAACTTGTAACTGTGCATACATATCCATAAACTTTTGCATACTATCCAAACACTGAGATTTCAATTCTTTGGTCCATCTTTCAAAGACATTGACTGACATTTTGTTATGCTCTATCTACTGCTGCAGTGCTAACACCTGCTCATGATGTTTAGCAAATAAAGCATCATAATCTGCTACTTTTTTCTTTAATTGTTTATCCAAATCCTCAGCCCTCATCCTCTCAACATTCTGCTAATGCTAGGAACTCAAAACCTGCACTGCAATACCTGAATGATCTTGGTCATCTTGTCCCACATAGAGACCATGATTTTCTACATCATCCTTATGACATCAATCGTACTAGTAACGTGAGAAACATCAATATCCATCTCACCCAAGACCAAAGGAGTATAAGGTACATGCACAGACTCAAAGTCTCCATGTAAAGCCTTCTTAACAATAGCAGCAACATCAACCAAAACCCATTTTGGTTGCTCATCCATGTTGCATTTACCCCTCAGCCAAATTTTACCTATCTTTTCCTTATTTTTCCCTATATTACCTACAGACTTTAATGCATCCCCTGTGACCCTTGCATCCAAATGCTCCACCTTCTCATCATACATTGACTCCCCATGATCTTTCACAAGATCCATAACAACCTATCTTGCATAAGGCTTCTGATAACCTGCTTGTAACAAATCTTTGTAAAGAGCTAAGCTCTCTTCATCACCACCAAAAATATCAAAAGCATCAGCACTTTCTTTCCCATTACTAGTATCCACTGTCACATCATCAACATGCCCTGCATCTTGAGACATGGAATCAAGTGTCCAAGTCAATAAAGACTCCATAGTCAAACCAAGATATTGCCTAAAAGCATACTCATATAGGGTTGCCAAGAAACAACCCATGAGGGATTTATGAAAAACCTTCTTAGTCTTCAGCACTTTGATCTCTATCATTAACCTGTGATACAAAACCCCATCCCAACTTGGCATATCCACATTCACATCATAATAAATCAAGCCATAAGTCTCCCAAGCTATGGAATCGGTCTTATTAAATAGCATGAACTTCTCCATAAACCACCAAAGATGCATTCTACGATCAGCATCAATGCATTTCATAACATACACCTTACGTGGACATGTGACATCTCCGAATGCTTCATGCATTTTCTCATCAGAGCATCTCCACAATGTTGGGTTTACATTCATTGGTAATGCAAAAACATGGCTTACAACAGTCATTGTAAGCTCAAGGTGACATGTAATTTTACCCTAGGATTGTCACAGGATATCTAGCTGTATCGAAGCATGTATATTGGCGGCCCAAGATTTCCAAGGAGGGCATGCAAATGCATACAACCCGATTCTTTCCAGCCATGCCTTGGTAGATGCATGCTCAACATACAGTGCCAAAGTAGAATCTACAAATGGTGTAGACGCAACACTCGAAGCAAGTACCTAAGAAGAAGACTTTGGTGTGGGTGGTTCCTCGTGCTATTTTGAGTGCTCCTCCTCAGCTGAATCATAGTCGATATCTTCATCAACCTCCACATGAACTCTTTTCTTCCTGGACAACGCTTTGGTGGATGTACACCGAGTACGTGTCATGGCAGGCAATGCAAGTCGACACACAAATGAAGATGGAGAGAAAGAAGAGGAAACAAAAGAAGAACTCTTTGTCTCCATCTCGAAACTGAAGTCCAAGTCCTCTATGAGTTTGAACCTTTTTGTGCCATTTGTCATTTCAATATGACACACCTTAGACCACTTCACACAATCACTGCATGTCACACTTGAGTTAACAAACCATGATAAGATAAAATTAACCTGTGAATAATAAGGTTGAACCAATCTTTTAAGTCTGAATCCATTAACTATAGGCTGCAACACCTTGCCCTGCAAATCTTTAAGCAAAAATGTGCCCTGCCCGACAACCTTAAATATCACAAATGGACTTGCATAATGGAGTTTTAATTTACCCGAAAACTTATCGAGTCGAGAATTATACACCACAACCCAATCACCTTCCTAAAAGATTTTCTTTTTGATATGTCTATTCACCCAAGCTTATCTCTGCTGGGTAATTTCTAAAATGTAGGCAGCAAGAACCCATCCTCCTCTAACTTCAGGAGTTGTCCTACTCTGTGGTTCACTAATTCTTGAGGATCCAACTTATGTGTTATTGCAATCCTTAGACTTGGTACTACAAACTCCATAGGTACTACAACTTATGTGTTATTGCAATCCTTAGACTTGGTACTACAAACTCCATAGGTACTACAACTTATGTGTTATTGCAATCCTTAGACTTGGTACTACAAACTCCATAGGTACTACAACTTCCAAACCATAAACAAGCCTAAAAGGTGTAAGCCCTGTTGAAACCTTGTATGTTGTCCTAAAAGCTCACAATGCTAAATCAAGTTTTGCATCCCAATCATCCTTATTATCCTCAACAATCTTCTTCAAAATGTAGAGTAAACTCTTATTTGAACTTTTAGCTTGACCATTAGCCTGAGGATGATAAGGAGTAGACTTCTTATGCAAAATCATGTGCCTAATAGTCAGTTCCCTAATAAGTTGATTCAAAAAATGTTTTCCCCAATCACTTATTAGCTCAATAGGACAACCAAACCTTGTCATAATGTTAGAATACACAAATTTGGCCACACTAGATGGATGTGCTGGTGCTCATATCTTCGAGGTATTTTATGTGCCAACTTTGGGGTACCATATTCTTTCAATGCACAAGATTTGTGCCCTTGGCCTTTCGATCAAATTTGATGTAGACTCTTTTCAAATTCTTGATCGAGGATCGTGACAGGTTCTTTCTTCAGAGGTTATGAGGAGAATGTAGTTTATAAGTTGTGGTCTTCTTTTGCTTTGACTTCTCTTCTTCTTACCTCACAAACTCAGTCCAAGCTTTGGCATGCTCAGTTTGGCCACCTCAATCATGCTTACCTTTGGAAGGTGTCAACGAAACAGCTTGTTTGAGGCTTGCCAGATATTATGGTGAGCCAACAGGCTTGTGTATCCTACATTCATGGGAATCAGACTTGTGATGTTGTTCCCAACAAGGCTTTGAGGCGGTCTTCAACACCCTTGGAGCTTATTTCTACTAATCTTTGTGGACCGATGAGAACGAAGTCCCTTAGAGAGAGCTTGTATTTCATGCTAATTGTGGATGATTATGGCAGGATGACTTGGGCTTACTTCTTGAAGCTAAAGTTGGAGGCTTTCTCCAACTTTAAGGATTGATTATTCTTTGAAGAGAATCGATCGAGCCAAAAGCTGAAAACCTTACAATTGGATAAGGGCAGAAAATTTGTTTCTAATGAGTTTGCTCGTTTTTGTGCAAAGCATGGTATTCACCAGGAGTTTGCCAATACAAACACCCCTCAAGAGAATGGCATCTTGGAGCAGAAGAATAATAGTGTGATCGAGATGGCTCATACCATGATGGAGCATCGTCAAACCCCTCTATGTTTATGGGCTGAGGTTGTGGCTACAATAGTTCACATCCTTAATTGTTCCCCTACTTCCATTGTTGTTGGTATGACTCCTTATGAGGTGTACTTTGGGTCCAAGCTAGATGTTTCTTATTTCAAGGTTTTTGGGTGTGATGCTTATGTTCACATCCCAAAGACATAGCGTGACAAATTTGAAGCAGCTTCCAAAAGACATGTGTTTGTGGACTATAGCTCGCAATCTCAAGGCTAGCGATTGTATGATCCTATTAAATGGCATGTCTACACGAGCTATGACATTCGGTTCATGGAGGTCCCAGCCCCAGAGGGGGGTGAGGAACACCTTGTTTCTCAGAGATCCCGGTGATAGCTAGGCCCCAGCGTGACTGTTCCTCTTGAGCCTATGCCTCTTGAGGACTCTTCTTTGAATGAGGAGCTTAGTTCCCAGCCACCGGATTTGCCAATTGCTCCCCTGCAATCGCTAGACCTTCCAGAATCTTCAGCAGATGGAGAGCGATGAACCTCCTCCTCGTTGGGATCGTGACACTCTTTGTGATGCAGGGATTGAGGGGGTCTCTAAGGAGTAGCAATCGCAAGATGGCACATGGCATTCTTGCATGAACCAAGCACACCACACTGAGCTTGTTTACACTAATTATTGTTTGATGACTCATGACATGCAGGATTGGGAGCCCACTTCCATGAAGGAAGATTTACAGCATGATCATTGGTGGAAAGCGATGGAGCAAGAGCTGGAGTCAATTGAGAGGAATGTCACTTGGTATCTCGTGCCAAAGCCTCCTCATAAAAAGATCATTGGAGTCAAATGGGTTTTCAAGACCAAGTACCGCAATGATGGCACATTGGACAAGCATAAGGCCCTCCTTGTTGCTAAAGGTTTTGCACAATGCCCAAGCATTGATTTCCATGATAATTTTTCCCCTACAACTTGCATGGCCACTATTCGCATAGTTCTTGCCTTCGCTAGCCACAGGAGATGGCCAGTTTATCAACTAGATGTGAAGTCTGCCTTCTTGAATGAAGAGTTTCAAGAGGAGATCTATGTTGAGTAACCTCCAGGCTTTAGTTCTTCTGATGGTAAGGTGTACAGGTTGCAGAAGGCTCTCTATGGCGTTAAGCAACCTCCCCGTGTGTGGAATGATAAAATTGACTTGTTCCTCCAGGCACAGTTAGGGTATCGACATTCCAAAGCCGACCCCCAGTGGTATGTACACACCTCAGGTGGAGGTTGTGTGTTGTTTGTCCTTTATGTGGACGACTTGATTGTGACAGGTATCCATATTCAGATGGTCAAGCAAACGAAGGCAACACTTCATGAGAAGTTTGAGATGATGGACATGGGACTTCTTCACTTTTTTCTAGGTTATGAGGTTTATCAAACTCTGAGGGGGATCTTTATTTCCCAACAGCAGTGTGTTCAGGAACTCTAAACTAGCTGTGAGATGGAAGGATGCAAGTCTCTTATGACTCTTGTGGACCCGAATTGGAAGACTACCGCTTATTCCGATTCTCCCTTAGCGGATGCCACCCGTTATAGGCAGTTGGTTGGTTCATTGATCTGGCTTCTTGATATCTATGTTGACTTATGTTATGTTATAGGTGTTCTCGTCGGGTTCATGAGTGAACCCAAGATGGTGCATTGGTAGGCTACTGAGAGGATTTCGCGGTTCCTATGGGGAACTTCTGATTTTGGGATCTATTATCGAGTTGGTACAAGTGCTAAAGACTTGGTCCTTAGAGGTTGGAGTGATTTAGATTGGGCTAGTGATGTGGATCATCGAAGGTCCACCACAGGTTATTGTTTTACCTTGGGTGTTGGTGTTGTTTCCTAGAGTAGCAAGAAGCAACCTACGGTTGCCCTCTTTTCGACTGAGGCAGAGTATCGGGCGGTGTTAACCCTCAAACAAACAAGGTGGAGAACCCAGAAAATCTAAAGCAAAAGACAACGCCAAGGCAAAATCGGAATGGAGAATGAAGGCATGCCAAGAAAAACCACGAAACACAAGAAGTGTGAGAAAGTCCTAAATCAAGGAGAGGCGAGATCATGTACAAACCTATTATCAACAAACCTTTGGCTATAGCTGAGACACAACCTGAGGATGAAGCAAAAATCTAGGACGTTGTGGAAGCCATACAACCTAAAGTAGCATCGGTTGTAATTGCACATAATGACCACTAGCTAAAAAAGGATAACCACGTTTGAACAAATTTTGAATTAGTAAATTCTTATTAAATTTCCCTTGAAAATCCTTCATTCTCTCTCTTAAATTCATACAACTAGTCACATGCACATTAAAGGGTTGAAAAAAGAAAACTTAGGGGTGCAAGAAAAGCATGTTAAAAATAGAATTTTTCTAGGCTTTTTTATTTGTTTGATCAATCAAGTACCTAATAGGTAGAAGGATCAAGTGGTAAGTGCCCCTATGATATAGGACAACTCTAGTGGTTTTGATCAATCAAGTACCTAATAGGTAGAAGGATCAAGTGGTAAGTGCCCCTATGATATAGGACAACTCTAGTGGTGCAAAAGAGCTTAGCAAGGCTATAAGCTGATCAATCCCAATGGCCATGAAAGGAATGCATTCATATATGGCCTAATCTTGTGGGGTGAAAGGTCATGTCTTAGGTGGAACAAATTTGACCACCCCTACAAGAGTGATGGCTTTGTAATAAACTTTTTGAACCAATATATCACTATTTTCCAAAGTGTTTGTTTATGTGCTTAAAGAGTGTGTTAATGAACCCTTTGTAAAGTATTAATTTAAAAAAGTTGCTTGTATATATTTACACAATGTGTTAGTATTTCTTTCTTAATTTGATTACCAAAATAAACTCATGAAGAAAAGTAAGAATCCTTAGTCTTGACATTTGAGAGCCTGTGGTTATGTGGACTTGCTTGATTAACTTTCCTAAACACTAGTTATAGCTGCTAGTATATGAACTCCCCAATTCAATTGTATAGAATTGACTTAACAATATTGGTCCTAATGACTATGAAAGTTTAAAAGACAGTTCTACTCTCTTTGAACCAAGTGTAGTGTTAGCCCACTTTCACCTTTGATTGGGTGCAAAGTGACACTTCTTAAGTAGGCATTAGACTATTGTTAGGGGTGATGATCCCATGCTTACCCTATAAAATAGAACTAGAAGTCCCATGTCCAAATATGTTCCTTTTTTCCTAAGGGGAGACTAGATGTTGTTGCAATTGGACTTAGAGTTTTAGTCAACTCTTGAAGAATCCCTTTGGGTCTTAAAGGATACACCTCACACATAGTATTAAAGCAATGATTAAAGATAAGTAAATTGACAAATAAAAATTAAGATAATAACACTTGTACAAATTCAAACCCCAAGATTGATTCCACTAATTTCCTATGCTCACCAAAATTGACAAGAAATTAGAGGTGAGGAGGTAGTCTAATTGAGAGAGATCTTTCCTTTGATGTACGAGGTTTCCTAGAGCTTGGACAAATTTTTGTATTGAGAAGCCATGTTTGAGATTATGGAGAAGTTATTTGTCCCTCCAAATATTTTATGACCCCCTCAAGATGGATAATATATGCTTTATTTTTAGCCATGCAGTTGGATAGCAATGAAAATCTATATAAGCCAAAACTTCCTGCTTCATTATGAGGTATGGAGAGTCTATTGAGCAGAAAGGTTAAAGATAGTCAACATGTACTATCTATATGCTTCATATGAGGATTCCTTAATATTGAGAGGGAATTGGTGCCTCGAATATTGTGAATCTATTGGCAAGTGACATATATAGTACCAAAAGAGAAGAGTGGACACTGTTCTACCCAACCTTGATTTTGGGATTGGATGCTAGGGGTATCCCAACGTATCGAAGAAATATGTTATTTTCCATACTTGAAAAAAGACACCAAATGTTAAGGACATGGATCCTTATTAATTTTAAAGAGAAAAAATTTAAGAGATGATAGCCTAAATGACTTGTAGCTTGACCTTGAGTTAGTAATTTTTGTAAATTGCATTAATAAAGGGAATCCTTACTATTCTTGTTAGATATTTGTGAGTTGTGACTGTGCTAAATGACCAAGTTTTTTTGATAAGTGATGAGGTCTATTGTATGAAACTATAATCTTTGAAATTGTATATATGATGGCTTATAAATCACCTGTATTGGAATCTTGAGAGAATATTATGAGTGTCTTAGAGAAGACATACCTTTAGACCTACCTTCATCTAGAGTGGCTAGAGCATAAGTCGGGGTTCAAGGGATGATCCCTACTTCTTCTTGGATGTGAGCCTTCTTGAGGACTTGGAAGTCCACCTTAAATTGTTAAAATGGCTTGAAGAACTTAAGCTAATCAAACTTTATAAGTACATTGATCTTCGGAAAGGAAAAAGAAAAATACATAAATTTGGAGAATTGTAAAGAGGAATAAGTGCATCTACAATCAACATACCATTATTAT
Organism: Lygodium microphyllum; assembly: GCF_053477565.2. NCBI lineage: Eukaryota > Viridiplantae > Streptophyta > Polypodiopsida > Schizaeales > Lygodiaceae > Lygodium > Lygodium microphyllum. The sequence continues at coordinate 40,387,351 of NC_141147.1, forward strand.
CCCTTTTGATTGAATTACTCTCATACTAGGAATTAAGTCCAAGAACTACTAACTCTTTGAGTACCTCGATCTTCCATATCGTTATTGATTAAATTACTCTCATACTAGGAAGTAAGTCCAAGAACTACTAACTCTTTGAGTACCTCGATCTTCCATATCGTTATTGATTGAATTACTCTCATACTAGGAACTAAGTCCAAGAACTACTAACTCTTTGAGTACCTCGATCTTCCATATCATTATTGATTCTGGGAGACTAAGACAAGTCCTCCTACTTTTGTAACCAAAGACCTCAAAGATATTGATTCTTGGAGATTAAGACTAGTTCTCCTACTTTTGTAATGAAATACCTCAAAGAGATATATATCGTTTGAAATCTTGTAATTATTTCCAACGAATAAAGATATCTTTATATTCTTTATTTCTATCGATGCATTATGGTTTTACAAGATATTGGAAGAAGAAAGATGGATCAGTCAACTTTGTATTGACTTCAGAGAACTTAAACAAGTGACAGTCGAGAATAAGCATCCCATACCTAGAATTAGTAAACTCCTAGATCACTAAATGGAGTCAATGTCTTCCCAAATATAGACGAGATCAAGATACTGTATAAACGATATGGTGCAGTGAACAAAATCTGAATGAGTAGAGAATACATAGAAAATATGAGCAGAACAAAAACTCCTTTATTTCCAAACAAACTGATACAAACATGGCTTTGTCCATCAGTGCGCTTCCACTATGAAGTTAGATAGCGCTCCAAGTAGATGACAGACAAAGAGCTTAAGGCTAGCCAAAAAAACTTTGACTGGGTGAAAGATAGATTGATGATGGCTTTGGAGGGGTCTTCCTTTTATAGCTTGGGAATCTAGTCTGGCTGGCCTATTTGATTATAGTATGAACCTTACCATGTTATCTAGGGGATATTCCAAGGAATATTCCCTTAACATCTCGGCCAAAAGGCATTGCCTCTAGACCCCTATCAAGGGGGCCACTAGCCCCCTTCAAACCTCCCAACCAAGATAACACTCATGCTACTATCCTCTTAATTAAAATTCAACGAACCCTATATCATGATATGCGTCAGCAAAATTAGCAATAAATAGCACTCAAATCGTATCATTCAAACACCCCATCCCCTACTTTTAGGTAGTGCTTTCATTGCATAGGTGTAGGGGTCCATTTTGTCATGTTTTGATGTATAAAAAGCGCTAAATAACAAAATTTGACAAAAAGATAGGGCAAATTGAGGCTAAACGTAATGCTCTGCCACACCATACATTCACAAACACTCATTATATTTTTTCCTTATTTTTATGAAGCGTATTTCTATTTTTATCCATTTTTTCTATTTTTCACTTTTATTTATCAAGAAAATAGAACATTTACTAGTTTTTCTGATTATGACAACTAATAATTACCCATTTTCCACATTTCATCCCTCATTCATCATTTTTATCTAACCCAAAATGACAAAAAACCCCATTTTCTTTGTAAAATGTGTGTTTTTTGGGTTTTAAGTCATTAATTATGACTATAAATTATTACGAGTTTTGCATTTTTCCATGTGCAGCCCTCAAACATGATGTGAGCAAGGCTCAAACAAATTTCCAGTTAGTGGATGAATGGCTTTCAACACATAATCTTAGTGTTTTACTTTCGCATGAGCCAAGAGTAGAAATTTGGATTATATTCTAAATTAGCATAGCTATCCATATCGAAAGGGCAGATGCCTACATGCATAATGTAAGTGAGGACATCAAGCAAGAAGTCACCGAAGTCCACTCGGCTAGCAACATGCATCTCCTCCTCAGTGAGGATGCAATCTAAATAAGGATCTCCCTTAATGTGATCTTCGAGGGGTCGATTAGGAAGGGTAGTCAACACCTTTTATGAAGTTGGAGCTACATAGGTTGGGTTGTATTCCGATGCCTTGATTGCGCATCGCTACTTAGCATTGGTCATTATTTGGCATCCCTCTAGCTCCCATTGCAATCGTAGAGTGTGCCATTTCTGCAAGAAGGAGGAGTCGTTGTCAATAAGCTGTTTCAACTTCTCGATTTCTTGGTTTGTGGCCATGATCGTGTTCTTGCTATACGATGTAATGAGACGTTGTTTGATTGCTTGTTCCTTGGATATCTCAGATGCAATTAACTCCTCAATTGCTTTGGAAGCCTTAATGAATGCAAATTGCGACTCCTCTCCCAAGAGCAAGGGAGTGTTCATACTTCCATTGCTATAGGTTCTTCCAAGAAACCTAAGTCTACTCTATTATAACTTTTAGCCAATGTCATGAAAGTAGTGTCCAAGCATCTTATGCAAGCATCCAGATCGTCTCCAATATTTTCAGCTAAGTCTACAACCAAGGTTAGAATTGATCACCACTCATAAGAGGGTTTAAGCCTGGCAAGTCGTTGAGGTTTGATAGCACTAGAGAGTTCAACAACTACTGTTTGCTCCTTGGTTTGCTCCCGAGGTTGTAGCTTGGCCTTATGATGGGTTTGGTTGTAGCTATGGTTGACATGTTACTAGGCACTTTTGAGGTCTGAGGGGCACCACTAGGACTAGATTTGGGCGGTTCGTTAGTAGCAAGCTGCTTTTTTGGGCGATAGATTTGTTTAGGCCCTGCTGAGCTAGGCTTTGGAGGTTCTATGGAAGTAGCGGCCTGATTCTCTTGTGGTTCGAGGGTCTCTGGCTTAATGTTTCATATGGTCAAGCTTGAGAGTGGCATTTGAGTAGGGCTTTTGGTTGTTTTGGTTTTAGGTAGCCAAATCCAGGTTTACCCGCATAGTAGCCTTGCGCTTGCAATAAGGTCTTGGAGTTGACTGTACGTCAATGTTTATAGTTTCGTCTTGGCTTCCTAGGTTTCAAGTGTAGGTCACTAGCCTTGCGAGGTCATGTGGGTTTCTATTTTGAGGTTGCAATCCTTGATGTTTAGGTACCCATTTGAACTAGGGTTTCTCGGCTTTAGTGTTGGGTTCAGGGGGGGTTGATGACATTGAGGTTTGGCAGGTTGTGATGAGTCATGAACCCCCTCCTTAGACTTGACGGTGGGGTTCTCTACCAGTGGTGGCTTTGCAGACTTGGAAGGAGTCACGCCGCCCTAGCTGAAAGATGTAACTATTCGGACGTTGCCTATGGCTAGGTGGATACGTTGCGACTCTAATCGACAGTACAATGAGCTCGCTTCTTAAAGGTTCATCCTAACAGTGATTTTGTGCCTGCATCTTTAGTGTTGGGCAACACATAGAAGATCATTGGCATGCTTTCAAACTCAATAGAAACTACAACTTGGCACTTTCCCAAAAGTGTGTAGGGTCAACCTCCATAAGGGCTGAGCTTAGCAATAGTGGACTGCAATTGTGGTTTGCCAAGTTGGGTCCAATGGTCATGGGTTAAGACATTAAAATCAGCTCTCTCATCGATCAATGCATTGATGAAGTGGCTACTTGTACATGGACAGGAGGTGCTAGCATTAGGGGCTCATGTAATGGGTGCATGGGAGGGAAGTACTTCTTTATGTGGCTGCCGTTGAAGAAGCCTTTGCCCTCACCTTCTAGGGTTTTGAGTTCTACGTTGCCAGTTCAGCTGATGGTTCAAACCCTAAAGGAGCCTAGCTCTCGAAACTTCAATTTTTGCTTATGTCCTTTGACTGAGTATAGCAGCACTAAGTCACCCTGTTCAAAGTTGTGCTGCTTGACATGCTTGTCAAACTAGCTTTTGCATCTTGCCTTCTCACATATCAACACATGGATGGCTAGAAGCCAGGTTTCTGATAAGCATTCGAGCACAATTAGGCATTTCCTCCATCCTTTATTCCCATCCCATCTTTCTTGTAGGGCTATCCCAAGGCTAGGTACGAAGAACTCCAAGGGTAGAATTGCCTCTGTGTACCATAGCTCAACCTAAAGGGGGTTTGTAAGCCGTGCGATAGGCCCACAAGGCCACCATCAACTTGTTATCCCAATCATTGTGCGAGGCAGAGATGACTTTGGTCAGGACGTTTACTAAGATTTTATTTGTAGACTCAGCTTGACCATTTGCTTGACGGTAATAAGGCAAAGATTTTCAATGGATGATTAGGAAGGAGGATAGGAGGTGAGCTATCACTTCATTGATGAAGTGTGTGCCTTGGTCGTGACTAGTTTGATGGGGAAGCCAAACTGTGAGATCACTTGCTCCCATAGTAACTTAGAACTGTGAGATCACTTGCTCCCATAGGAACTTAGCAGTGGTCCTAGCATCATTCTTTCTCGTAGCTCGTGCTTCTACCCATTTTGTTGGATAGTTGGTGTGGCCACAATGATGTATTTGGCTTGTGAATACTATGCCGCAAGACTAATGAGTTACATTCTATGCATCTCATGGTAGGAAATCCTAGGCATGCATGTATGAATTCCTTATATATTACTAGGGAATTTTATTCCCACATCTTAAACTAGGGATTTGTAGCTCATTTAACTAGGCAACCATGTTTTCCACATAGCATAGGAAATTATAAACCGCAGAACTAGGGAATTCGGTTCCCCACATTTCATATAGGGGAACTACAAATAGACAAATCAAGAATACATACTTTGTGGAAAATTACAAATAGTTTATGGGAAATGGTTGCCAAATAAAATAGGCTTAAACTAAGCAGTCACTCAAAAATACAACATTACTTCTCATTTTTTAAATAAACTTTTGCAAAATTCTTCTATTTACTCCTTTAAAGATTATTTGGTGGTGCAACAAGCTATAAAGGTAACTATATTCAATTTGATCAATAATTTAATATTGAGCACAATGTGACCAAGCTTAATATTATGGAAATGAGGAACCAATTGTAGCATGCCATTTGTGTGTCTTCTTTCACACAAGTTTCTAATGCATGTTCATTTCAAAGAGAGCTTAAAAGGATCCTCTTTCTCATAAGGAAAATGTCGTAAAATAAACATCAACATACTAAGTCTGTGTCTATGGAAAATTTCAACATAACTAGCCTTTGAAGAAACATGTCAACTTATAGAAAGGTGTGGTCATGTTGGTAAGGTTAGACTTTGGCATTTTCTCACATGCATTAGTTTGTTGCAATTACTCTAATTATCCCAAATTAGGTTAGAGTTTAAGAACACATTGTCCATCTCACCTATGATCATGCCAAATTGAGGTTAAAGATACCAAGGTGTTGTAATGGAAAATGGGATAGAGATCAAAATCCTAAGAAAAATAGGTTGCTTTCTCAAAGTATATGTGTTTTAGTCCACTTTCTTTTACATTGAGGAGTACCAAAACATAATTAGCTACAAAGGTACCTAGTTAATTTATTGTAATCCTACAAGTTTTACAAAATTTAATTTCAACCAATTTAGGATTTTCCATAATAACAAATATATCCTCTTCAAAACACAAACTTCAGCATCCATAATCGAAAACCTTTTATGATTCCATAATACACAAACAAAGATTCAAATACTTAAAGAACATGACACAAACATTGAGAATAGCCTAGAGTGACCGTGAAGACCTGGTGCTGATTCTCTTTGTATTCAGAAATCATGCAACTCACTTCAAGAAATGCAACTACCTGCATATCAAAATTAGCACCTGACATACAGGTATTCTATCCCATGACATTTAAAGACACAATCACATAGGCTGATCTCAAACCATTATATCCATATATGAAAGTAAGAGACTAAGGTCATTAATGGAATTCAAGGCCTAGGGATTTACACCCCTAACACATGGCACAGCCCCTAGTGGATGACTGGCACAGGCATGACCCGAACCCACAAGCATAGAGTAAGAAACTAGATGACATAAAGAACATACTTATACCCTACCAGAGGCCTTGCACCCCTAAATAGGACACACTGAGCTATCATGAGTAGAGATCCTCCAAGATACTCATGATCCTCTTGTGCAGTTGCATAAGTAGTTCTAAAGCCAATCAAAAACATGAATGAAGTACAAAATCCAAAAAGAAGTAATAGCATGAAACTATGCAACTAGAAAGTAATCGAAACATAAACAATAATGTCCTTGTAGGAGGACATCTGCACTCCAGAAGACGGACCATCATGTCCAGCAGGTACAGCACCTCCCATTTCTTGGAACTCCTCATGCACCTCATGCATAACCCTTCTACACCACATCACTACTGTCACTGGCATGAAAATGCTTCTCCAGCAACAAAGTAGCAATGTAATCTTCACTATGTCTTTTGGCTTCCAAAGCCTCCTGCAATCTACTTTCCAGATCATGACATTTAGCATAGACACCTTCTCATGTAATCCTGCATCCTCATGAACATCAACCAGTTGCTTTACCATAAACACATCCTTAAACATAGCATATGGTCGAGAGACCAAAGCATACAAAGTTTGAGCAACCCTCTGCCATGACTGTTTTACTTTCAAAAGCAAAGCATCATGAAATTCTTCATACTCTAATTTAAGCACTACTGCCCCATCTACATCCACATTCAAATTTTGAAGAATCTGCTGCTCAACCATTTTCAAAGGAGCAAACCTGTCCTGCAAAAGTTTATGATCAACTTGTAACTGTGCATACATATCCATAAACTTTTGCATACTATCCAAACACTGAGATTTCAATTCTTTGGTCCATCTTTCAAAGACATTGACTGACATTTTGTTATGCTCTATCTACTGATGCAGTGCTAACACCTGCTCATGATGTTTAGCAAATAAAGCATCATAATCTGCTACTTTTTTCTTTAATTGTTTATCCAAATCCTCAGCCCTCATCCTCTCAACATTCTGCTAATGCTAGGAACTCAAAACCTGCACTGCAATACCTGAATGATCTTGGTCATCTTGTCCCACATAGAGACCATGATTTTCTACATCATCCTTATGACATCAATCGTACTAGTAACGTGAGAAACATCAATATCCATCTCACCCAAGACCAAAGGAGTATAAGGTACATGCACAGACTCAAAGTCTCCATGTAAAGCCTTCTTAACAATAGCAGCAACATCAACCAAAACCCATTTTGGTTGCTCATCCATGTTGCATTTACCCCTCAGCCAAATTTTACCTATCTTTTCCTTATTTTTCCCTATATTACCTACAGACTTTAATGCATCCCCTGTGACCCTTGCATCCAAATGCTCCACCTTCTCATCATACATTGACTCCCCATGATCTTTCACAAGATCCATAACAACCTATCTTGCATAAGGCTTCTGATAACCTGCTTGTAACAAATCTTTGTAAAGAGCTAAGCTCTCTTCATCACCACCAAAAATATCAAAAGCATCAGCACTTTCTTTCCCATTACTAGTATCCACTGTCACATCATCAACATGCCCTGCATCTTGAGACATGGAATCAAGTGTCCAAGTCAATAAAGACTCCATAGTCAAACCAAGATATTGCCTAAAAGCATACTCATATAGGGTTGCCAAGAAACAACCCATGAGGGATTTATGAAAAACCTTCTTAGTCTTCAGCACTTTGATCTCTATCATTAACCTGTGATACAAAACCCCATCCCAACTTGGCATATCCACATTCACATCATAATAAATCAAGCCATAAGTCTCCCAAGCTATGGAATCGGTCTTATTAAATAGCATGAACTTCTCCATAAACCACCAAAGATGCATTCTACGATCAGCATCAATGCATTTCATAACATACACCTTACGTGGACATGCGACATCTCCGAATGCTTCATGCATTTTCTCATCAGAGCATCTCCACAATGTTGGGTTTACATTCATTGGTAATGCAAAAACATGGCTTACAACAGTCATTGTAAGCTCAAGGTGACATGTAATTTTACCCTAGGATTGTCACAGGATATCTAGCTGTATCGAAGCATGTATATTGGCGGCCCAAGATTTCCAAGGAGGGCATGCAAATGCATACAACCCGATTCTTTCCAGCCATGCCTTGGTAGATGCATGCTCAACATACAGTGCCAAAGTAGAATCTACAAATGGTGTAGACGCAACACTCGAAGCAAGTACCTAAGAAGAAGACTTTGGTGTGGGTGGTTCCTCGTGCTATTTTGAGTGCTCCTCCTCAGCTGAATCATAGTCGATATCTTCATCAACCTCCACATGAACTCTTTTCTTCCTGGACAACGCTTTGGTGGATGTACACCGAGTACGTGTCATGGCAGGCAATGCAAGTCGACACACAAATGAAGATGGAGAGAAAGAAGAGGAAACAAAAGAAGAACTCTTTGTCTCCATCTCGAAACTGAAGTCCAAGTCCTCTATGAGTTTGAACCTTTTTGTGCCATTTGTCATTTCAATATGACACACCTTAGACCACTTCACACAATCACTGCATGTCACACTTGAGTTAACAAACCATGATAAGATAAAATTAACCTGTGAATAATAAGGTTGAACCAATCTTTTAAGTCTGAATCCATTAACTATAGGCTGCAACACCTTGCCCTGCAAATCTTTAAGCAAAAATGTGCCCTGCCCGACAACCTTAAATATCACAAATGGACTTGCATAATGGAGTTTTAATTTACCCGAAAACTTATCGAGTCGAGAATTATACACCACAACCCAATCACCTTCCTAAAAGATTTTCTTTTTGATATGTCTATTCACCCAAGCTTATCTCTGCTGGGTAATTTCTAAAATGTAGGCAGCAAGAACCCATCCTCCTCTAACTTCAGGAGTTGTCCTACTCTGTGGTTCACTAATTCTTGAGGATCCAACTTATGTGTTATTGCAATCCTTAGACTTGGTACTACAAACTCCATAGGTACTACAACTTATGTGTTATTGCAATCCTTAGACTTGGTACTACAAACTCCATAGGTACTACAACTTATGTGTTATTGCAATCCTTAGACTTGGTACTACAAACTCCATAGGTACTACAACTTCCAAACCATAAACAAGCCTAAAAGGTGTAAGCCCTGTTGAAACCTTGTATGTTGTCCTAAAAGCTCACAATGCTAAATCAAGTTTTGCATCCCAATCATCCTTATTATCCTCAACAATCTTCTTCAAAATGTAGAGTAAACTCTTATTTGAACTTTTAGCTTGACCATTAGCCTGAGGATGATAAGGAGTAGACTTCTTATGCAAAATCATGTGCCTAATAGTCAGTTCCCTAATAAGTTGATTCAAAAAATGTTTTCCCCAATCACTTATTAGCTCAATAGGACAACCAAACCTTGTCATAATGTTAGAATACACAAATTTGGCCACACTAGATGGATGTGCTGGTGCTCATATCTTCGAGGTATTTTATGTGCCAACTTTGGGGTACCATATTCTTTCAATGCACAAGATTTGTGCCCTTGGCCTTTCGATCAAATTTGATGTAGACTCTTTTCAAATTCTTGATCGAGGATCGTGACAGGTTCTTTCTTCAGAGGTTATGAGGAGAATGTAGTTTATAAGTTGTGGTCTTCTTTTGCTTTGACTTCTCTTCTTCTTACCTCACAAACTCAGTCCAAGCTTTGGCATGCTCAGTTTGGCCACCTCAATCATGCTTACCTTTGGAAGGTGTCAACGAAACAGCTTGTTTGAGGCTTGCCAGATATTATGGTGAGCCAACAGGCTTGTGTATCCTACATTCATGGGAATCAGACTTGTGATGTTGTTCCCAACAAGGCTTTGAGGCGGTCTTCAACACCCTTGGAGCTTATTTCTACTAATCTTTGTGGACCGATGAGAACGAAGTCCCTTAGAGAGAGCTTGTATTTCATGCTAATTGTGGATGATTATGGCAGGATGACTTGGGCTTACTTCTTGAAGCTAAAGTTGGAGGCTTTCTCCAACTTTAAGGATTGATTATTCTTTGAAGAGAATCGATCGAGCCAAAAGCTGAAAACCTTACAATTGGATAAGGGCAGAAAATTTGTTTCTAATGAGTTTGCTCGTTTTTGTGCAAAGCATGGTATTCACCAGGAGTTTGCCAATACAAACACCCCTCAAGAGAATGGCATCTTGGAGCAGAAGAATAATAGTGTGATCGAGATGGCTCATACCATGATGGAGCATCGTCAAACCCCTCTATGTTTATGGGCTGAGGTTGTGGCTACAATAGTTCACATCCTTAATTGTTCCCCTACTTCCATTGTTGTTGGTATGACTCCTTATGAGGTGTACTTTGGGTCCAAGCTAGATGTTTCTTATTTCAAGGTTTTTGGGTGTGATGCTTATGTTCACATCCCAAAGACATAGCGTGACAAATTTGAAGCAGCTTCCAAAAGACATGTGTTTGTGGACTATAGCTCGCAATCTCAAGGCTAGCGATTGTATGATCCTATTAAATGGCATGTCTACACGAGCTATGACATTCGGTTCATGGAGGTCCCAGCCCCAGAGGGGGGTGAGGAACACCTTGTTTCTCAGAGATCCCGGTGATAGCTAGGCCCCAGCGTGACTGTTCCTCTTGAGCCTATGCCTCTTGAGGACTCTTCTTTGAATGAGGAGCTTAGTTCCCAGCCACCGGATTTGCCAATTGCTCCCCTGCAATCGCTAGACCTTCCAGAATCTTCAGCAGATGGAGAGCGATGAACCTCCTCCTCGTTGGGATCGTGACACTCTTTGTGATGCAGGGATTGAGGGGGTCTCTAAGGAGTAGCAATCGCAAGATGGCACATGGCATTCTTGCATGAACCAAGCACACCACACTGAGCTTGTTTACACTAATTATTGTTTGATGACTCATGACATGCAGGATTGGGAGCCCACTTCCATGAAGGAAGATTTACAGCATGATCATTGGTGGAAAGCGATGGAGCAAGAGCTGGAGTCAATTGAGAGGAATGTCACTTGGTATCTCGTGCCAAAGCCTCCTCATAAAAAGATCATTGGAGTCAAATGGGTTTTCAAGACCAAGTACCGCAATGATGGCACATTGGACAAGCATAAGGCCCTCCTTGTTGCTAAAGGTTTTGCACAATGCCCAAGCATTGATTTCCATGATAATTTTTCCCCTACAACTTGCATGGCCACTATTCGCATAGTTCTTGCCTTCGCTAGCCACAGGAGATGGCCAGTTTATCAACTAGATGTGAAGTCTGCCTTCTTGAATGAAGAGTTTCAAGAGGAGATCTATGTTGAGTAACCTCCAGGCTTTAGTTCTTCTGATGGTAAGGTGTACAGGTTGCAGAAGGCTCTCTATGGCGTTAAGCAACCTCCCCGTGTGTGGAATGATAAAATTGACTTGTTCCTCCAGGCACAGTTAGGGTATCGACATTCCAAAGCCGACCCCCAGTGGTATGTACACACCTCAGGTGGAGGTTGTGTGTTGTTTGTCCTTTATGTGGACGACTTGATTGTGACAGGTATCCATATTCAGATGGTCAAGCAAACGAAGGCAACACTTCATGAGAAGTTTGAGATGATGGACATGGGACTTCTTCACTTTTTTCTAGGTTATGAGGTTTATCAAACTCTGAGGGGGATCTTTATTTCCCAACAGCAGTGTGTTCAGGAACTCTAAACTAGCTGTGAGATGGAAGGATGCAAGTCTCTTATGACTCTTGTGGACCCGAATTGGAAGACTACCGCTTATTCCGATTCTCCCTTAGCGGATGCCACCCGTTATAGGCAGTTGGTTGGTTCATTGATCTGGCTTCTTGATATCTATGTTGACTTATGTTATGTTATAGGTGTTCTCGTCGGGTTCATGAGTGAACCCAAGATGGTGCATTGGTAGGCTACTGAGAGGATTTCGCGGTTCCTATGGGGAACTTCTGATTTTGGGATCTATTATCGAGTTGGTACAAGTGCTAAAGACTTGGTCCTTAGAGGTTGGAGTGATTTAGATTGGGCTAGTGATGTGGATCATCGAAGGTCCACCACAGGTTATTGTTTTACCTTGGGTGTTGGTGTTGTTTCCTAGAGTAGCAAGAAGCAACCTACGGTTGCCCTCTTTTCGACTGAGGCAGAGTATCGGGCGGTGTTAACCCTCAAACAAACAAGGTGGAGAACCCAGAAAATCTAAAGCAAAAGACAACGCCAAGGCAAAATCGGAATGGAGAATGAAGGCATGCCAAGAAAAACCACGAAACACAAGAAGTGTGAGAAAGTCCTAAATCAAGGAGAGGCGAGATCATGTACAAACCTATTATCAACAAACCTTTGGCTATAGCTGAGACACAACCTGAGGATGAAGCAAAAATCTAGGACGTTGTGGAAGCCATACAACCTAAAGTAGCATCGGTTGTAATTGCACATAATGACCACTAGCTAAAAAAGGATAACCACGTTTGAACAAATTTTGAATTAGTAAATTCTTATTAAATTTCCCTTGAAAATCCTTCATTCTCTCTCTTAAATTCATACAACTAGTCACATGCACATTAAAGGGTTGAAAAAAGAAAACTTAGGGGTGCAAGAAAAGCATGTTAAAAATAGAATTTTTCTAGGCTTTTTTATTTGTTTGATCAATCAAGTACCTAATAGGTAGAAGGATCAAGTGGTAAGTGCCCCTATGATATAGGACAACTCTAGTGGTTTTGATCAATCAAGTACCTAATAGGTAGAAGGATCAAGTGGTAAGTGCCCCTATGATATAGGACAACTCTAGTGGTGCAAAAGAGCTTAGCAAGGCTATAAGCTGATCAATCCCAATGGCCATGAAAGGAATGCATTCATATATGGCCTAATCTTGTGGGGTGAAAGGTCATGTCTTAGGTGGAACAAATTTGACCACCCCTACAAGAGTGATGGCTTTGTAATAAACTTTTTGAACCAATATATCACTATTTTCCAAAGTGTTTGTTTATGTGCTTAAAGAGTGTGTTAATGAACCCTTTGTAAAGTATTAATTTAAAAAAGTTGCTTGTATATATTTACACAATGTGTTAGTATTTCTTTCTTAATTTGATTACCAAAATAAACTCATGAAGAAAAGTAAGAATCCTTAGTCTTGACATTTGAGAGCCTGTGGTTATGTGGACTTGCTTGATTAACTTTCCTAAACACTAGTTATAGCTGCTAGTATATGAACTCCCCAATTCAATTGTATAGAATTGACTTAACAATATTGGTCCTAATGACTATGAAAGTTTAAAAGACAGTTCTACTCTCTTTGAACCAAGTGTAGTGTTAGCCCACTTTCACCTTTGATTGGGTGCAAAGTGACACTTCTTAAGTAGGCATTAGACTATTGTTAGGGGTGATGATCCCATGCTTACCCTATAAAATAGAACTAGAAGTCCCATGTCCAAATATGTTCCTTTTTTCCTAAGGGGAGACTAGATGTTGTTGCAATTGGACTTAGAGTTTTAGTCAACTCTTGAAGAATCCCTTTGGGTCTTAAAGGATACACCTCACACATAGTATTAAAGCAATGATTAAAGATAAGTAAATTGACAAATAAAAATTAAGATAATAACACTTGTACAAATTCAAACCCCAAGATTGATTCCACTAATTTCCTATGCTCACCAAAATTGACAAGAAATTAGAGGTGAGGAGGTAGTCTAATTGAGAGAGATCTTTCCTTTGATGTACGAGGTTTCCTAGAGCTTGGACAAATTTTTGTATTGAGAAGCCATGTTTGAGATTATGGAGAAGTTATTTGTCCCTCCAAATATTTTATGACCCCCTCAAGATGGATAATATATGCTTTATTTTTAGCCATGCAGTTGGATAGCAATGAAAATCTATATAAGCCAAAACTTCCTGCTTCATTATGAGGTATGGAGAGTCTATTGAGCAGAAAGGTTAAAGATAGTCAACATGTACTATCTATATGCTTCATATGAGGATTCCTTAATATTGAGAGGGAATTGGTGCCTCGAATATTGTGAATCTATTGGCAAGTGACATATATAGTACCAAAAGAGAAGAGTGGACACTGTTCTACCCAACCTTGATTTTGGGATTGGATGCTAGGGGTATCCCAACGTATCGAAGAAATATGTTATTTTCCATACTTGAAAAAAGACACCAAATGTTAAGGACATGGATCCTTATTAATTTTAAAGAGAAAAAATTTAAGAGATGATAGCCTAAATGACTTGTAGCTTGACCTTGAGTTAGTAATTTTTGTAAATTGCATTAATAAAGGGAATCCTTACTATTCTTGTTAGATATTTGTGAGTTGTGACTGTGCTAAATGACCAAGTTTTTTTGATAAGTGATGAGGTCTATTGTATGAAACTATAATCTTTGAAATTGTATATATGATGGCTTATAAATCACCTGTATTGGAATCTTGAGAGAATATTATGAGTGTCTTAGAGAAGACATACCTTTAGACCTACCTTCATCTAGAGTGGCTAGAGCATAAGTCGGGGTTCAAGGGATGATCCCTACTTCTTCTTGGATGTGAGCCTTCTTGAGGACTTGGAAGTCCACCTTAAATTGTTAAAATGGCTTGAAGAACTTAAGCTAATCAAACTTTATAAGTACATTGATCTTCGGAAAGGAAAAAGAAAAATACATAAATTTGGAGAATTGTAAAGAGGAATAAGTGCATCTACAATCAACATACCATTATTATCCCTTTTGATTGAATTACTCTCATACTAGGAATTAAGTCCAAGAACTACTAACTCTTTGAGTACCTCGATCTTCCATATCGTTATTGATTAAATTACTCTCATACTAGGAAGTAAGTCCAAGAACTACTAACTCTTTGAGTACCTCGATCTTCCATATCGTTATTGATTGAATTACTCTCATACTAGGAACTAAGTCCAAGAACTACTAACTCTTTGAGTACCTCGATCTTCCATATCATTATTGATTCTGGGAGACTAAGACAAGTCCTCCTACTTTTGTAACCAAAGACCTCAAAGATATTGATTCTTGGAGATTAAGACTAGTTCTCCTACTTTTGTAATGAAATACCTCAAAGAGATATATATCGTTTGAAATCTTGTAATTATTTCCAACGAATAAAGATATCTTTATATTCTTTATTTCTATCGATGCATTATGGTTTTACAAGATATTGGAAGAAGAAAGATGGATCAGTCAACTTTGTATTGACTTCAGAGAACTTAAACAAGTGACAGTCGAGAATAAGCATCCCATACCTAGAATTAGTAAACTCCTAGATCACTAAATGGAGTCAATGTCTTCCCAAATATAGACGAGATCAAGATACTGTATAAACGATATGGTGCAGTGAACAAAATCTGAATGAGTAGAGAATACATAGAAAATATGAGCAGAACAAAAACTCCTTTATTTCCAAACAAACTGATACAAACATGGCTTTGTCCATCAGTGCGCTTCCACTATGAAGTTAGATAGCGCTCCAAGTAGATGACAGGCAAAGAGCTTAAGGCTAGCCAAAAAAACTTTGACTGGGTGAAAGATAGATTGATGATGGCTTTGGAGGGGTCTTCCTTTTATAGCTTGGGAATCTAGTCTGGCTGGCCTATTTGATTATAGTATGAACCTTACCATGTTATCTAGGGGATATTCCAAGGAATATTCCCTTAACATCTCGGCCAAAAGGCATTGCCTCTAGACCCCTATCAAGGGGGCCACTAGCCCCCTTCAAACCTCCCAACCAAGATAACACTCATGCTACTATCCTCTTAATTAAAATTCAACGAACCCTATATCATGATATGCGTCAGCAAAATTAGCAATAAATAGCACTCAAATCGTATCATTCAAACACCCCATCCCCTACTTTTAGGTAGTGCTTTCATTGCATAGGTGTAGGGGTCCATTTTGTCATGTTTTGATGTATAAAAAGCGCTAAATAACAAAATTTGACAAAAAGATAGGGCAAATTGAGGCTAAACGTAATGCTTTGCCACACCATACATTCACAAACACTCATTATATTTTTTCCTTATTTTTATGAAGCGTATTTCTATTTTTATCCATTTTTTCTATTTTTCACTTTTATTTATCAAGAAAATAGAACATTTACTAGTTTTTCTGATTATGACAACTAATAATTACCCATTTTCCACATTTCATCCCTCATTCATCATTTTTATCTAACCCAAAATGACAAAAAACCCCATTTTCTTTGTAAAATGTGTGTTTTTTGGGTTTTAAGTCATTAATTATGACTATAAATTATTACGAGTTTTGCATTTTTCCATGTGCAGCCCTCAAACATGATGTGAGCAAGGCTCAAACAATTTTCCAGTTAGAGGATGAATGGCTTTCAACACATAATCTTAGTGTTTTACTTTCGCATGAGCCAAGAGTAGAAATTTGGATTATATTCTAAATTAGCATAGCTATCCATATCGAAAGGGCAGATGCCTACATGCATAATGTAAGTGAGGACATCAAGCAAGAAGTCACCGAAGTCCACTCGGCTAGCAACATGCATCTCCTCCTCAGTGAGGATGCAATCTAAATAAGGATCTCCCTTAATGTGATCTTCGAGGGGTCGATTAGGAAGGGTAGTCAACACCTTTTATGAAGTTGGAGCTACATAGGTTGGGTTGTATTCCGATGCCTTGATTGCGCATCGCTACTTAGCATTGGTCATTATTTGGCATCCCTCTAGCTCCCATTGCAATCGTAGAGTGTGCCATTTCTGCAAGAAGGAGGAGTCGTTGTCAATAAGCTGTTTCAACTTCTCGATTTCTTGGTTTGTGGCCATGATCGTGTTCTTGCTATACGATGTAATGAGACGTTGTTTGATTGCTTGTTCCTTGGATATCTCAGATGCAATTAACTCCTCAATTGCTTTGGAAGCCTTAATGAATGCAAATTGCGACTCCTCTCCCAAGAGCAAGGGAGTGTTCATACTTCCATTGCTATAGGTTCTTCCAAGAAACCTAAGTCTACTCTATTATAACTTTTAGCCAATGTCATGAAAGTAGTGTCCAAGCATCTTATGCAAGCATCCAGATCGTCTCCAATATTTTCAGCTAAGTCTACAACCAAGGTTAGAATTGATCACCACTCATAAGAGGGTTTAAGCCTGGCAAGTCGTTGAGGTTTGATAGCACTAGAGAGTTCAACAACTACTGTTTGCTCCTTGGTTTGCTCCCGAGGTTGTAGCTTGGCCTTATGATGGGTTTGGTTGTAGCTATGGTTGACATGTTACTAGGCACTTTTGAGGTCTGAGGGGCACCACTAGGACTAGATTTGGGCGGTTCGTTAGTAGCAAGCTGCTTTTTTGGGCGATAGATTTGTTTAGGCCCTGCTGAGCTAGGCTTTGGAGGTTCTATGGAAGTAGCGGCCTGATTCTCTTGTGGTTCGAGGGTCTCTGGCTTAATGTTTCATATGGTCAAGCTTGAGAGTGGCATTTGAGTAGGGCTTTTGGTTGTTTTGGTTTTAGGTAGCCAAATCCAGGTTTACCCGCATAGTAGCCTTGCGCTTGCAATAAGGTCTTGGAGTTGACTGTACGTCAATGTTTATAGTTTCGTCTTGGCTTCCTAGGTTTCAAGTGTAGGTCACTAGCCTTGCGAGGTCATGTGGGTTTCTATTTTGAGGTTGCAATCCTTGATGTTTAGGTACCCATTTGAACTAGGGTTTCTCGGCTTTAGTGTTGGGTTCAGGGGGGGTTGATGACATTGAGGTTTGGCAGGTTGTGATGAGTCATGAACCCCCTCCTTAGACTTGACGGTGGGGTTCTCTACCAGTGGTGGCTTTGCAGACTTGGAAGGAGTCACGCCGCCCTAGCTGAAAGATGTAACTATTCGGACGTTGCCTATGGCTAGGTGGATACGTTGCGACTCTAATCGACAGTACAATGAGCTCGCTTCTTAAAGGTTCATCCTAACAGTGATTTTGTGCCTGCATCTTTAGTGTTGGGCAACACATAGAAGATCATTGGCATGCTTTCAAACTCAATAGAAACTACAACTTGGCACTTTCCCAAAAGTGTGTAGGGTCAACCTCCATAAGGGCTGAGCTTAGCAATAGTGGACTGCAATTGTGGTTTGCCAAGTTGGGTCCAATGGTCATGGGTTAAGACATTAAAATCAGCTCTCTCATCGATCAATGCATTGATGAAGTGGCTACTTGTACATGGACAGGAGGTGCTAGCATTAGGGGCTCATGTAATGGGTGCATGGGAGGGAAGTACTTCTTTATGTGGCTGCCGTTGAAGAAGCCTTTGCCCTCACCTTCTAGGGTTTTGAGTTCTACGTTGCCAGTTCAGCTGATGGTTCAAACCCTAAAGGAGCCTAGCTCTCGAAACTTCAATTTTTGCTTATGTCCTTTGACTGAGTATAGCAGCACTAAGTCACCCTGTTCAAAGTTGTGCTGCTTGACATGCTTGTCAAACTAGCTTTTGCATCTTGCCTTCTCACATATCAACACATGGATGGCTAGAAGCCAGGTTTCTGATAAGCATTCGAGCACAATTAGGCATTTCCTCCATCCTTTATTCCCATCCCATCTTTCTTGTAGGGCTATCCCAAGGCTAGGTACGAAGAACTCCAAGGGTAGAATTGCCTCTGTGTACCATAGCTCAACCTAAAGGGGGTTTGTAAGCCGTGCGATAGGCCCACAAGGCCACCATCAACTTGTTATCCCAATCATTGTGCGAGGCAGAGATGACTTTGGTCAGGACGTTTACTAAGATTTTATTTGTAGACTCAGCTTGACCATTTGCTTGACGGTAATAAGGCAAAGATTTTCAATGGATGATTAGGAAGGAGGATAGGAGGTGAGCTATCACTTCATTGATGAAGTGTGTGCCTTGGTCGTGACTAGTTTGATGGGGAAGCCAAACTGTGAGATCACTTGCTCCCATAGTAACTTAGAACTGTGAGATCACTTGCTCCCATAGGAACTTAGCAGTGGTCCTAGCATCATTCTTTCTCGTAGCTCGTGCTTCTACCCATTTTGTTGGATAGTTGGTGTGGCCACAATGATGTATTTGGCTTGTGAATACTATGCCGCAAGACTAATGAGTTACATTCTATGCATCTCATGGTAGGAAATCCTAGGCATGCATGTATGAATTCCTTATATATTACTAGGGAATTTTATTCCCACATCTTAAACTAGGGATTTGTAGCTCATTTAACTAGGCAACCATGTTTTCCACATAGCATAGGAAATTATAAACCGCAGAACTAGGGAATTCGGTTCCCCACATTTCATATAGGGGAACTACAAATAGACAAATCAAGAATACATACTTTGTGGAAAATTACAAATAGTTTATGGGAAATGGTTGCCAAATAAAATAGGCTTAAACTAAGCAGTCACTCAAAAATACAACATTACTTCTCATTTTTTAAATAAACTTTTGCAAAATTCTTCTATTTACTCCTTTAAAGATTATTTGGTGGTGCAACAAGCTATAAAGGTAACTATATTCAATTTGATCAATAATTTAATATTGAGCACAATGTGACCAAGCTTAATATTATGGAAATGAGGAACCAATTGTAGCATGCCATTTGTGTGTCTTCTTTCACACAAGTTTCTAATGCATGTTCATTTCAAAGAGAGCTTAAAAGGATCCTCTTTCTCATAAGGAAAATGTCGTAAAATAAACATCAACATACTAAGTCTGTGTCTATGGAAAATTTCAACATAACTAGCCTTTGAAGAAACATGTCAACTTATAGAAAGGTGTGGTCATGTTGGTAAGGTTAGACTTTGGCATTTTCTCACATGCATTAGTTTGTTGCAATTACTCTAATTATCCCAAATTAGGTTAGAGTTTAAGAACACATTGTCCATCTCACCTATGATCATGCCAAATTGAGGTTAAAGATACCAAGGTGTTGTAATTGCAGCATCTCAAAAGAGGGTAGGCCACCACAGTTGGGACTACAACACTTTGCGAGCTGTCACATCTCCATTGAAATGTCCTCCTGTGATTTTTTCGTGTGCCTTTGTTAGTACGTCGTGCATCTCATACTCACACATGCATCTGCGCACTAATCTGTCCCGCCCCAACCCGTCATGCTCACATATGCTTCAGGATGAGCCACCTAATTCAATGGGCCTTTTCTATTGGTCGCTCTAGTAGTCCATGCTCAAGCACTTGAACTATGTCATCTACCCAATATGGTGTCATGTCATCTCTAAACAAATCCCTTTCACTAGACAAGCTGAATAAATGTGTGTCTAGTAGTTCATCTACAATGCCTTGCCCAACGGATTCTCCTATGGGGATACGAGACATATGGTCAGCCATGCAATGTTGCTTCCCTTTACGCACCACCATAGTGAAGTCAAACTTCAAAAGTAGAAGTAGCCATCTAGTGATGCGTCATGTAGCGCAAGGTTTATTAACCAGATACAACAAGGCTTGATTGTCAACAAAGAAGGTAAAAGGTGTAGCCAAAAGATAATGCCAAAATTTCTTTACACACAACAAACACCATGGCCAAGACCTCTCTCTCCATTTTTGAGTAATTCATTTCATTCTCAATGAGTTGTTTGCTAGCAAAGCTCAATAGGTAATCTAGGTTGTGTTCGCTAGGTTGGCACAACACCGCTCCTACGGTGAATTTTGAAGCATCAATGTGCACATGGAATGTGAGTCCCCAATCTGTGGCTTGTAGAATTGATACCGTGGTTAGAGACTTTTTTAGTTCCTCATATACGTGTTGGTATTCCTTGGTCCATTCAAATATGATCAACAGCTTGTATAGAGGTCTAGCAATCAATGCATAGTTTAACACAAATCGTTGATAATACCCTGTATGTCCTAAGAAGCACTAAATACCCTTATAACTATTGGGGGGTGGAAGATCGACCATGACCTTGAACTTTGAGAAATTTTTGGCAATGCCATTCTTTGACACCACATGTCCTAGGATGCATCCATGCTTCACCCAAAACTGGCACTTCAAGGCATTCAACGAGAGATAGTATAGTCGACATCATTCAAAGACCGCTCAGAGTCCACTCGGAGTCTATCTAAGTGTTCTCTCTAAGTAGAGTGAACACACGTCATCCATGAAGACCTTTAACTCCTTCCTTAGCATGTCTTTGAATATTGTGTCAAGATTGTGGGAGAGAAGGAAGGAGTCTCACTTGTAGCTTTCTTGCTTGCACAATGGGGGAATACACACAAAGGTGGAGGCTGAAAACAGTTTTCCTCTTCTTAGTTGTGTAAGCCAAAAGAACTCTCATACAAAGAAATAGAAGAACCCTATATATGGGTCTCAAAACAAACTCAACTAACTAAGGTGGCATACTAACTGAGCCAAGAACTAGAGTAGATAAGGATAGCTGTCATCTAGCTATTATTCATGGGCGGTGTACCAACCACATCTGCAACTGACATGTCGGTGACATAAATGCACAACGGTCACCCTTGCATATCACGAGTGGAGCTCGATATCTCAACACTCCCCCTCGAGCTCAATCCCAATTCCTGCACACCAAGCAGGTCTCTGAACTTGCGCAGCTTCTCTGTGCCCAATGCCTTCGTAAATATGTTAGCTACCTGATCCTCTGTGCTGACATAAACTAGATCAATAAGACCTAGTAAAACCCTCTCTCGCACATAGTGATAATGCACCTCAATGTGCTTTGTTCTAGCATGATAGACTGGGTTATTTGCCAAGTGTATACTACTCATATTGTCACAATACATGATAACTGGCCCATCTGTAGGCTAATGCATATCATAAAGTAGCTTATGCAACCAAGCTACCTCACATGCAGCCATTGCTGTGCCCCTGTACTCAGCCTCTGTGCTGGATAAGGCAACTGTAGGCTGTTTCTTGCTGCTCCAAATGACTGCAGCACTCCCAAAAGAGAACACATATCCACTGGTAGATCGTCTATCAGAAATGCTACTAGCCCAATCAGCATCAGTGTATCCATGCAACTGTATCTGAACCCCAGTCTCATAAAATAGTCCATACTGCAATGTGGACTTCACATACCTAAATATGCATCTAGCCACATCCAAATGCGGTTTCCTTGGAGCCTGCATAAACTGACTTACCAATCCAACAGCATAGCTCAAATCTGGCCTGGTAATAGTCATATAAATCAAACTTCCTACTATGCGTCTATACATAGTAGGGTCTTCCAGAAGCTCACCTGCATCTGTGCTCAGCTTCACATTCTGCTCCAAAGGAACTGAAATAGGCTTACAGCCTGTCATCCCATATTTGGACAGCATGTCCAATCCATACTGCCTCTGCAAGAGGTGTATCCCACTTGGTGATCTAATCACCTCAATGCCCAAGAAATAACGCAGCTCTCCCAAATCCTTCATCTCAAACTTCTGCTTCAATAGCATTTTCACATGAAGGATATCTTCATCACTGTCACCTGTCATAATCAAATCATCAACATAAATGACAAGTAGCATAATACCTTTCTCTGTTTTTCTTACATAAAGTGAGAAATCTGCCTTGGAAATCTGAAAGCCAATAGTGACAAGATACTGTCCTATCTTGTCAGACCATGCTCTAGGTGCTTGCTTCAAGCCATACAAGGCTTTCTTCAACCTGCAAACAAACTCAGGATGAACAGCATGCACATAACCCGGTGGCTGCTCCATATAGACCTCTTCTTGCAAATCACCATGCAAGAAGGCATTCTTTACATCCATCTAATGCAAAGACCATCCCTTTGATGCAGCCATAGCAATGACTGCTCTTACGGTTGCCATCCTTGCAACCGGACTGAATGTTTCTTCATAGTCAATGCCATATGTTTGTGCATACCCCTTGACTACTAATCTTACCTTGTATCTGTTCACAGAACCATCTGCATTGTGCTTCACCTTATAAACCCACTTACAGCCAATTGCATTCTTACCTTTGGGCAAATGTACTAACTCCCATGTAGCATTTGCTTCCAAGGCATCCATTTCTTCATCCATGGCTTTCTCCCATTTTTCTTTTCCCATGGCTTGCTCAAAAGAAGTGGGTTCTGGTTCCTGTATCACTTTGACCATATATGCATAGTGAATGGCTATAAATCCATCATATTTCAACCTATCCACAGGATACCTAGCTCTCGTAGACCTGCGCAAAACAGATTCACTCCCAGGTGCTCTCAAAACATCCTTGGTCTTCCTTACTCCAGGTGTAACAATAGAAGGAATACCCAACTCATCATCAATGCTCTGTTCTGAGCCACTGGATTCACCATCCACATAAGAGTGACCTGCATTCACATCAAACATGGGTTGATCTATCTTCTCTTTTCCTTTTCGTGATACTTGCATACCACTATCTGCATTGCTTTGAGAAGATTCTCCTGATCTCAATCTACCTATCCATGGTGAAGAATGTGAGCCACTACTAGAGGACGCTCCAGGTCCACTAATATTTTGTGACTGCTGCTGCAAATTCTGTGCAGCATTACCATTTTGTGCATCTGCATCATCAATCACATTTACTGGTTTATACCAGCTACTCATCTCATCAAAAACAACATCTCTGCTCACTGTAAACTTACGAGTAGAAGGTTATAGCATCTATACCCTTTTTGCTGCAGAGAGTAACCAATAAAGATGCACTTCTCAGCTTTTGGATCCAACTTGGATCTCAACTCATCTGGCACATGTACATAGGCAATGCAACCAAAAGTTTTCAAATGAGAAATATCTGGTTTCCTACCAGTATACCTCTCCTCTGGAGTCATGCCATGTATTGCTACAGTGGGAGTCCTGTTCATTATGTAGACTGCTGTAGCAACTGCCTCAGCCCAATAAAAATCTGGCAAGTCTTTTTCGTTGAGCATGGCACGAGATACCTCTCCAATATGCCTATTTTCCTTTCTGCAATTCCATTTTGTTGTGGGGTATGACTACATGAATATTGCTGCTTTATGCCATGCTCTTACAGGAACCTTGCAAACTCATTTGAGAGGTACTCTCCCCCTCCATCTGACCTTAGGCATTTTATTTGCAGGCCTGTTTCTTTTTCAACCATAGCTTTAAGAGTTTTGAAATGCCCAAAAACTTCACTTTTCTTTTTCATAAAATACACCCAAATTTTTCTGCTATAGTCATCAATAAAAGTGACAAAATAATGACAGCCTCCAAGAGATGCAGCTTTAGTAGTCCACACATCAAAGTGGATTAATTCCAATGGCTTTTTACTTTCTTGAACATGTCTAGGAAATGGTTTCCTTGCCTGTTTTCCAAACTGACAGGCTTTACATACCTTATGCATTTCTGCAACCTTGAATTTTGGCAATCCTGCAACAATATTTTGGGCCTGCATTGATTTAAGTCACTGTACATTAACATGACCAATGTGTTTATGCCAGATATCAATATCTGCAACTACACCGGTCCCATGTGCAAACATTGTTGCACTTAATTCAGACATGTCTGCATCCAACGTAAACATTCTGCCCTTCTTCTTTCCTTTTGCTATCAAGCGACCTTTACTTTTCATATCCTCAACAAAGCATCCACGAGGATTAAATCTGACCTGCAAGCCTTGCTCAACCATTTGACCAACAGAAACCAGATTCTTGGTGATATTCGGGACATGAAATACATCGGACAGGTATTTCTTTTTCCCATCCTGCATAGACAAAGGAATTTTTCCAATCTGCACAATAGGATGTGCAATATCATCACCAGTCTCCACAAATCCTGGTTTTTTTATTTTCCTTGCATCCTCCATCCATTTTGCATGACCTGTCATGTGGTTTGATGCACCTGAGTCAACATACCACACATCGTTGCTTTCTTCTGTACTTGTCACAGAATTGTTCATGTGTTGCACCATAAACAAATGCTCATTTCTGTCATCACCCTGTCTACTAGAAGATGCATAATTTCCTTGTTGCAGTTTTCCATTCATGATGTCATTCTACTTTTTATAGCAGTCTTTAGCCATATGACCCATTTTACCACAATAGTAGCATTCAACATTACTGTTTGCATTTTGGCCTCTTTGCCATCCACCACGACCTCTTTGGCTCCCCCTGCCTCTAGAGTTACCACGTCCTCCTCCATAGGACTGGTTTTCTTGAGTTTGCTGCATATTCTGATTTCTACCACGGCCTCCAGATCGGCCTCCTCTACCTCTGCCTCTACCTCTTCCAGCATTTGAGTAGAAGATAGCTTCTTTTGAAGTTCCTCCTGAAGAAGATGCACCACCATTTCTCTGCTCCTCAGAAATTAGAAGAGCAATCAACTCCTCAAAATCAGGAAATCTTTCACGGACGAAAATGGATGTTCGAAACTGTGCATAATCCTTTCCTAGACCATTCAAGGTCACAGAAACTAAATCATCATCTTCCACTGGCGACCCAATGGAAGCAAGTGCATCTGCAATCTTCTTCACCTTCATGTGGTAGTCATTGATGCTCATATTTTCTCTTTGCACATTATGCAACTCTTGCTTGAGCTGCATTTTCCTGGCTTGGGTATTTGTGCTATACATTTTTGACAAAGTATCCCATGCCTCCTTTGGGGTACTTGCATCCTGAATATACACAATCATAGAGTCTGAAATGCTGATAGACAGCCAATACATAACTTTCCTGGCTCTCTCATGCCATGCTTTAAATGCCTGCATTTGCTGTTGATTGGGAACATCAGGAAGAACTGGTTCTTCTTCATTTCCTGCAACAAATTCCCAATATCCTTTTCCCATAAGGAAATTCATCATTCTAAACTTCCATGCTTGGAAGTTATTCTTGTCAAGCTTTTTAGTGAGACAATTTGTGAGAGAGAATCAGACGCCATTACAGAACATTGCAAAAAGTTCTGTCACTGCAAAGAACACAGCTTCAGCCTCACAAGGGCTAATATGCAAAACTGACGAAAGTGGTATTTGACCACACAGTCACTTCCTAGTGACGATTTTCCATCAACAGGCAACAAGGATGATTCTGTAACTCCCAATGTCTCTGCGCACAAGCATACGATGCAATTTCTACAGAAACTTTTCACCGACCTGTAGAACAGTGGTCGCATAGCATAAAACTGGGCCTTTTCCTGAGTGCGTGTAGAAAACTTCCGCCTCCAAAACGGGCCCCGAAATGGCCCCAAATCAAAAAAATAGGGTCGCCAAGGGCTAAAGCCCTTACGCGCAACATATACTACCCTCTTGCTTCACCGCGAAGGGCGTCTCAACCTGAGACAATGCACTCTTGCAATTTCCGGCCGTGCTACCTGCAGAGATCTGCTCCCAAAACAGAAAATGAAAGCAACACTGCTCCTCTTACCAGAACACCGCGAGCTTGGCTTGCTTTCTTGAGCTCCTTACCACGAACAAGGCTCTGATACCATGTCAAGATTGTGGGAGAGAAGGAAGGAGTCTCACTTGTAGCTTTCTTGCTTGCACAATGGGGGAATACACACAAAGGTGGAGGCTGAAAACAGTTTTCCTCTTCTTAGTTGTGTAAGCCAAAAGAACTCTCATACAAAGAAATAGAAGAACCCTATATATGGGTCTCAAAACAAACTCAACTAACTAAGGTGGCATACTAACTGAGCCACGAAGTAGAGTAGATAAGGATAGCTGTCATCTAGCTATTATTCATGGGCGGTGTACCAACCACATCTGCAACTGACACGTCGGTGACATAAATGCACAACGGTCACCCTGGCATATCACGAGTGGAGCTGGATATCTCAACATATTGTTCACATCAATCCTTGGAAGGTGATTGGCACATTAGTCAACCCAAAAGGCATGACTATGTAGACAAAGACTCCCCATTCAGTGGTGAATGCAATATTATGCCTATCGTTAGGATGCACTTGCATCTAATTGTATCCAAAGAAGCCATCAAGAAAACTGTAGGCCTCTTTGCCAGCCACTCTCTCGAGCATGTGCTCGATACACGACACTGGGTAATTATCTCTCTTCATAGCTGCATGTACATTCTTGTAATTGACACATGCTCTAATCTTTCCATTTTTCTTTAATATGATGACTATGGGGAAAACCCAGTCCATGTGTTTAAATTTGTACATGAATCTTGCTCTCATTAGCTTGTCAATTTCTTCCTTGATGGCATGGGCGCGCTTTGGATTCATGGGATACGATCGCTACTTGATAGATATTGCGGCAGGTGTCATGGGTATGTTGTAAGTCACCACACTCGAGTCTACCCCTTTAATCTCTTCTAGGGACCAAGCAAAGATGTCTATATACTCTCGCAAGAGAGTAATGAGACTTGCTTCATCTTGCTCAGCCAAGTCATCAGCTATAAAGATAGGTTGTGGGGTCTCCTCTTCCTTGGCTAAATTAGCCTCTTTGACCTTCACGGGTCCCTCGATTGGTTTGCTTACTTGCCCTTGTCATTTGGCTCCCAGCAAGATCACCACCCTATCTCCCTTTTTGAACTTCGTGAATCGCTTTGGTAGATCTTGCAGTTTTCACTGCTCTTCTGTCTGTGTTTCTTCAGGAAGCTTTTGTCCCTCCTGCCTTAACCATCGGCATTGTAGGTGGACGGTAGGTCCCCCTTAGTGCATCTAGTTTTGGGAGGTAGAGGGACTTCATGATCAATATTTGAGCTGACTTTCAACTCAGAATCAAACTCTCCGTCTTCGTTAGAAGAGGGGCTCTCTCCTAGTAGTGGTCGTAGCTTAGAAGGTGAATCTATTTGAAGCAGTGGTCCATTGCTTGGTTTGGTTAGGCTTGCCTGCTCATAGTCGATTGCACATGTGTGTTCCAACCAAGTTTGATCACAGTCCTTGTGTCTGACTCCTTTGTCTACTATAAGGGAACTTTGCTTGGGTGGTTTGGAGTCTACTCGTATTTGTGCGATTCTATATCCCCTAATGTCATATTCTATAGTATCGATTTCCCTTTTGCTCTCATCATTGAAGGATTAAGTCCTCATATTCGTCGTTAGAGTTTTCTTTGTCTGGTTTCTCATCATTCTCTAGGTTTTGACATATCTCTTCTTGCTGGTCAAGGATTACGGCCCAATTGTACCTCAAGTTTAAATGGTGCACTCTAGACCATTGCCATTTAGGTTCGTCTAAGAGGTCTTGGAGTGGCTTGAGATTTGTTACTGGATTGCCATCCAATTTATCTGTCAGATATTCTAAGATCTCCAAGAGCATTCATATATTATTTGGGGCTCGAAACATGACAGGGTTGGGTCTTCCATATAGGCTTCTAGTCATCATGCAGACTTGCACTAGGGTGTGTCCTTGGGCTCTGTCCTTGGGCTCGCCAGTTGCCTTGATGGCTCGTTTGTACTCCTCCATGTCCGAGAGTGGTAGGTCAATGGTAGCAAGAACATGCATCTGGTCTCGCCCATCCTCAGGGCAAGGGATATACTTGGCAAGGGCCCCATAGGATCCCCTAATCTGGCTGTCACCTTTTAGTATCGTGGAGATGGCATCTAGGTCAACAAACGTAGTTTTCCAAGTTTTCCATCTCTACTCTTACAGCCTCTCTTTGATTGCCTAAGAAGATGAGACCATTGTGTCAAGAATCGCGTGGTGGGGGGCTTTGCTTGAGCTGTTGCGCCAAACACACACTGTATACACAAGAGGAAGCTCACTCAAGAACACAAGAAGAGAGATGGAGGCCAAAACGTTTTCTTGCTGGCTTTTTCTTCTTCTTCCACACACTATACAATGTACACAAAGTATAGATAAGATACAACATAAAGGAAAGTGGCCTACTAAGTCAAATAGTGCATAACCGACTAGGCACTATGTCTTTGCCAGTTGTAGGTAGGTGTAACAAACTGAATATAATAAGTGATAAGTCAGTGGCCATGTGAGTATCATAATGACCTCCAGTGTGCTAAGTGTAGACGTGCAAACCCATCTAGCCAAGCGGTCCATCATCAATGTCCACACGTGTTGAGCTTGCCATCTCAACACTCCCCCTCAAGCTCAATTCTATCTCTGCAACTCCAAGTAAGCTTTGGAACTTTTGAAGCTTCTCTGCACCCAATGCCTTTGTGAAAATGTCAGCTATCTAATCCTGTGTGTTGACATATACCAAGTCAATCTCTCCTGCAAGTACCTTCTCTCTCACAAAGTGGTAGTGCACCTCAATGTATTTTACTAGATTCCTAGCTAGGTATGCTGCTCATGTTGTCACAATGAATGACAACTGGACCATCTCCCTGCACGTCCAAATCACCTAATAACTTTTGTAGCCATACCACCTCACATGCTGCCATAGCAGCACCTCTATACTCAGCCTCTGTTCTACTCGATAAAGCAACTGTAGGTTGCTTTTTGCTGCTCCATGTAACTAATGCACTACCAAGGGAAAACATGAGTCCACTTGTAGATCTTCTATCATGCTACTAGCCCAATCTACATCTATGTATCCAAAGACCTGTACGTCCTTACCTGCCTCATAAAAAAGTCCATAATGTAAAGTGGACTTCACATACCTCAATACATATCTAACTGCATCCAAATGAGGCTTTCTAAGCATCTACATAAACTGACTAACAAGACCAACATCATAGCTCAAGTCTGGCCTTGTAATAGTCATGTAAATCAAACTCCCTACTATCCTCCTGAACATAGTAGGGTCTTCTATCTCATCCCTAACATCAGCACTCAACTTCACATTTTACTCCAATGGTACTGAAAGAGGCTTATCAACGTCACTCTCAAGATCCTCAAAACCCCAATCAGAATCATCACAAACAACATCAAAACCTTTAGGAGAACTCAAAGAAACTAAAAGACTATCAGATGAAGTTTTCTCTTCGTCATTGTTGCCAAAATCAACCAAACAATTATCTACACAACTATCAAGGAGTAAGAGATTAGGTCTACTCAAAACCACATCATCAACACCACAAACAAAAGCCTCTCTAGCAAACCATCAACAACCAACTCACAAGACTCATCTGAGTCAACAACACCAATACCAGAATCACAACAAGAGTCGGAATCTAAAACCTCAATACTCTCTTGATTAACAAACTCATAACCAAACTCAAAAAACTCATCAGGCAACAAATTCGAACCCTCAACTTCATCTTGAAGACTTACAGTTTCTAAGCCCTCCCCCTCATAGTTTTTCAAAAGGCTCAAAAATTCATCCTCTATTCTCTCTTCATCTTTCAAGCAATCAGATCCATCTATACTATCACCAAGGCAAACAAGCTCACTCTCTAAATTGTCTTTACTCTCTTCAACAGTGCCATGACTATCAGAATTTTCATCACACATTTCCTTATCAGAAATATCAAAACTTTCTTGACTCTCATCCTCTCCCAAAGAACATGAAAACTCTTGGTCTTTAAAACAAGTAGATCTCTTCTTTTCTTCCTTACAACTCAGATCCATCTCTAGCTCATCTCTATAGTCCTCAAGCTCCAAAGTATCATCAGTCGATCCCTCTTCTTTAGTTAAATCTCTAATCACTGGACTAGAAGTATCCGTGGTCAATGGGTACGAATTCACACTCTTAGACTCTTCACTCCAATTAGTCAAACAAGTATTTTTCTCCTCAACCACCCTAGGGAGTTTCTCCTCACAGACTTCAATTGATTTCTCACAAGTCAACTCATCTCTCTTAAATAGAGAATATAGTATACCTCTCTCAGGATAGGCATAACTAACTCTTTTCTCCTCCAAAACTTTTCTCTCAACTTGCCTTGAACTAAACTTTTCCCTTGGTTCATCAAACCCTAACTCTTTTTTTCTTTTGGTCTTCCTCTCTTGATATTGAGCTATCTTCACCACTTCCTCAAAAGTCTTAGGGTTTTTTACCTCTAATTTCACTCTCCAATCTTCTAATTTCAACCCATTTACAAAATACATTATCTTCAACATAACTGGGGCTATCTCACCTTCTAACAATGTTAAACTCCATCGATTCCACAATCTTTCAAACTCCCTAGTAAAATCCTCAACACACTGATTATGTTTTTGAACACAAGTTTCTATTTTTTTCCATATCTCACATTGACTTTCTCTTTTTTTAAACCTAGATAGAAATGCATTTTTAATGGTCTCATAGTCCAAATTTTGTCTCCTAAATTTCAAGCTTCTCTCAAAGTCAAGCAACCAATTTCGTGCTTCTCCCTGCAATTGATACCTAAGAATTTGGAGTTTATCCTCAAGATTGGTCACTCTCCCTATCAAACAACACAACTCTATTTTTTCTAAAAATCTTTCGGGATCTTTAGTATGATTACCATGGAACTCAAGAAATTCATCAGTTATTTTCAACAATCACAAGAAATCAAAACAAGCTCACATTCAAAACAACAACAATGTCAATTTCGGCACTCCTCAGCGGAGGCACCAAAAAAGAGATGTTACGCGAGCGGTGATAGAGAGCAAGCCTCACTCACAACCTGATAACGAGACGTTAAGGAGTGCCGGTTGGGATAATTGACTTTGTTGGATACACAACACAACTTGAAAAATTCAAATATTTGATAATACACCACGAACCACACACGAAAACAAAAACAAAACACAATGCCTCTTATAACTCAAAAATCAAAAAACCGTATGCAAGTAGAGCATCACACAACCACACAATGAAAATACCAAAAATTCGAAAACAAACCAAGAGAAATATATTCTCATACCTTAACAACCTTGAGCCGATGCTCGGCGCTTTGACACCCAAAAGCTCCAACTTTCGAATTGGCATGACAAGAGCTCACTCTAGCATGTGACCCTCCACTCTCCTGTCTCATATAATACAATTGTAATCAAGGGGGAAGGCCCTTAACTCTTCCATCTCCTCTCCTTATATAGTTTTCTATCCACACTCATACACATTAGACTTTTTGCTTTCAGCTTTTGGCTTTTGCTTTTCTATTGCTTTTCACTATTTTCGTTTTTTTCTGCTTTATGCCTATTTACAACTTGTTTGGATCATAACTTCGTCATTTGAACTCCGAATATAGTTGTTTGGGTACTCAAAACGATCGGAATACATCTGGTCAAAAAGCTAGCGCAGGCAAAATTACAAAAATCCATCAAAATGGAGCAAAAATTTTGATATTCGAAAATTGCATCATTTTTCTCCATCTTTTAACTTTGACGACTTATTCCCTTCCTTGGCCTATTGTTCTTGTGATTGCATACACTTTCAGCACACATATCCTCTTTTTCTTCAAGAAATAATCGCTCACGACGTAAAACGTACGACCTTTTTCCTTTGATCCTTGAGTCTTCAAAATTAATATTCTTTGGATATGAACCTGTTTTTTATGCAGTGTGCCCTAGCAGGAATATGATTTTTTGAAATGAACTCCGTGCCTAATCATTCATGATTTGGAAAAATATGCAATGTTGGATCCATGATATGCAACCAATCAATCGATGCTACACACAAAAATTATGAATGCACTGAAGAAGTTGTGCCTAGCCTATCTAGATGTGATCGTGCGTCATGCAAAATGCAAACAAAAATCCTTATTAATTTAAAATTCCTTATCCTCACCTCTCAATTCTCATAAGAAGATATGATATACTCCGCTCCACTCGCCCATAATCTCACATTACTCTAGGAAATGGTGGTCCTCAAGATGTTGACCAAATATGAACATCCCTTCTCACAATTGATGGCGTCCTTCACGACCCTCAAACTCTCCCAACCACCTTACCCTCTCAACCAGAGGTTCCTAACTTTGTGATGAACATCCCAAATGGTGCGTGCAAGAAAACGTGTGTGCTCAATGATAGGTGCTCTCTCATGTGCGCATACATCTAAGATTTACTGCATATAGCTGCAGCGGACCTCATGCCGTGCTAGTGCTCAATGATGGTGCAAGAGTGTATAATCCCAACCCATGGCATGAAAATATTTGATAAGGACAGGAGACTACCCCCGAGTGCAGTGTATCAGTAAGTGCAATGTGAAGTGCTCGTGAACCCATTATCCGTGTGATGTGCAAGAGTCTTGATAAGAAAACATACCTAGCTCCTCAATGTTCAGTAGCTAATAGCAAACTCCAACTTCAACCTGTCCAAAAAAATACCAAGCTCGACCAAGGCTATCAAGTTCCACACTCAAAAAATCAAACAAAATAATAGAATCAAATCCTAAGCTAGACAAACACAATAAATCGAATTACAAAACAACAAAACAAACTGTCACACAAACAACTAAATTAGCAAAAATCAAACCTAACTACAGTTTGACTAGGGCTTTTCAAATTTCAGAAAAAAACTTGACAACATCCCATACCACGGCCTCTCGAAGAGGATCTACCACGTCCCCTTCCTGAACTCGAGTAAAATTCTTGGACCTGTTCACCATTTCTTTCAGATGAATCACGCTGCATATTGATCTCTTCAGTGATCATGAGAGAGATTAGTTCATCAAAATCTAGAAATGGGTTCCGTACATATACTAAAGTGAAAAATTATTTCCACGCCTTCTCATTGTTAAGGGCACTTAGAGTGGATGAAACCAAATCATCATCATTTGGCATTGTATCAATCACTACTAAAGCATCTGCAATGCTCCTCACCTTCAACACATACTCATTGACAGACATTTTCCCTTTCTTCAAGGCATTCAACTCTTGCTTGAGTTGAATCTTTCATGCCTTTGTATTTACTGAAAACATGCTCTCAAAAATTGTCCAAGCTGCATGTGAAGTTTCTACATTCTTGATATGTCCCAGCATAGTATTATCAATGACTAAAGATAGCCAGTACATCACCTTTTTGTCTTTCGCATTCAACTCTTTCCATGCTTTTAACTCATCTGCAGTCGGAGGGATACCCAGCTCTGGCTCCTTAGGCCATCATGATATGGCGCGAATGGGGGGTTGCCTCATCTTCTTCACCTGAGACAAACTCATAAAGGCCCTTTCCAATGAGGAAGTTCATCACACGGAACTTCTATGAAGGGTATTTGTTCTTATTGAGCTTCTCAATAATGGGTTTTCCACTGTTCTCTGCCATTATCACAAACAAGGATACAACACAGCAAGCTAGTCTTCTGCAATCTTTCACAACACGTGCACAGCAATACACCAAGCAACCTTTTTCATTGATTGCTCAATAGTACATGTAATTTGCAACCTGTTTGCATATAAACCTTATGTTTTCTTCTTGAAAATACCTAAAAAATTACAGGTTCACAATCTGTAACTTGTGCACCCACTTTCGGTCAATACAGCCAAAATCACAATGTACCCTAAAACTGCTGTCCACAACCTGTGACTCTAAAATGGGGCCTGAAACAGCCTTAGACACCCAAAATAACTATGGGTAAGCCCTAAAGGGCTTGGTTGTAGAATATACAGTGATCTACTTGCACACCAAATCTCATAGCAATATGATATTTTTGCTTGACCCTGCTTTTGGTGCCTCCACATGCACTATCCAAGAGAGAGAGTGGAAGAACGGGAGAGCTTCTTACTTGTTTCTTGCTTGTTCGAACCTTGCTTCTTCTCCTTCACTTCAGCCTTCAAAATCAGCCTCTCTTAGTGGTGCGGCTCTGATACCATGTCAAGAATCGTGTGGTGGGAGGCTTTGCTTGAGCTGCTGCGCCAAACACACATTGTATACACAAGAGGAAGCTCACTCAAGAACATAAGAAGAGAGATGGAGGATAAAACGTTTTCTTGTTGGTTTTTTCTTCTTCTTTCATACACTATACAATGTATACAAAGTATAGATAAGATATAACATAAAGGAAAGTGGCCTACTAGGTCAAACAGTGCATAACCAACTAGACGTTTTGTCTTTGCCGGCTATAGGTAGGTGTAACAAACTAAATATAATAAGTGATAAGTCAATGGCCATGTGAGTATCATAATGACCACCAACGTGCTATGCAGACCCATCTAGCTAGGCGGTCCATCATCAATGTCCACACGTGTTGAGCTTGCCATCTCAACACATTGTTCCAATCTTCTACAACTCTCACATTGCGCATCCAAGGTCGGCCTAGTAGGATGTCGTAGTCCACTCCCTTCATGACTATAAAGTCAACATAGAATTGGATTCTTGCAATCTTCACTAGCCAATTTTTCAACACTTTGAATGGTTTCACCTTCATTATGTTAGCCAGTATGACATTGAACCTAGCAGCCTTGACCGGTGGGTTACCCCAATTTTAGAGTATTGCATGGCTTAGCACACTCACTCATGCCTCCGTGTCTATGATTCCCTTTCTTGTGACATCCCCCAGAGCTAGGATTGGCAGGATTGCATGCATTTCCATGATTTTCCAAAAAGCATTGACATGCAAGGATTTAGGCATGGAGTACAGTGTCAAACTTGGTATTTGTATTTTTGCATCCTACTCAGGCAAGTTTGTGGTGACTAGCTCATTTGATTCCTTGACCCATTGAGTGGAGGATTTAGGCATGGAGTACAGTGTCAAACTTGGTATTTGCATTTTTGCATCATGCTCAGGCAAGTCTGTGGTGATTGGCTCATCTGATTCCTTGACATGCAAGGATTTAGGCATGGAGTACCCCAATGGCCTTGACAAGTTTACTAGCCCGGAGCATGTAGACCTTGTCTAGGCGGCCTTGTTTGTGGTGCCATCACCTCCCTTAATTTTGGTCGTGGGAGAGAGACTGGCGTGCTTATGCTTGAGAGATCATCAATTTCATCTTCTAGTATGGGCTTAGCATCTTTTAGGTACTCCTAGTCCTTCTTCACCCACTTCTTCACCTTCTTGATGGCTTTGACTTGGCGCTTTGGATTGGGGTACTCCCTGCCCTTAGCACTTCCCCTTTTAGTGGACCATGGAGCCAACATTTCTTCCTCTGTATCAATGACTTTCCTTGTAATACGCAGTGTTGTGGCACTTTCAATTTTGAGGGTGATCTTAGCGTTTGGTTTTTTTTTCATTCATCTCCGACTCTTCTTTTCAACTGAGGTTGCGTCAAGGTTGCTAGGCCATGGCAATGATATGCCGGCTTGCTTTGTCTACACGTGGATCATGACATGCAATGGGATAGGTGTGGCCTCCCCATTGAGTGTCTCGACACCGAACAACCCTAATGGAATTGATAGCTTGTTTTTCAAACTAGAGGATGGTCTCTGCCTAGGGAAATCAACAAAGAGATGAGTGATTCCACACAGTGCATCTCAGGTCATCCTTATCTCTATTTGCTTGCTCAAAGAGCACAAAGAAATGTGCCCTGGGTGATCGCAAGTCCAACACACGATTGGCTCTTGGGTCTGTGGGTCCTAGGCTTCTACCTCTCCCTCTACTTCATTCCATCACCAGTACTGGTCGATAGTCCATAAGGACTACATTGCCTTCCTTGTCATACGACACGTATAGGTTTACAAAGGCTCATCGCCGCTAGGCTCGTCCACATAGTGGACTAGAGTATCACTCGGTGGATGGGTCATGTAGGGTCCCGGTGGTTTAGGGATACCTGTAGGATTTATCTCCATCCTAGGGATGGTCGGCTAAGTGTCATTAGGTGAGAGGGCCAATGGGGCTTCCCTTTCAAAGAAGTTTGGTGGCCTGTTCACAAGGTAGGGTTGACTATAAGGCTGCGGGTATGGGAGTCTCTGAGGTAGTTGATAGTGCATGGCATCATGGCCGAACCTACCACAATTAGTCACATAGTCTCGAATATCCTCTTTCTCTCTCTGCTTGACATTCATGAGTTGCACTAGCAGGTTATCGAGGAGTACCCAGGTTCAAAAAATCTCTTAATGAAGATATTTTTCAAGCCATTGAAATTGACACGCTTTGCAGTATCCAAATTCGTGTACGAGGCTGGCCCTTATCACCTAAGCATTGTTAAAAATCTTGGGAGCATTGAGTAGGATCATTGAGGCTATTGGCCTCGCAGACCTACTTGAAGTACTCCACAAAAGCTGTACGGTGGGTCATTGTTTACTTGGTATTTGTCTAGCTGCTTCGCCACCATAGGAACTTTCGATTGGCTCTTAGAGCCTTGGGTGATTCCTAACCCCATTAGCAGTGATGTTGCTAATGCTGTAGCATTCTGCTCTGCTACCATGTTATCTAGCAGTCGCTTGTCAAGAGCTCGCTCAGTGTGAGGTCTCCTTCTAGCACTCTCTCCCTCTCCGACCGATTCTTGCCTTCTGCTAGGGATACTAGTGTCTGGATCTGTGACATTTCCATGCTCTGGTGTAAGCTCCTAGTTTGGTGGTTCTAGTTGTATGTGGCTAGGCCTTGTAGAGTCCTACATGCTAGCTTCCTCTCCTCCTCAAGATCTATTATGACATCCTCTACAGATCTACCGCGGTATTCTAGTCAGGTTTGAGCATCATATTTGTTCACTAACTCTTGGATGGCCTCAAGAAAATCACCTAGGTCCAGTTCTTCATTGCCTCTACAGCCTAAGCTGCCCTCTTCCATGTCTAGGACTTCCTGTTGCATGAAGTTGTCAATAAGGTTAATGAGGTTGCGTAGATCCACTTCCACAATAGTGTCGGTCCTCGCTGTGTCTGGCTCTTTGGTTGTATTCCTTTCCTAGTCCTACTTTTGGGGATTCGATCACCCTTCTACATCTTGGGATCTTCTTCTACTAGTAGGTTCCTTCAAGGTTTTATGTCTGAGTGAGTTCCTTGCTAATTACAACCAGTCCTCAACTTACCCTCACTCTCTGCATGTGTGTCGGGTGTATTATTTTCAGTGGACTGTGTGCAACCAGGCTCTTTGCTCTTTTTAAGTGTGTTTTGGGTGCTCGAAATCAAAGTGAGTGAGAAAACAAAGTGTCTACACAGCTCTAGCGCTCTTGTTTATGGGTTAGCTTCATAAGGTCATATGTTCAGTTTCTAGTTGTCATCGCTGGCTTATAGGGTTTCTTGTCGCACTATTTTATCCAACTCGTTTAGGGTCAAGTTGGGGTCTTATAGCCAACCCACAACACCAGACACTTCAAGCTTGTGGAAACACGCTACTGCACGATTCCAGACTATCCAATCACAATTTCTAGGTTTGTAACTACTTATGAGGCATTTGGTGGGTTCTTCCACTGGATCATGCTTCTCATTGGCCGGGGTTTGTCAAATTTCTAGACTTTCTTTCTCAAGCTGTGTCCAATTTACCAGAGTCTGATTTTGAAAATCAGATTTTCGATTTATGAGTGTCCGATTCTAAGAATCGAGCAGGGTCAAGTCCCTCCGATTGTCACAATCGGACAAGGTGTGCCCGATCAAATGGCTTGAGTTGGTTTGATTGGGATATGTCCACCGATTCTTGGAATCGGAAAGGGGTTCTTGGTCTGATTCGAATGCATGTCCAATCGGACCGATCACTAGGTCTGATTCTGTAGTTTGATTGTTGCGATCGAGACAAAGTGGTGTGTGATTTCTTCTTGATTTCTTGTCGTCCGATTCTCGAAATAGGACAGAGGTGGTGTGTCTTATTATGAGTTGATCTGATTTTCAAAATTAGATGGGTATGTCCGATTGGATAGGATGGGCTTGTTCGAGTCCGATTCTGGGAATCAAACCATTCGAGTCCGATTCTTGGAATCGGACACTGCGGAAAGCATCCGATTCTATCGGCCAAAAACGTGCGCCGATCGTGTTTTGCCAAAAATCTCCATTATAATGTTGCCACCACCTACAAAAACTTCCAAGAATCAAGCAGAGGTGTAGGCCAAGGGCATCCTATACTACCTGAATCATGTCAAAAGTTCCAACACGCTCTGATCGATCCGAAGTAGACTCGTGACCTACAAGCTCTCTCTCCATCTCTCTCTCTCTCACACACACATACAAAGACAGGACTGCAAATGAGGCTTTAACTGGTCACTCAGGACCTTAAACCCTTGCCGGGCAGCACCTTAGCCTTCCTGATCACTCCCCTTGTGACTCCGACACATCTGAGTACTCTTTTCTTTCCATTTTTTTCTTGTTTGTGCCTTGTTCAAGCTTGTTTTAAGACAGTGAAGCCTAAGCTTTCCACTCGAATTTCTCCCTCCTATCCTACTCTAAATGCGACAAAAATCAAAGGCAAAGTACTAAAATGATTTCTTCTACTCAACTAATCATCAAAAACCAAAAATACTTACTTTTAGTATACAGATTAAAAACCCAAAACCGCATATCTATCTCAAGCTCCAGTTCGGGGATAAAACCCTTACTTCGATGCTTGATTTGAAGCACACAAGCGCTCAATCTTGAATCCATTGGTCTCGGCAAACAACGGAACCAAAATGTAGGGGCAAGCAACTGCCAAGACCCATGGACCACTTATTGTTCAAACATTTCAAGCGAGCACTAATGGCTACCTCTCACATAGTCGACACACTATCCCTCCCTACGAGTGTAGTGAGATTACATTAATGCCTGATTCAGTTGTCTCCTCTCTCAAACACACCGATAGCTCCATGATTCTTGATGCAAGCTCAAGCATCCTCAAGCCTCTTCCTCCATGCTCCATCCTCCATAGCCACGCGTGAGACAAGAGAAGAGAAGAGAGGAGAGGAAGAAGAGGGGAGATGGTGAAGGGCTTTATCTCCAAGATCCCTCACCCTCATATACACACTCCTCACTCACTCACACTCCCTCCCTCAAGCACTCACAAGCAAGCAACCAAGAGAAGAGAAGTCTAAGAGAAGAAAAAGAGTCCACTTTGCCACACACCAAAGAATGAGCTCTCATTCACTTTTTGAACTTTATATACATGCCCTAAAATCCCATGGACATCCATCCCATTTTTTACATGGCTGACCGTGGCCTAGGCCCTTTTCTCCATTGTCCTCCTATCTTCGTAGATTTCTTCCTACCGCCCATCTGCCTTTACAATTTGCACGGCACTCTTAAAATAAATCATGATGCGCCTTGCGCTCTTTTAACAAAGTATTAACTTATGTTTTTTCTTGTGCACCTTCATCTTCCGTTTCACTTTTTCCTTGGCCTTATCTTCTTCTTTAGATTTTTTGAATTTTTTTCCTTGTTCGTCTGAGGGTTAACACCCTATGTAACTAATCTTTTCTTGTATTTTTCTAAGTTGTCATTAGCCTTATAATTTCCCTTCTAGATCCACTTGATGCTAATAATCTTCCTCTTTTCTAGCCAATCCACTAGCTCTCAAGTTTCATTCTTCATAATGTTATCATAATCAGCTTACATAGGTACTCTCCACACTAGATTAATAAGTGCTTCTTCCAATTTTGTTGGCTCCTTTACTTCTCTCATAATCTCAGCTACCATCAAAGTCATATTGACTATGTGAACAAAAGTCTTTCTTTACTTCTCCATTCTCTAAGACCTTCTTGGTCCATCTACATGTTCCTCATTAGTTGTTAGCATATAATTATTGTGATCATAGAGTTGTATCACCCATTATGACAATGGATTTTTTGATGGAATGATTACAATAGGTTGGTGAACTTTGTCATTATCAATTGAAGATAATGTTTTCTCCTCTTTGAGGATAGAGGCTCTTGAGATAGGTTCATAGTGTCAAGAATCGTGTGATGGGGGGACTTACTTAAGCTGTTGTGCCAAACACACACTGTACCACAAGAGGAAGCTCACTCAAGAACACAAGAAGAGAGATGGAGGCTAAAATGTTTTCTTGTTGGTTTCTTTTTTTTCTTCCACATAGAATACAATATTCTCAAAGTATAGATAAGATACAACATAAAGGAAAGTGGCCTACTAAGTCAAACAATACATAACTGACTATACTAATTGACTGGCGCTATATCTATGCCAGATGCAGGTAGGTGTAACAAACTAAATATAATAATTGATAAGTCATTGGCCATGTGAGGATCATAATGACCATCGATATGCTAAGTGTAGACATGTAGACCCATCTAGCCAGGCGGTCCATCATCAATGTCTGCATGTGTTGAGCTTGCCATCTCAACACTCCCCCTCAAGCTCAACTCTATCTCTACAACTCCAAGTGAGCTTCAGAACTTTCAAAGCTTCTCTACATCCCCAATGCCTTTATGAAAATGTCAACTATCTAATCATGTATAATGATATGTACCAAGGTAATCTCTCCTGCAAGTACCTTCCTCTCTCACAAAATGGTAGTGCACCTCAATGTGTTTTATCCTAGCATGGAACATAGAGTTCCTAGCTAGTTGTATGCTACTCATGTTGTCATAGTGAATGACAACTGGACCATCTTCTTGCGCATTCAAATCACCCAATAACTTTTGCAACCATACCACCTCACATGCTGCCATAGCAGCACCTCTATACTCAACCTCTGTACTTGATAAAGCAACTATAGGTTGTTGCTTTTTGCTGGTCCATATAACCGTTGCATTACCAAGGGAAAACATGAATCCACTAGTAGATCTTCTGTTTGACACACTACCATCCCCCAATCTGCATTTGTGTATCCAAACACCTATACATCCTTACATGCCTCATTAAAAAGTCCATAGTGTAAAGTGGACTTTACATACCTCAATATGCATATAACTACATCCAAATGAGGCTTTCTAGGCATCTGCATAAACTGATTGACAAGGCCAATAATATAGCTCAAGTCTGACCTTGTGATAATTATGTAAATTAGACTTCCTACTATCCTCCACGTGAACATATTAGGGTTTTCTATCTTATCCCCAACATCAGCACTCAACTTCACATTTTTCTCCAATGGTACTCAAAGAGGCTTACATGTTGTCATACCATACTTGGATAACATATCCAAGCCATACTGTCTTTGGGATAGCCATATACCATCATCACATCTAATCACCTCAATACTAAGAAAATATCTCAGCTCACAACTTCTTCTTCAAGAAGTTCTTAATTCAATAATCCCATGTAATAATCAAGTCATCCACATAGATGACTATGATGACCAAACCTGCATCTCTCATTCTCACATAAAGTGAGCGATCAATATCTAAAATATTAAAGCTAATATTGACAAGATACTCTCTGATCTTGTCAAACCATGGTCTAGGTGCTTACTTCAGCCCATAGAGCACCTTCTCTAATCTACACACATATGTGGGATTCTCTAAATCCTCATAACCTGTTGGCTACTCCATACATGCCTGTTCTTGCAATTCATGAAACTCTCTCTCTCCTATGAGCATGTATGTGAGAGGAGAGAAACAAATTCTTGGTGGCCATCAAATGGATGATGGAAAAGGGAGGTATAGAATGAGCAAGGATGGGAATTGAAGGGTTAGATAATGGCAATGCCTGTGAAGTGTTCACTGTTGGGGTGACCTAATTTGTGTGTTTGGGATGATGCAACAAAGGTTGCATTGAAAGGCATTTAGGAGGAGTGTAAGAGAAGAGACAAGGTGTCTAATTAGGTTGTTTTCTCAAGGTTAAAGCCCAAAGGTAATCTAATTACTATCTCTTATTTGTCTTGGAATCCATGTGGATCCAAGACCTTAGAGAAGGATAAGCAGAGTAAGG
This sequence comes from Lygodium microphyllum, assembly GCF_053477565.2. Classification (NCBI taxonomy): domain Eukaryota; kingdom Viridiplantae; phylum Streptophyta; class Polypodiopsida; order Schizaeales; family Lygodiaceae; genus Lygodium; species Lygodium microphyllum. Next base: position 40,429,422 of record NC_141147.1, read on the forward strand.
TTTTTTTTTTATATGTGATTAATTCTTATTGAAAATAAAGGATTTGCAAAACCCTATCTTCCTTGTTCTTTCGCCATTTTAGAGAGACCATTTGTCTTCTCCTCTTGTGCCATTGCTCCTGGTGGCCCCTTCTTCTACTTTCTCAGTGTTCCTCTTTTTCGAAGAGCACACTGATCCAACATCATGACACAAAGTAGACGAGATGCAATCTCATTGATTTCTCCTTCCTCCAGTTGTCCTCTTTTGGGTCCATTCAACTACAGTTGCCTATATTGTGGTTTGTTTTGTTTACAAATCCATTAAAAGGTGAGCTCACCCACGTCCTGCGCGCATGCGTGGGGCGGGAGTAAAAACAATTTTGTGTCAGCGGGATCAGACAGGGCAGGGACGGCAACACACGAGGCATAGACGCCAAGGGGCGTCTCGAGGCGCTTAAAACCAAAAACATGTGCATTCACGCGTGACACAAGAGACGACACGGCCACATGTCGAGAGGAAGAAATTTTAATAAAACCCAAACCGTACACTAGATCAAAAGACCGTAAAAAGAAAAAACATATTGAGAGATGAGGGGAAGAGGACGAAAAAATGCGACACGGGTGTCGGGGCGAAACCAGGGTGGTCACATGGGAAAAACACGAAAAATGGCTCGAAAAATACATACGGGGATTAACTGCCAAGGCAATCACGCATCTAGTAGTTGCCATCCTAGCAACTCGACTGAATGTCTCTTCATAATCTATGCCATATGTTTGAGCATATCCTTTTGCAACCAGCCTAGCCTTATACCTGCTAATCAAACAATCTGCATAATGCAGCCATCTCCTCATCCATTGATGCATCCCAATGAGCATGACCAACAAGATCCTCAAGACAAGTGGGCTCAACATCCTCAACTACCTTCACCATATAGCATAATGGTGAACTACATAACCTTCAAAACCAAATATTTTAATAGGGTTTCTAACTCTGCTAGACCTGTGTACCACTAGAGTACTCAGTGGAGCCTTACATTACTATGTGCTCTTTGTACACTTGGTGTCCTGACTGAAGGAATACCAAGCTCATAATCTAAACTCTCTAAACCACTAAAATCTCCATCAAATTCCAAATGACTAGTAGATGCATCAACACTTTCTTCTTTCCTTTATCTTTACCTACAACACTTGTAGATCCACTTGAAGATGTATGGCTACTCCTTAGTCTCCCAGTCCAAGGGCTGACTGTAGGTGTAGTATCATATGATGTTTATGGTCCATTAAGGCTCCGTGATTCTTGCTTTTCTTTCTACACATAGCTATCACGATCATTATCATCATCTAATACATCACCAATAGATGCATACCAATAACTACTCATCTCACAAAAAATAACGTTTCTTTCTCACTCTAAACTCACCTGTGATAGGGTTATAACAATGATACCATTTTTGCTCTATTGAATATCCAATAAAAATACTTTTTTTAGCCTTCGGATCAAGCTTCTTTCACATCTCATCTAGCACATGAACATATGCAATATAGCAAAACACTTTTTAGTGTGACACATTAGGCTTCTTGCCTTCAAGGGTCAACCCATGAACTACAGCTGTGGGAGTACAATATAGATAGTAGTATGAACAGCTTCAGACCAAAAAATATTTTGGCATATTCTTTTCAGCCATCAATACCTGTGCAACTTTTGCAATATGCCTATTTTTTCTTTCTGTAACCCCATTGTGTTGTGGGGTATACTTGCAACAAGTAAACTGTCTCTTTATCACATGAGACCTCAAGAAGACATTGAACTCATTAGAGAGATACTCTCCCCCTCCACCTGATCTCAAACACTTAACTTTCAAGTCTATTTCTGTTTCAACAACCACCTTGAAGGATTTGAAGGGCTCAAACACATTACTCTTTTCCTTCGTAAAGTATACCCATAGCTTCCTTGAACAATCATCAATAAATGTGACAAAGTATTTGCTATCACCAAGACATACACTATGTGTAGGTCTCCAAACATCTGTATGCACAACATCAAGGATATTTTTTCTTACATCTCTATCATGAAAAAAGGGTTGTCTTGTTTGCTTATCAAACTGGCTTGCTTCACACACTTTATGAAATTTTGCAACTCTAAAAGTAGGCAACCCTGTAACCAATCCTTTGGACTGCATTAATTTTAGCCTTTGCACATTTTCATGTTCAATACGTTTATGACATATTTCAATGTCTATAACCACTACTTTTCCTTTAGCATACATAGCAACATTTAATTGCAGGAATTCCAACATCTAAAGTGAACATGTGGCCAACTCTACTTCCTTTTGTGGCCAACCTACACTTATCGATAAAGTCTTCTACAAAATAACCTTTTACATTAAATCAAACTTGCAAACCTTGCTCTACCATTTGGCCAATAGACATTGAATTCTTTGTAATTGATGGCACGTGTAATACATGTGGTAAACTCTTTGTCTGGCTATCATGTAGGGACAAGGAAACCTTTCCAATGTGTGAAATTGGGTGGCATGAATCATCAATCATCTGCATATAACCTAGATTTTGCAAGTCATGCATCTGTCCAAACCATTCAACATGACTGGTCATATGATTAAATGCACCTAAATCAACATACCATATATAATCATGCATTCCTTTTCCTGTAATAATATTCATCATATGCTGCATAACAAACAAATGCTCATTTTTGTCAATTTGGCATCATATGCTACACAACAAACAATCAATTTGGCATCAATTTATGAATAGGCAAGAAAAAGAAATCATAAAGCAATTACAATCAGTGCTAGGTTGAATTCTACATGCTTCTCTCTTTATCAACAGTAGGACTAGTTCAACAATTGGATGAAAAGAGAGATTTAGCTGAAAGCAATAGAATTACCTCTTAATGTTGATGAAGAGTAGTAGATGAACCACAAGCAATGAATACTCAACACAATCCATGATCAATGGATCAAGATTGAAGAGCATAAGCCCAACTTCAAGAAGAATTTGTCCCATGATGATTGCTTCCATGTAACTTGAGTTCCTAATCATAAGGATTGCTCCAATGCATCAAGAGAATCCAATGCTTGAGTAGAAGTCCACAATGATTTGTTGGAGAATATCCTTTGAGCCTTGAAAAATCCAAATTCTTGATAGAATCAAGAATTTCAAGAATTTTTAGACATTACCATGTTCAAGAGGCTGAAAACGCCTTCAATCTTGATGGAATGCTTCAATGTTGATGAAAACACCTTCAATCTTGATGAAAATGCCTTTAGACATTACCATGTTCAAACATTACCATGTTCAAGAGGCTGAAAACGCCTTCAATCTTGATGGAATGCTTCAATATAAGCCAATCCTTGGTAGAATAGCTTCAATCTAACCTTCCCAGGGTTGTAGACAACAAAAGCCCCATGGATTGAAGACTCAAGAAAGTAAAAATTGAAAAAGATTGATGGCTGCCCTATTTTGCCCTAATTGAGATGGGGAAAATGCTTCCAATCTTGCTTTAAAGCTTCAATGTATGCCCAATTTTGGTTGTAGATTCTTGCCTTTCACTTTTTGAAGCTAAAAGGCACCAAGATTGACTCAAAACTTCAAAGAATCTCTAAATTTTTCATGTTGTCTAGGTTCAACCATAGCTAGGGTTATGATGAGAGCTCCAAGGTTGAAGGAGATTGAAAGATCAAGTAAGAGATGGCTAGTACTTCAAGTCAAGGGGGCTGCATTTGATCATGCAAATGAGGGCATAGCTTTAACATGAACACATTTGTTGATTTTGGAGGAGAAGAGGCTATTGAAAATCAGCGCAAACTATCCAGGACAGCTTCACGTGATGAGCATCAAGCCAAAGATAAGCATAATGGTAGTCTACAGGTTGCTCAAGACCTCAGGAATCAACCTTTGTAGATAGCATGAGAAGTGATGGCCTTTGAAAAGAGATATGAGAAGAGAACTCCATGAAAGCTCTCACAAAGAAGCTTGAAAAGAGGAAAGAGAAGCTTGCTTCAAAAAGTAACTACAATTTAACTCTTCCAAACCCTGTTTAGACTCTAGTTAAGTCGAAGAACCTTCAAAATGGCCCCAAATTGAGCATGAGCCATTAAAAAAACCTGGAATCTGTCATTATTCCTCAAAGAAGTTAAAAAAACTCCAAATATAGTATTAAGTGCTTGCATTGCGATTGTCGGTTACATACATGGTAGTAGACTCAACAAGTGGATCTAAATTTCTTGTGATTATATTAAATGCAAACTAGTTTGCATAGACATAGTCATAAGAGTCCTGAGTCATTGTATGCATGAAAGAGAATTAAAAGTGAATTGATTTGGAGCTGAAATTTTTTGAAAAATTATTGATTGTATGTAGACTTGATTTGATTTGCTGAACTACATGCCCATGGATTCATGCATGCAAGTGTAAGGGGACTATTAAGAGTATTGTTGACAAAGCATGGATGAGCTATGTTACACCAAAGAATCTAATAAAATATATTGATATTCTACTATAAAATTTTGCAAATTCTAATTTCTAAGTGGTTTTGAAGCAAGACTGATCATAAAGCATGTACTGAAACAAACTAGTTAATATACGAGCAACTAGCTAGTTGCCTGGCAAGTGTGGTCTCTCAGCAAAGCTTGAGTAGCTCCTACTACAATTGTACTATTTATATAGTTTGGAAAGTATTAGATTGAGTATGTTAAGAAGTATTATGTATACTTTGTATTTCAGTTTTTCTCTAAAAATGTCCTACATAGTTTGATCACTTGCATCACCTAGTCATGCATACTTGATTCACAAAATAGAACAAAAAAGTTTGATTAGTTTGAGTGGTATACCCAATTGCATGCACTGTTGGGGTTCTATAGGACACTAGTGAACTAGTCAGGGAGACCGATAGTACATCATTTGACTGCATTTGGGTTCCTCATCCACCTTAGATATAAAATTGTAGGGTTTGACATATAAATTGTATATGTTAGACCCAACCATGGCCTTTCCATACTTTAAAAAACCTCAATAGCCATGATTGGTGGTTTAGTAGTTAACCATTAGACTAATCTAGGTCATTGGCGTGAACTTTCATCAAAGTGAATTGCTAATTATTATTGAGATTGTCTAAGGAATGAAATACTTCAAACACAGAAGGAGAGTGCTTATTGCTATTGCAAGAGTGAACTAATAGCCCGAACTAATAGACCGTGTTTAGAATTTGCTAGATCTTGTTGTTTGAGCGAGTATAGGACCATCCACTTAATGCCCTAACCACTTGAGAGACATATTGCGGACTAGTGAAGTGGTGCCATATAAGTTGTGTATAGTCACCATATCAATCCTTACTTAATTAAGAGTGTTGTGCACTAGTCTCCTTAGCATATGCTTGCACAAACGTTGTGCTTTCTCATCCATATTCTTAGATTTGTGGAGGAGTCCTTAGACTTGAAGGAGCCCTTTGTTAATTTTGCTTGTGTTGGAAGTGGTCATATCATAGGTTTACAAGCACCTACAACCTAATTTATGGGCACTCTCTTTATTCTTTATTTCGTAATTAGCCAACCTATTGTGTGGTAGGACAACTCCTTTATTTTTGTCTATAAAAGGAGGGAGTGAGGCCACAGTTCATTATCACACTTGTACTTTCAGATTCTTGTTGTGGAGAGAGGGAGCTTCTGGAGTGTGAGCCAATGCTTCAAACACAGAAGGAGAGTGCTTATTGCTATTGCAAGAGTGAACTAATAGCCCAGACTAATAGACCGTGTTTAGAATTTGCTAGATCTTGTTGTTTGAGTGAGTATAGGACCATCCACCTAATGCCCTAACCACTTGAGAGACATATTGCGGACTAGTGAAGTGGTGTCATATAAGTTGTGTATAGTCTCCATATCAATCCTTGCTTAATTAAGAGTGTTGTGCACTAGTCTCCTTAGCATATGCTTGCACAGGGACTTGGCTGAACCACCTAGCCAAGAAAACCCTCTGTTTGATAAGGTTCTCACAGAGGAGGAGTTACATGTTGCCAGTAGACTCGGACAAGGGTCCATGCTGCTCGATGTGGCAAAATATCTATTGGTACTAAGTAAGTTGCCATGAGTGCTGGATGCATGTGCCACGCTCCAGTACAACCCCGAGTTCTACAATTGGTTCTTATCCTCGTGAAGTGACATTATGTATATAAATAAACATTGATTCTTGTGTCACCTTGTAAAAACAATATCAACACACACAAGCAATGACAATCAAGTGCAGGGAGAAGAGTTGGGTCTAACAGGCTAAGCTCCTCAAGCCCTCCTCTCATCACACATTTAAAAGCCGTGTGACCATCCCCACCTCCAAGTGAAGGGCATGCAACCCACATTACCGCCATAGGAAGCCTTGACCAACAACAATGATGGTATAGATAGGGGGTAGTCCCTTTCTATACACCTTCTTCCCTTTTTGGTCTATCCTTCCGAGGATGTGCCCTATCCCACTCCATGACAACCAGTCCACACAACTTAGCATAAGCCAATATCGGCTAATGGCTGGAGGCAAAAAAAACATCATCATGGGGGCCATCCCTTTACGACAAACATTGCATGCCTCACCCCTCCCCTTCTTGTCATATGCGCTTGATAAACCATACTAAAATCCCTTCCATGCAAACAGTTGTATCCTATACCCAGGTCTAACCCTTGAATTGCGACTTGCAAGTTTCCTTTTTTGGCGAAACGCATGGAGAATCATGGAGATCTAGCTTGCAAAGACACTCTTCGCAAGAGACAGGAGCATGTGGCACGCGCCCCTCCACCGGAGCGCTACGTGCCCCCCATCAAGAGGTATGCCAAGAAGCGAGGCCCTAAGCGACAATGTCTAGGGCGAAGGCCGAAGAATCCTCGAGTCAAGGAAGCCGAGACTCAAAATGCGCAACAGGTGGTAGCACTAGTGGCACGAACCCCCAGCTCACGCTCGGGCCCCAGATGCTCAAGGGGAAAAAGGGCAGCTCGAGAAAGAGAAGAATTTAATGAATTGTTTAAAGACATTCTGGAAACGGTAGCAACCCGGGACTACAGTATTCATGTCCCGGCCGACATGTTCCCTGCTCAACCTCACGGGAGCCCCACACCAGTAGAGCCCCAATCACCCGGCCACCCAGACTCGCCCCGCCTCGTACAAATCGAGTAGCCCATGATGCATAAAGGGCTTATCAAATGCTACCAGGCCATGACTTTTTGTCTTTAAATGGTTAAGTGATTGACATGTTCCCGAATTATACGAACTTTTCATATCTGTGTTTAATATATTTCACGTCTTTAGCAAAAGAAAAAGCTAATCAAGCGCAGGTGATAAATATCTAAGTCAACACCATAGAATTCCGATAAGTGATGTCTCCTTGTAGTGCACTGGTTTATTATAGTTGCGGCATATACAATGCATGTACTCTCATGAAGCGACAAGTGGATGCAGGATAATACAGGTCCTCAATGCCCAATCACCGCAACACCAACAACCCCACAACGAGCCGCGGCAAAGCCACGCTGCCAAAAGCACCCTTGCCAACCGCCCCCATCGCATAGTCCAAAGCACATTCATGGGGCACGCTCTCTTTCTGGGTAAAACTCTATAGTTGGCTCACGACAGTCGTTATCTCACTTGTACCAACATCGAGTGTGTCGCAAGGAGGTTTGCAAAATCTCAAGTGTATCTCTTCATCTCAACAACAATTCCTCTAGCATCAAGGCTGGTGACACAATCATCTCTGTAATATCCATCCTTCGTAGCCTTTGGATCCCAACATTTCTCAATCCAAATGGAAGGCTAACAGCCTCAATGTATGGCATTGATTGCATTCATTTTTCCCACCAAAAAAAAAAAAGAAAGAAAGAAAAAAAAAGGGGGGAGAAAAAAAAAAAAAGAAAAAGAAAAAGAAAAAAGAAAGAAAAAAGAGCACACACGATCACGGCACCGCACCTAAGGGTCCTCAAATTAGGTGCGTCTAGTGACCTTGGTCGGCTGGCTCCGTCCCTAATCCCCTAGCCCTTTGTACATCCCCCACAATTGTTCAGGGCACATTAAGGGCAGGACATACCTAGGGAGCTCGCCTCGCCTATGGTTAGACTTGTCACCCTGAACCACTTGCACAATTCTTTTGCACTAATCTCAATGCCATTACAATCCACAGTGGTAAACAAGGCATGAAAGACAATGGAAAAGTACACCATACCTTTCCAACCTTATAGGTAGTCACTAGCTACCAAGAGCTAGACATCAAGGAGCTCACTTATGCTACATGGCCTTGACAAGACCATAATGATGTCTCAAGCAATCTTCAAGTGTACTCCCTGTCTTCATCAACAAATTTTTCCATCAACTTAGCCCCTTGCTTCACTGATTGCTATACAAGGAACTAGGCCGATAGTCTTCTAACTAAGTAATACCTAAATATGCACATGTACACACTTAATATTCACACTATAACCTATACACGGTTTGGGTCCTCAAGTGTAGGACAATACTCCAAGCTTGCTTAGAGTTTGACTTGTCTCCCAAACTAATCAAAATATGTCTTGTGCATGATAAGGAGACTAGCACTATCCCTTAGGGAGAGACCACATGAGAGGTTTTCAAATTGCAGGTGTTGAAGACTCCACAGAAAGTGTCGTTCAATCTTCATCAACACCCAACTCTGAATGCTTATCCCTTACTATCCGACAAGCCCGCAAGGGATCATCATGTGCAGAATCCCCAACAAACCAACACTTGTGCTGGCCATCAATGCAATCCCCAACACAAAATAGCCCTACCGCCAACTCCAACAACCTTCCACCAGCCACCTTGGCCACCAACAGGCCCCCAAGACCTTCTACCACACCACCACCAACACTCCTCTACGGAAACCACCGGCGTCCTTGTCACCCACGTCTTCGGTGCATGCTACAACCTGCTACCTACGACGGTGAGTGCCATGGGACTGGCACTCGTCTAGGAGGGGGTAATGTTAACCCTCAAATGAATGAAGGTGGAAAATCCGGAAAAGCTTAATAAGAAGACAAAGACAGAGGCCAAGGCAAAGAGAAATGGAAGACAAAGACGCACAAGGAGAAGAGTCCTAAATAAGGGAGAAAGGCGCACAAGGAAAAGCACAGGTCAAAACTTTTGTAAAAGAGCGCAAGCACATCATGGTTTAATTCAAGGAGCGCCGGGCTCTCACCCGTGCAATTTGTAAATGTAGATGGGCGGTGGAAAGGAAGCTAGGAAGATAGAAGGACAATGGGAAAAAGGGCCTAGGCTACGACCGGCCATGTAAAAAGGGGAAAAGGGGATGACCGCCCAAAAGGGATTTAGGGTTTTGTATATAAAGTTGAAAAGTGAATGAGAAGCTCATTCTTGTGTGTGGCCAAAAGTAGCTCTCCTCTTCTTCTTCTTCTTCTTCTTCTGCTTGCTTGCTTGAGCTTGTGCTTGAGAGAGGGAGTGTGAGAGTGTGAGGGAGTGAGTGTGTGAGGGTGAAGGACTGAGGAGGAGAAGCTCTCCATCTTCTCCTCTCTTCTTCTCTTCTCTTCTCTTCTCTTATCTTGCTCATGGTAATGGAGCTTGGAGCTTGGAGATGGAGGAGGATTGAGCTTGCTTGAAGCTTGCACTTGGATCGTGGAGCTACCGGAGTGCGCGGGAGAGGAGGTAACTCGAATGGCACAGAGGTAAGCTCACTACACCCGTAGATATGGATGGTGCGTCGGTTATGTGAGAGGTACCCATTAGTGCTCGGCTTGGAACGCTTGAAACAATAAGCGGTCTGTGGGTCTTGGCAGTTGAGTGAAAGCTCCCACATGCACATTTGCTTATGTTTTGACTATCCTTGCATTCATTGTCTGACATGTTGTGTCATCGTGAAATTTGATGGAGATACTTGCTTTGCATGGATGCATGTATGACATATGATGCCCACTTGTCTACACTCTCTCAGTTATGTTGACTCTCTCGGTTTACATTGCACTACTCTAACTTGCATGTTGAGATGACAAGCTCAACACATGCAGACATTAATGATGGACCGCCTAATTAGATGAGCCCACACGACTACACATACCACGTCGGTGGTCATTATGACTCCCACATGGCCACTGACTCATTACTTATTATATTCAGGTTGTTACACCTATTTACAGCTGGCATAGTTATAGCACCAGTTGACTAGTGTAGTTGGTTATGCATTGTTTGACTTAGTAGGCCACTTTCCTTTATGTTGTATCTTATCTATACTTTGTGTACATTGTAAAGTGTGTGGAAGAAGAAGATGAAACTAGCAAGAAAACTTTTTGGCCTCCATCTCTCTTCTTGTCTCTTGAATGAGCTTCTCCTTGTGCATTATGTGTGTGTTCGGCACAGCATCTCAAGCAAGTCCCCTCACCACGCAATTATTGACATGGTATCAGAGCCGCGCCACTGAGAGAGGTTGATTTCGAAGGCTGAAGTGAAGGAGAAGAAGCAAGGTCCGAGCAAGCAAGCCACGGGTAATAAGCTCTCCCATCCTTCCACTCTCTCTCTTGGATAGTGCCTGTGGAGGCACCGGAAGCAGGGTCGAGTAAATAATCTCATATTGCTATGAGATTTGGTATGGGAGTAGAGCACTGTATATTTTGCAGATAATCCCTTCAAGACTTTTCCGCAGTTATTTTTGGCATCTAAGGTCGTTTCAAGCCTTGTTTTAGAGCCGCAAGGTTGTGGACAACAATTTCAGGGTATACTGTGATTTTGGGGTGTATTGACCGAAAGTGGGTGCATAGGTTACAGATTGAGAATCTGTAATTTTTTAGGTATTTGCAGGAAGCAAACATAAGGTTTATCTGCAAACTGGTTGCAAATTGCATGTATTGTTGAGCAGACAGTGAAAAAGGTTGTCTGGTGTATTGTTGTGCACTACAGGTCGAGGGTTGCAGAAGATTTGCTTGCTGTTTGGTATTAGTTTTGTGATAATGGCAGAGAATAGTGGAAACCCCATCATTGATAAGCTGGACAAGAATAACTACCCTTCATGGAAGTTCCGTGTCACGAACTTCCTTGTTGGAAAAGGCCTCTACGAGTTTGTTTCAGGTGAAGAAAAGGAGCCGGAGGTGAGTGATCCTCCAACTATAGAAGAGACAAAGGCACGGAAGGAATGGAATGCAAAAGACAAAAAGTTCATGTATTGGCTTTCTGTAGTAATTGACAATAATATGCTGGGACATATTAGAAATGCAAAGAATTCATATGCAGCTTGGACCATACTTGAAAGTATGTTTTCCGTAAATACAAAGGCACAAAAGATTCAACTCAAGCAAGAGTTGAATACATTGAAAAAAGGTAAGATGTCTATCAATGAGTATGCACTGAAGGTAAGGAGCATTGCAGATGCCCTGGTAGCGATTGATGCAATGCCCGATGATGATGATTTGGTGTCGTCTACCTTGGGTGGACATAACAATGGAAAGGCTTGGATGTTTTTTGTAACTTTCGTATATATCAGCAGAAAGCTATTTCCAGATTTCGATGAGTTGTTCTCCCTTATGAGAGATCAACATGCAGAGTGAGACATCTGAAAAAAGTGGTGAACAGGTTCAAGCTTTCTACTCCAGTTTAGGAAGGGGACGTGGCAGGTCCTCTTCAAGAGACCGTGGTATAGGACGTGGTAGTGACAACCAGCAAAACAAATTGAATCAGCAATTTGGCGATATGCAGGTTTCAGGAGGTCGTGGTAACTTTAGAGGTAGGGGGAGCTTTAGAGGAAGAGGTGGATGGCAGAATAGAGGTTCTAACAACTCTGGTATTGTGTGTCACTACTGTGGCAAAACAGGTCATATTGCAGCCCAATGTTATTCTAAGAAAGATGATATTCGCAGTGGTAAGTTGCAGCAAGGAAACTATGCATCGTCTTCACGACAGAATGAAGACAAAAATGAACGTCTGTTTGTTATGCATCATATGATGAATGCTATTACAGGAAAGGGAACACATGATGATGTTTGGTATGTTGATTCAGGTGCATCCAATCATATGACCAGCCATGCAGAATGCTTTGGAGAGATGCACGATTTGCAAAATGCAGGTTATGTGCAGACGGGTGATGATTCATGCCACTCAATTTCACACATTGGGAAAGTTCCCTTGTCCTTGCATGATGGTAAGACAAAGAGTCTTTCAGATGTATTACATGTGCCATCTATTACAAAGAACTTGGTGTCAGTCGGTCAGATGGTAGAGCAAGGGCTACAAGTCAAATTTAATGCAAAGGGTTTCTTTGTAGAAGACTTCATTGACAAGTGGAGGTTGGTTGCAAAGGGAAGTAGAGTTGGACGTATGTTTACTCTGGATGCTGGAATTCCTACTATGAATGCTAAAGGAAAATGTGTTGTTGCAGATATTGAAATTTGGCACAAACGCATTGGACATGAAAATGTACAAAGGATGAAATTAATGCAGTCCAAAGGGGTTGGTTACAAGTTTGCCTACATTTAGAGTTGCATAATTTCATAAGGTATGCGAAGCATGTCAGTTTGGTAAGCAAGCAAGACAACCCTTTTCACATGTGACAGAGATGTAAGCAGAAATATCCTTGATGTTGTGCATACAAATATTTGGGGGCCTACACAAAATGTATCTCTTGGAGGCAGTTCATACTTTGTCACATTCATTGATGATTGTTCTAGAAAGCTGTGGGTATATTTTATGAAGGAAAAGAGTGAAGCGTTTGAGCACTTTAGAACTTTCAAGGCTGTAGTTGAAAGAGAAACATGCTTGAAAGTAAAGTGCTTGAGGTCAGATGGAGGGGGAGAGTACCTCTCGAATGAGTTCAGTGATTTTCTGAGGTCTCATGGAATAAAGAGACAGTTCACATGCAGGTATACCCCACAGCAAAATGGGGTTGCAGAAAGGAAAAACAGGCATTTTGCAGAAGTTGCATGCGCCTTGATGGCTGAAAAGAATATGCCTAAGCCTTTTTGGTCTGAGGCTATTCATACTGCTGTTTATATTATGAACAGAACTCCCACAGCTGCAATTCATGGTATGACCCCTGAAGAATGTTTTACAGGTAAGAAGCCTGATGTCTCATACTTGAAAGTGTTTGGCTGTATTGCTTATGTTCATGTGCCAGATGAGTTGCGAAAGAAACTGGATCCAAAGGCTAAAAAGTATGTCTTTATTGGATACTCTTTAGAGCAGAAAGGGTATCACTGTTATAACCCTGTCACATGTAAGTTCAGAGTGAGCAGGGATGTCATCTTTGATGAAATGAGCAGTTGGTATGCATCTAGTGGTGATGCATTGGATGATGATGATGATTATGACACTCATGTACAGGATGAAAAGCAAGAATCACGGACTCTTAGTGGACCAGAGACATTATGTAGTAGTCCTTGGTCTAGGAGACTAAGGAGTAGCTCTACATCTTTGGGTGCATCTAGTAGCAGGTAAAGACAAAGTAAAGAATAAAGTGTCAGATGGCATTGATGTAGTTCTTGATGGAGACTCCAGTGGCTCAGAGAGCTTGGATGATGAGCTTGGTATTCCTTCTGTCAGGACACCAGGTGTGCAGAGAGCACACATCAATGCAAAGATTCCATTGAGTGATCCAATGATACACAGCTCTAGCAGGGTCAAATACCCTATTAAAAGATTTGGTTTTGAAGGTTATGCAACTCATCATTATGCTTATATGGTGAAACTAGTTGAGGATGTTGAGCCCACTTGCTTTGAGGATGCTGTTGGTCATGCTCATTGGGATGCAGCAATGAATGAGGAGATGGCTGCATTAGAGGCCAATAAGACTTGGGATCTAGTATCACTACCGAAGGGCAAGAAAGCTATTGGATGTAAGTGGGTTTATAAGATTAAGCACAATGCAGATGGTTCTATTAGTAGGTACAAAGCTAGGCTGGCTGCAAAAGGCTATGCCTAGACATATGGCATAGATTATGAAGAAACCTTCAGTCCAGTTACTAGGATGGCAACTGTTAGATGTGTGATTGCTTTGGCAGTAGCCAAAGGTTGGAGGTTGCAGCAAATGGATGTGAAGAATGCCTTCTTGCATGGTGATTTGCAAGAAGAAGTGTATATGGATCAGCCATCAGGTTATGAAGATTTAGAGCATCCCACGTATGTGTGCAGGTTGAAGAAGGCGCTCTATGGGCTCAAGTAAGCACCTAGAGCATGGTCTGACAAGATCAGAGAGTATATTTTCAATATTTGATTTTATGTTTCTGATGCTGATCAATCACTTTACGTGAGAAAAGGAGATGCATGTTTGGTCATCATAGTCATCTATGTGGATGACTTGATTATTACAGGTGATAGTGATAGTGGGATTGCTGAAGTCAATGACTTTTTGAAGAAGAAGTTTGAGATGAAGGATTTAGGTGAGCTAAGGTACTTCCTTGGCATTGAGGTGATCAGATGTGATGATGGTATATGGTTGTTCCAAAGACAGTATGGCTTGGATATGTTGTCCAAGTATGGTATGACAGCATGCAAACCACTTTCCATCCCGTTGGAGCAGAATGTAAAGTTGAGTGCTGATGTTGGGAATGAGATAGAAGACCCTACTATGTTCAGGAGGATAGTGGGGAGTTTGATCTACATGACCATTACAAGGCTAGAGTTGAGCTACGTTGTTGGTCTTGTGAGTCAGTTTATGCAAGTACCTAGAAAGCCACATTTGGATGCAATCAGACGCATATTGAGATATGTGAAGACCACATTACATTATGGACTTTTCTATGAGGCAGGTACAGATGTACAAGTGTTTGGATACACAGATGCAGATTGGGCTGGTAGTATGTCTGATAGAAGATCTACCAGTGGATACATGTTCTCTCTTGGTAGTGCAACAGTTACTTGGAGTAGCAAAAAGCAATCTACAGTTGCTTTGTCAAGTACAGAGGCTGAGTATAGAGGTGCTGCTGTTGCAGCATGTGAGGTAGTATGGCTGCAAAAGTTATTGGCTGATTTAGATGTGCAGGTAGAAGGTCCAGTTGTCATTTATTGTGAAAACATGAGCAGTATACAGTTGACTAGGAACCCTGTGTTCCATGCCATGACAAAACATATTGAGGTACACTACCACTTTGTGAGAGAGAAGGTACTAGCAGGTGAGATTGACTTGGTGTATGTTAGCACATAGGATTAGATAGCTGACATCTTCACGAAGGCATTGGGTATAGAGAAGCTTCAAAAGTTTCGAAGCTTACTTGGAGTTGTAGAGATGCAGTTGAGCTTGAGGGGGAGTGTTGAGATGACAAGCTCAACACATGCGGATATTAATGATGGACTGCCTAATTAGATGAGTCCACACGTCTACACTTACCACGTCAGTGGTCATTATGACTCCCACATGGCCATTGACTCATTACTTATTATATTCAGGTTGTTACACCTATTTACCGCCAGTCGACTAGTGTAGTTGGTTATGCATTGTTTGACTTAGTAGGCCACTTTCCTTTATGTTGTATCTTATCTATACTTTGTGTACATTGTAAAGTGTGTGGAAGAAGAATATGAAACTAGCAAGAAAACGTTTTGGCCTCCATCTCTCTTCTTGTCTCTTGAGTGAGCTTCTCCTTGTGCATTCTGTGTGTGTTCAGCACAGCATCTCAAGCAAGTCCCCCCACCACACGATTATTGACATTGCAGTGACTGGTCTTTATGTTCGACATGATAGTATTGGCATCGTCTTGTAAATTTTGTTGAGCCATCACCCATTTAACATCCTTTGATTGACTTAATCTACCACAAAGTCCACTCGCCTAATGTCACAAAGGTTAGCCCACCACATGCTTCAATCTGTTGATGTTCCAACATTGATGTTCTTGAGATGCTTTTTGTTTTCTTGTTGGCAAAAATGACATACTGGTATGCTGTGTATTGTTGCTCTTGGGCATGCATTGGTATGTTGTTGGCATTTCATTATCCAAGTTTAGAAACATCTCGCATATCCCTGGCAAGCAATGTCTCATGTATCTCTAGCTAGCATCGTATGTGGTCATTTTGCTAATGCTTATTCGTATCGAATGCTTTTAACTTTCCCATTACTAGTCATTCATATGCTCTTCCCATCGTTTGTAATTGTGTATGTGTTTGAACAAGTTCATGTATTATCAATTGAGGCTTTGCAGACTAATCACATTTTATTTGCTACTTTCTCCTAAACCAAGGTAATGTGTAAGTAATTTTTCATTCTCATTTCATTTCATTATGATCCTATTGGTTCACTTGTAATTGAGAGATTCGTCATTCCTAACATACCTCATGGAGCTATGATTAAGTGTTTGTATGCTCACCAATGCCGTTCAAAAAAGATTTTGGATTGCTCTATCCTTTGGAGGATTCTTTACTTTCATCACAATGTAATAACACAATGGTCATGCATATGAAGGAGAAGAGAGAGAATGGTAAGGCATAGCATCAAACTTGTAGAGAAGGATGAGGCAAAAGACATGCTACTTTGTGCTATGGATATCATGGTTGCACTTGGTAAAGCACAAGACTGTGTACATGTGTATATTATCTTACCTCACTCGAGGCCTAGTGATGGCTTGAGTGGATGGTTCTTCTCGACTCTAGTGATATTGCACACCCTCTCATGCTCCTAGCTGGAAGAGGCAAGTGTGAGGATGTAGAGTGAGCATGCTAATACTCTTTCATTTTTGGTGGATTTGATGCATGCCATCGAGTTCACATCTACAAGATATCCAAACCTTAAAAGGATTCTCTTTCTCGTAAGGAAAATGTTGTAAAATAAACATCAACATACTAAATCTATGTCTATGGAAAACTTCAACATAACTAGCCTTTGAAGAAACATGTCAATTTATAGAAAGTTGTGGTTAGGTTGGTAAGGTTAGAATTTGGCATTTTCTCACATGCACTAGTTTGTTGCGGTTACTCTAATTATCCCAAATTAGGTTAGAGTTTAAGAACACATTGTCAATCTCACCTATGATCATGCCAAATTGAGGTTAAAGATACCAAGGTATTGTAATGGAAAATGGGATCGAGATCAAAAACCTGAGAAAAATAGGTTCCTTTCTCAAATTATATGTGTTTTAGTTCACTTTCTTTGACATCGAGGAGTACCAAAACATAATTAGCTACAAAGTTACCTAGTTAATTTACTATGAATCCCACAAGTTTTACAAAATTTGATTTCGACCAATTTAGGATTTTCCACAATAACAAATATATCCTCTTCAAAGGCCAAAGCATTCAGTCTAATAGATAATATAGATGACAAACCAATCCTCGCAAAGGCACCTACCTAGTCTTGAGTATTTCAAGCTATGCTATTTTTTTTCACGTTTTTCATGGGTAACTACCCTCTAAGGAGGAGGTTTCATAACGGGTCAAATGAAAATTGATTGGAAAGGGCTTACTTGATGTGCCTCAACGACAATGCAAAGAAGACACATCAAGTATGAAGCATGGGATAAGAAAACAAATCCTTGCATGTGGTAGCTCACTAATGTCCAAGATGGTCTAAATGTTTCTCAAATCTCCAAGAAGAACATTCAATAGTTTTAAACCATACGTAGCATTTGAAAGGGCACATAGTGTCAAAGAATATTCTAGCCCCAAGCTATTGATCATACAAGGACTAGATTCATGAATCATCCCCAAAACATGCAATTAGACTCACGAATCATCCCAAGAACATGAAATTAACTTCATGAAATTAAGTGAAACAAATATGTGCTTGAGAAGCACCAATCAAAAAAATTTGATCGAGGTGAATGTTGAGTATTTCATGGGAAGGTACTGATTTCCCCCCTCAATCACCACTCTCCATGTCAAATCTCACACTCTTTAAGATATTATGTGTGTACATGCACGAGAGAGAGAGAGAGAGAGAGAGAGAGAGAGAGAGAGAGAGAGAGAGAGAGAGAGAGAGAGAGAGAGAGAGAGAGAGAGAGAGAGAGAGAGAGAGAGACAAAGACACACACACACACACACACACACACACACACACAGCTTGATGAACATCTATCTTGGTAAATTTCTCCTCCTTTTGCACATTCTTGCCCCAATGGTTATAGGAGCAATGCCGAGCAAAGCCATGATGGATCATCAAGCACAATCCCAATTGTTAAATGAAAATGGCATATGTTTTTTATTCACATTTGATCAATTTTTTTGACATCATTGGCATGCTTATTCTAGAGAGAGATGATATGGATTCTTCCCACAACAATGCCATGTAGACTACACATTAAAGAAAATTTGTCCATATTATCATATCTTCTTCCTCAAATCCTAATGATGATTCCCTCTCTAATCTACACTTTCTATTTGGTTGTAGCTTGCATGTGGTGATACTTGGTATGATATAATGCAATAGCCCTTTTTTCGATCCTTTTGCAACTAAAGCAAGTACCTTACAACAACCTTTGCTACCTTTTAATATGTTTTCTCCAAATGGGCGTCCAACATGTAAAACCTTGAGAATTTATGTGAGTATCTTCTATTTTATGAATCACACTAGATGATAACATAAGAAAAGATGTCAATGTCAATCAACTTAGCAAGACTAAGTTGATTCTCTCTCTCTCTCTCTCTCTCTCTCTCTCTCTCTCTCTCTCTCTCTCTCTCTCTCTCTCTCTCTCTCTCTCTCTCTCTCTCTCTCTCTCTCTCTCTCTCTCTCTCTCTCTCTCTCTCTCTCTCATTCCTTGACCTCTCGGAGGAGGAGGATAATCTATGAAACACAATTTTAGTGAATCTTAGTGAATACAAAAGGGTGTGTTACCTTCACTTCATAGAATACATAATGCTCCTGTACGTATGTGACGATAGGCCCAAGGAAGTAAATCAAAACTGGATGGAAATGTTGCATTGGTCAATAATGCATACTTCACAAAAAGGCAAGAAAAATTGTTCACATTGTAAGTTCTATTATCATGATACCCTCCCATGATCCTAATTATTTTAAGCTCATGTACAACAATTTTAGGAATGAAATCACATCACAATACATACCATGGGTCACAGTAGAGGGCATGAATATGTTTCTCAAGTGAGTTGAGGAGTACATGTAACTTTGTTGGCATGCCACCTATGTATAGCAATTCCATCACCAAGATTACATCCCACCTAGTAACTAATAGCAACAAACACTCAATAGGATATAAGAGTGGAGAGAACTCAAAGGGTATTTCTATATGATAAGGAGTAACACAAGTAGCTTTATAAATAAGCCATGTTGTATGCTATATGTGTACATTTGTATATCCTATATATACACTTTGCTTGATCTAGTCATATCATCAAATATTTTATTAAAGAAGGATATTTTGTGCAAAGATTGGGCATGTGTTCCACCATTACAATCATTAAAATTTATTGGAAAGGGTTTAGAGAGAGTTTGTCCACATATCATCCCTAGTTAGCAAGATCTTCTCTTGGCTTTTGGGTGTATAGAGGTGAGTGGCTTTAGGGTGTATAGAGATGAGAGGTTGTAGATCTATACCACATTAAATGCTAAGAGACTACAATGAGATGCTAATTAGAGATGACAAATCTATGGTCTCTTAGCATTTCATGTGGTATAGATCTACTCCCTCCCTCTCTCTCTCTCTCTCTCTCTCTCTCTCTCTCTCTCTCTCTCTCTCTCTCTCTCTCTCTCGCTCTCTCTCTCTCTCTCTCTCTCTCTCTCTCTCTCTCTCTCTAAACTCAAAGCATCTTCAACCAAAGGTGACTCCATCAAGTCAGTTGCAATCAGGTTAATGTCAAGTGCTTCACTTATGCTCGGCAATGAGTGTTTCTTATCACTAATAATAAAATTTCTATCACTTTCTGCTAATTACTTTCAAAATTTTTAAAAGTTTTAGACCTTAAGTGTGATTGAGTAAGTGCTTAAGCATCATCATCCCATTTCTTGTAGAACATCACATTTGAGCCTGCTATTTATTAATGTAAGTATCATTTCATTTGCTTCCACACTTATTGGCTGTTGTGTAAAGGATTAGACACTGCCATTGCCTAGTGTAATCAGTAAGAACTTCCTATATGTTGAGAAACATGGATCTAGAGTTATGCTAGCTATGGCGGGGGAAGGTTATACACATAAAGCATGAATGAGATAAAGGATTGTAATTGTACTCAAGTGAATTAAGTTCTAAGATAGATTAACTTGGACTCATAAACACAATCTTGAGTGTCACAAAATGATGGTACCTTACATTGAAAATAGAGCCAAGTACATGCTTATATAGCTTTTGGATGGTTTCACCCTTCCTCACTGTGCTTATGGGATTTATGACCTCTCTTTCTAGAGCATACATCTTTGTATATCTTCTAGCCTCTTCAGGGCCAAGCATCATTTTCTATTCTCAACCACCCCCCTCAAATGATGAGTCTCTACCCTTGCTGGCTTTTGGCCCCCCTACATGCAGACATGGACCAAGAGACTAGCTCTTTGGCAGCCTAGACAAGTTAGGCTTGAAACTTTACATTCTTGGTAAGGGTTTTAAATCCACAATGGGAAACAGATCCACTTAGGGAATTCAAGATCCTCTATGGGAAAAAACATTTTGTTGGTTTGTAGCAATGGAAAATATTTTCTTCATCCTTTTTGTTTTGTTGCTTCTTTGGCAACCTTTGATCTTCTTCTTGATCTTGTGTTCTTCATCTTTGACTTGTTCTTCATTATCTTGTGCTCTAGTCTTCTTTGTGAGGTCCTTTTGGTCTTCTTTCTCGTGAGTTTGAGATGGATAAAAACAAGTACATTGATGTAGCTTGACATGACATAAACCTTGGGATACATAGATTTGGCTTTTGGCTTTTCATGGATCTTAGGATACATAGCTTTTGAATTATCATGGGTATCGTAGTGCTTTAGTCATACAAGATGAATACATTTCCTTTTGAATAGCTCTCGGGCTTGGAATACGTGGCTTGATAGCACATTAACATTGGATTGTCTTCCAAGGTATGCATGGTGCAAATAGATCATCTCTTCTTTGGGATGGTCTACCATTAATGCAAGATATAGAAAGAAATGACCAACTGCACATAAAAAGAAAATGTAGCTAATCATTGCTCCTACAAGAAGAACAAAGTAGATGCCACTCTTACTTAAGCAGCCACCAAAACTTGACCTAGGAAGATTTTTACCATGAGTAACACATGAATAGCAGAAAGTTTGCAAGGTAATAACCGGCATCAAAGCCCTATATCCACATTGCATCAATGGGAAATAGTAAATCCTCCAATGATAGCCTACCTATTTTGGACCCAGGGATCTAATGCTGGATAGCAGCAGGGATAGAATCTTTTGAAAAAGATTCATTGCATCACATTTAGTAGAGTCATTCAAACTAGTGATCGCCTCACAAAGCGCCTTAAATTGCACCTCCAATCTCTCTGATTCACTAGAGAGACATTGACTTTTTGCTTCTCTTCCATCTTCAATCGAAGAGGGATTCAGCTCCATCGGTAATGCATGACCATTGCAATGACTGTTCCCAACACTACGATCAAGAACCTCCACAATTACTCAATTTGGTGACCCGGTGTCGTGATGTTGCATGTCTACCACTGCAAAACCTGAGGGCGGAGTTTTTTGTCAAGATTTTGGCATCATTATCTGCTTATTTTCCATTGTGTGTTTTCTTTTGTGTTTGCATCTGCATGCCACAGAAGCACATGTAGTTAGGCTAGGCACAAAATCTTCAATGCATTTATAATTTTTTGTGTGGAGCATCGCTTGCTTGATTGCATATCATATATCAAAAATTTTGTATTTCCTTAACGCATGAGTGATTGGGCACGAAGTTCTTTTCTAAAGCATGATCTTTGATAGGGTACATTGCATGGAAGAACATGTTCATGTGAAGAGAACGTTCATTTTGAAGGCTCCAAGGATTAGTACATCAAAATGGAGCTTATGAAGGAACGAAGCTGAAGGAAGTATCAAAGACAAGTAGACACAAAAAGGTGTTCCACCTAGTCCTTATACCACCATTAAATGGTAGAAAAGGTGTTGAATGTCATAAGAAACAACTCCCTAGGTCAAGATCTGCTCCTGCACTTGCTAGTATTGGGGAAAAGCATTGGATAATCTAGAAGATCCAAGGGAAGAGATGGAAGTGCACAGCTTTGTCAAGAATGTGATTAAGAAAGGTTGCTTCATATCCCTTTCACAACATATAGATGTGAAAGTTCCAATACCTTCATGAAGGATCCAACTGGATGCTTTCTCCCAGGAAGCTTTGAGAAAGGAAGGATTGTGGATAGCTATGTCGCTTAAGTATCTACAATGGAAGGGATAGAGGACTCAAAATCCTTATTGCTGATTGACATGGAAATTCCATAATTGGTGTGGTTTGAGCGGAGGAATCATTTGGACTATTAATTGCTATTGTGACATGGCAAGTGCTCAAAACAAATCAGAGCATGACATAATCTATGATGGCGATCAAAAACGAAATATTGAACCTCAAATAAAAGTGACGACCACGATGCTTTAGCTTTTTTGGAAGTTAAAGAAAGTCATGGCACTGATTATATAACGAGGGGAGGTGGGGTGGGAAGTCGAAGCTTCAGTAGGAGTCGACGAAAAGCTGAAAAAGACGACAAGGAGGACATTGATGGTGAGCTCAAAGATTGTGATTTGGTCATCGTAAAGGACACTACTGCAAGAAAAAATCCGAGGCAAAAGACGCTGTAGTCTCTGAGGGTGATGGACGCGGCGGACTGGGAGGGGTGAACTCTAAAGACGCTGCAGAATGAAGGGACGGAAAGAAGAAGTGACGACGAAGATAAATGAGCTTTGTTGCAGCAGAAGACGAAAAAATGACAATTGTGAAGTGAAGGCTATTTGAGCTGAGCAGAAGACGAAAAAATGACAATTGTGAAGTGAAGGCTATTTGAGCTGATTGTGATGATAAACAAAAACCATAATTTTGAATGAGCTTATTGTTTTGCTCTTAGTTTGGAGATTTATCTTGTTCATGTCTAAAAGGCACGCTTCAAGCTTGGTACTATTGGTATACTTCAGAAGGGAATCTTGAAGACAAGATTGATGCTATGCTAACAAAATATGTTGGCACACACCTTCAAATCTATAGACGTAAACAAGAACATGCTCATCTAAGCTAAATTGATGAATTGTGATTCTTTTTGCTCCATGTTTTTACCTTGAGTTGAGTGTTATACTTCAACCTTTGTTCCCATCTCACATTGTGTCCCTGCAGCGAGCGACTTCACGAACCCCCATGCAAATCTCGTGCGACACCTGGTGAACCCAGCATGAAAGCATTGCTTTTGATTGTTGAGATGGGAGACTCTTCGAATAATCCACCCACTTCATCATCAAGTGCTTCTTCCTTTTCGACCGATGAGATGAAGAATTTATTGCAAACTCTATCTTCGGCTATTATGATGCATAATCAATAGATGTAGTTATCTATGCAACAACAACAACAGCTACATTAGCAACAATTGGATCAACAATGAATGCTACATCAAGAACAAGAGGATACACATGAAGCAACCAAAGCGATTGAGGCCATGGTAAGTGAATGTAAATTACTTGATAGCCAGAATGTCTCAGTTTATCTTAAAACTTTTGAAAGCCAGATGCGCTTCTTTGGAGTTCCTACCAACTGGAGCAACTATTTCTTACGGCTTGTAAGACCTGCTTTGCGGGTTAGAGTGACTGATCTATCTGTGCAAGATTCAAATTCGAATGTCTTCAAGAAGGCACTCAAAGATGAATATTTCTTGGAGCATTATGGTATTGCTACTCGGAAGACATTCAAGGAATGGGTCTATCAGCCCAACAAAGGTCTTGTTGCTTCCGAGTTATTGTGCGAGTTTGATGAATGTTTCAACCAGTTAGATACACTTGATCAAAGAGACCTAAACTTGGAGAAAGTGGAGTTATTCTTGCAAGCAGCTAATCTTGCACTTCAGGACGAGTTGGGAGAGCTTCTTGAAGACCGTACATAGCCTATGGGATTGAAGACGGATTGGCAAGACGCTGTTGATGCGGTCTCCACATTAACAAAGAGGTAAAGATGGAAGGCTCACCTACAAAACGGTATGCAAACTCCCCTAACAATGTCTACTCCTACCTCCACTTCTCCTACTACTCCTTCCACTTCCTCTCCTACTTCACATCCCATGTCTATGCCTACTTCTATGCCTATGTCTATGCTTATTCCTGCGGCAGTTGTCAGGCCAACTGCCAAACCAATTGTTGAAGACATGGTGGAAGAAATTTCAAAGAAATTGAAGGATCTTAAGATAAACATGGCCATAAGAGATCAACAACCACTTAATCCAGCTCCAACTTCTGTCCCATCCTCTTTTACTCCTATGAATTCTTCCATAAATGAATGTATTCGTCGTTGCATATGGTGCAATAGTCCAGACCATGAGCACAAGGACTATCAAGACTTTGAGGAGGCAAAAAGATTGAAGTTGGTGGTGTGGAAGGATAGGATGATATGTTTCGGAGACATAGAGCAACCACTCGAAACGAATTTTGACAAAGGAGCTATGAAAAAATTATTGGAGGAGACTCTCTTAGGTTCTTCTTATGCAAAGCAAGAGGCGGCAAGAGAAGCTACTGCCTATGGTCTTCAATTGGAGTAGTTACCGAAAGATAAGTCTCCTTTATGGTCCTATGCAGTGCATGCGGAAAAGAAAGGTAAAGCTTCTTCATCTGAACTTTCATTCATAGGAGATGCAATTAGAAAAAGAACTGGATGGAATGATCACGTAGATGTCTTCTCTATCTATGCTCATATTGCAAAATCTCAAGGATTTGAAGCACTTGTTGAAGAAAAGCGCAAAAGAGATAATGATCAACCTGAAGGATCAAAGAAAGAAACTAGGAGGAGTGAGCCAATTCTTCAGCCTTCTTCTTCAGGACCGGAGCAGAGTATGGCTGACGTTCAAAAGCCAAAAGTGCAAGAAGACCAAAAGGCCCCAAAGTTAAAGGATTGGAAGCCAAAGAAGCAACCTGAATTCAAGCTGTTATCTGACATTGAGACTTCCACAGACTTGAAAAAGGTACTTGAGGATCAAATTCATAATTGCAAAATTGAAGTTACACTTGGAGAAGTTTTGGGGATTGCTAAGAGAGAGTTCCATGATGTTATAATTGACATCATAAAAAGAAAGCACCAAATTACTGAAGAACCATCGCAAGATATGATCCATCGAGAGGATTTAGCTGTTGTTAAGGCTATTCTCTATGGATTACAGATTGAGGAGGTTGATTCTGACGAAGAGATCATCGAGGAATCTACAGATGGAGCTTTATGTATGCAATCCAAGAAGTTTCTTCATCCTTTACTTCAGCCCGTGCAATATGATGAGAGCGAAGATGCGCCTAGATTGGTGCCTCGTAGCCATTTTTCTCGAAGTCACTGGGCTCTTACAACTACGAAAACTGTTGTCAAACTTCGTGAGACTGAGACTCCTTGTGTTGCACTTTTGGATCATGGTTCTGAGATTAATGTAATTGTGTGAGGTTTATATGATACTGGTAGATGGCCAGTTGATGTTGATCATGGTTGATGTTGATCATGGTTGGCGCATGTGTGCGGCCAACAACACTGCAAGGGATTTATATGCTCCTTGCCCAAATCTAAAGATTTCTATTGGAGATGTGGGTGAGTCCTATCATTTTTTTGTACAAAACTCTTGTTCTTATCCTATTATTTTGGGATAGCCATTTATTGTTGAGTCTTAGATGGAGACTAAGCTTCTGGACGATGGATTTGCCTATGCACAGATTTGAAGCAAGGATGGGAAGAGAGCTGTTTAGTTCATGACTATTTGTATTAATCATCAGCAGAATAAAGATTTTTTGAGGGATTCCCCTCTTCTAGCAGGAGATCCGGATTTTTGCTGGGCAACATTGTCTTGTGAGACGATGGTGGTGCGAGTCAGGGAAAGCTCTCGCCTCCTGCTAGCAGTAATTTTTCCTCATGTGTTTGTGGGGTATCCTCTGAAAGTACTTTGTGTTTTCAGCATATTTCTAATATGCCTAGAGCTGCCAGGCAGTATGTAAAAAGAAAAGAAAAAGAATTAATGATTGCAGGTGTTTTGTAGGAAGAAGACCGGATACATGGTCTCTATGATGGCCTTTCATGCTTAGATACCATGAAAGAACTTTTGGTTTTGCTAAATGTTGACAATCAAGAGATATCATATTTCTTACAGGTTCATTCTCTGATGATGTATTGTGAGATTGATGATTTCATACTTCAAAAGAATTTGGTTGCTGAGGATTCTCAGCAAAAATAATTTGTTGTTGACATATTTTAACAAAAAGATTTGGTGTTGTTGTTTATACACAACAAAATTTGTGCTTACCATGGTATTTTTATTCAGGGGTGAAATTTGCAGGTTGTAGCAATGAAGCCAGAGTTCAAAAAAAATATAAGACAGTTGACAAGAAGGTTCAACCAGTTGCAGGACTGCTACCTTTGGACAGTGATGAGATGATTAGAAGAGCTACTATGCAACCTCCTTTGCAAGATCCTCCTATAGGTATTGGACATAAGTTTCCAGCTGAGATATTGAAAGAGATGAAGACTAGGACCAAAGATTTTCTACTTCCTGAAGAGGTAAGATGTTTTGAAGAGATGTTATCCAGACATGAAAAAGCTTTTGCTTTCTTTCCACATGAG
Source organism: Lygodium microphyllum (assembly GCF_053477565.2). Classification (NCBI taxonomy): domain Eukaryota; kingdom Viridiplantae; phylum Streptophyta; class Polypodiopsida; order Schizaeales; family Lygodiaceae; genus Lygodium; species Lygodium microphyllum. Next base: position 40,456,057 of record NC_141147.1, read on the forward strand.
ATTGGATGTGTTGATCCTAGGGTTGTGACGCATATGGTTATTTTTACCATTCTTCATGTCCCTTGGAATCTACGGCTTATTCCTGTGCCGAGGGCTCGCTTGCCCAAACTGGTAGAGCTCTTGAATGAGTGGATCACGATGGGCATTCTAGAGCCATCTTCAACTCCATATTCAGGTTGTTCACATTCCTAAAAAGAATGGGACACTTAGATTCATACAAGACCATCTATAGCCAGTAAACAAGGTCACTATTCGAAATGTTGGTGCATGACCTATTGTGGATGAGTTTGTTAAGGCTTTTACTGGTTGTGCTATCTATTCCCTTGGTGATCTTTATTCAAGATATGATGAGTTTTAGCTTGCCCTTGAAAGTAGATATTTGACTATGATGAAGACACCTCTAGGCCTTGTCCGAATGTGTACCCTTCCACAAGGAGCTACTAATTTGGTTACTCATATGATGTAATATTTCCACAACAAAATATTAACGACCCTAGACCCCACACATCCCACGCAAAAAGCAACCCAAAGTAATCTCCCGCAATAAAGATACACTGGCCTAAGCGCCCCAGCATCGAGAATTTACAATACCATTTTCGCGTAGTGCATATGCAACCGTGGCTCGAAAACCGCAAGACACCGTAGGCCTCCGCTAGAACACCCCTTCATGGGACAAAAATATAATGAATTAAGTGTAAATTTTTTATTATTAAACCCCCTCCCCTTCAGCCGTTGCATGGCAGGGAGAGGGAGTATGAGTAATGGCATGGAGGGGCATGGGGGAGGAGGGCATCCACCCTGCCACGTGTGTAGCTACCCCTCCCCCCTTCTACGTATATGAACCCCCCTCCCCTGCTTGAGGGACGGAGGAGGATCGTACTGTCGTGCTACCCGTCGCCCTGTGGAAGCCGCCTGCCTGATCCCGCCTCCAAGCCTGCTGTCGCCGCCTGCTACTACGCCCCATCGTCTTCATCATCATCATCATCATCGTCGTCGTAGTCGTCATCACCTCTCTCATCATCATCTCCACCCAATCATCTACCCACCTCCATGTCACTTCCCTGTGTCCCAAAAGCTTGGAATCTTCTATTGGAAGATTCTATTGAAGCTTCCATAGGCCCTGTTCACCCCGTGTTCCCGGTTTTTCAAAACCGGGACTGTAAGGCCTCACTTCCTGTGCGGAAGACAAGAATCTCGGGTGGAGTGACTTCGAAACGCGTAAGAAAGCCAAGGGGAAGTTCGTTGAGTCAAAAGCTACTGCGTCAATGGCTCCAAAGCAAAAATCGAGAGGAGCACACGCGGGAGCTTCCAACTCAAGTATGCGAGTGGACAACGCCCCGATCCTTAATGCCAAGGTTCCTATAATATTCCCACATGAAAGGATGCATTACACATGTCTTTAATTTCTCGTAGGGAAATTTAAATGCATTGGGAAATTTATATACTCATTCAATATACAAAATTTAGTTTCATGTCAAGCATTTGCAATTGCTTACACTTCCGTGGTTAGGGATAGTTGAAATTTTGAACGTATGGTGCATAAGTAAAAAGACAGAATTGTGCAAAGGCATCTTTGTCGCATCGTGCAAAGGATAGGGCATAAACACAAAATGCACTTATGTAGTAAATTCCTGGTTGTGACCCGTGTATAAGATAATCATAGATGGCCATTAAATGATGTTCGAATAGTTGCAATGCATGGAAAGGATTTATGTACTTTGCAAACCGCATGCGATGGTAGTTACATTCTAGGATTGGGTTAAGTGCTAAAGGAAGATTAAGTCAATGATGGATTCATGGCATTCGCTCGTGCATGGAGTTCTTTTATCAAAGTTTGAATGCATCTTCATTAAAAATATTAAAGCTTTGATTTCATTGCATCAACGTAGGGTTTATAAGAGTTAGCTCTGATTGTCAATCATTATATAGGGCAAGGAAAAGAAAGATCTCTGTAGATCCTTAAGTTGCATAAAGGCAAAAAGATATATGGTCACGAAATTGCATGGAATGATGCATCTCACCTATCTTGCAGTTACTTACATCTTTTAGGGGAAAGTACTTGCAAATTTAGAAGAAAGTATTTGGATCTTTAAAAGGAAAGATCATCTTAAATCGTGGGTTAGTTAGATCAACTAAGTAATTCTCGTATAATTGAATAGCTTACATGAGAATCATAAAGGTATGATTAGTTAGTATATGACGATCACCTCAATGTTCTAGGTAGGATTAAGCTATGATAAAATTCTGCCTAGTACCGCACTTGGGTTGCCGACTTAATACTTCTAATCTTAAAGGTCCTACCCATAGTTACAAAGTGTTAGGATTATTTAAACATTGTGCAAGAACGATCTAGGGTTCTCATCCTAAGGATAAATTGACCAAATACTAGACTTCTGTATGAATTTAGGAACCCTAGGGTCAAAGCGTTATCGGCCTAGTAGGGTTAGGATTGGGTTGGGTCAAGAGGACTTCCAAGCTCTTGTCTTGATCAATGGTATTCTTGATCAGGAAAAAATGTATGAAGAAAAATAATCCCACAAGTTAGGTGCTGACACCTATCTCGTGCAACAAGTTGCAACGTCGCATGGTTTTGTGTCTAAGTCACAAAATAGTATTGCCACTCCTTAGAACAAGGTTAGCAAGTTCTAAGTACAAGTCTAATTTTCTAGAGGATGAGTATCCATCCTGCTACATCACTCTTCCTTGGGACTGATTTGCCAAGCTAGGGCAGTAATGAATTGCCAAGAAAGCAATTGACCAACTAAGTTAGGGCGACAAGGTTTCCCAGTATTTATTGACCTTAATATAAGGAAACCTAAGGTATTGACAATTTGGGTCGACAGGGTATAAACCCTAACCCAAGGAAAGAGGGTAAACAAGAAACTCAGCTTACAAAATCCTTGGGATCTTGCCAAGTCGTGATTGATCCAGGATCGAATGCTGGAAGCATTCGGGGAGAAGAAATCATACCTTAGCAGACAACAAGTAAGCCCTCCTCATGTTAGGACTCAAGAGCAAGAGCAGTCACGACCTGCAATTTTACAACCACCTTATGTTCAAGCTGAAACCCCTGCTATTCAACCAAATATTAATGTCATAAAAATAGAGGAGGTGGTCAGGGATAGAAGGCTCCAAGAAGAAATAGTGAGAGGTAAGATAAAGGTAGATGTAGTAGAGACCATGCCTATCAAGTGGGTACGTGTCCAAAATGAGGCAAGCAAGGAAGCAATCAATGAGGCAAGTACATCACGGGCACCTCAAGATGAAGGGAAGAAGAGAAAGACTCGAACTAGGTCTAAAATTGATATCTCCAACTTTCCTTTGGGTTCTCAGACACAACCTTATGATCTGATAGAGCAAATGTGAGCTCTCAAGGGCAAAAAATTACTTGGCCACAACTACTTCATGCCTCTCCAAAGCTACGACGACAATGGTAAAAAATGGTAAGCACAAGGGCAAGGCAAAGTAAAATGGTTAGTGCGATCAAGGCATATGGCCTCAAAGATATGGTGCCTTTAGTGGAGGCTCAAATCAAAGGTCAACGGATTCGAAAAACATATATCAATAGTGGAGCAAAGGTTTGTGTCATGATAGAAAAGTTTATGTATCAATTAGGCTTAGAAGTAATGGAATCCTCAACCTTTAGAACAAAGATGGCCAACAATGATGCGGTCACATGTGAGTGTAGTGAAAGCTTTGAGAGTTTCTATTTTTGGAATCACTGCAGTAGTGGATGCTATGTAATATTTTCACATGAATATTAAACGACCCTAGACCCTGCACAACACGCGCAAAAAGTAGTTCAAAATAATCTCTTGTATCGATAAATGTTGATGGCTAAGTGCTCCCTCTGCGCGCATTAATAAACTCCAGCTCCGTGTCATGTATGGAAGACAGTGGCTTGAAACCGCAAGCCCACACGAGAACACCCTTCACGGGAAAAGCAAAAGGATAATGGATAATTTAGTGCAAATTTTTCTAAAACCCCCTCCCCTTCAGCCGTTGCATGGTGGGGAGAGGGAGTATGAGAAGGAGTTGAGTGAGGAGGAGCATGGGGGAGGGAAGCATGCAGATTGCCACGTGTGTGGCTACCCTCCCCCCCTTAGACCTATAAGACCATCCCCTCCCCAACCTTGAGGGAGGAGAGGAGAGGGAATCGTACTGCCCGCACTACTACTGTGAGGAGCCGCTAGCTGCCACTGTCGCCACGTTGTTGCCCCATGCCCCTGCCGTCATCATCACCATCATCACCATCATCTTCATCATCATTACCATCATCACCATCATCTTCATCATCATTACCATCATCATCATCTTATTCAACATCGTCGTCTTCATCCTCCCAATTATCATCTTCTCTCTCCACATCATCTGGAACACAAGCTTGGAAGCTTCTTTTGGAAGTTTCCATTAAAGGCCTCCATAAGCCTTGTTCATACCGTACCTCCCAGGTTTTAAATATGTGTTTCCCAAGGCCTAACTCTCGTGTTGCGAGGGAGATCCCAGACGGAAAGAAATTTCAGAAATCAAAAAGGGGGACCAAGGGAGAGTTGCTAAGCCGAGATTAAATTCGTCGATGGCTCCTAAGCAAAAGTCACGAGGCGCAAACGTGGGAGCTTCCACCCCGAGTACGCGAGTGGACAACGCCCCGATCCTAATGCCCAGGTTCTGTTAAATAGTCCCGCATGAAAAGAATGCATTAAGCATGTTTAAATCTCGTAGGCAAGTTTAAACACATTGGGAAATTTATTTGCTTGCCCCATTTTTTAAAAAAATCTAGTTGCATGTCGTGCATTTGAAATTGCTTGCACTTCCATGGTCAAGTTGCAAATCCTGCACGCACGATGCATAAGTAAAAAGACAGAATTGTGCAAAGGCATCTTGTTGCACCTCACAAAGGATAGGACATATAACTCGTAACGCATTTATGTAATTAATTCTTAGTTGTATCTTGCGATTAAGGTAATCATAGACGGACATTAAATGATGTCCGAATAGTTGCAATGCATGGAAAGGATTTACGTACCTTGCATATTGCATGTGATGATAGTTCATTTTGGGTCAGGTTAAGTGCTAAAGGAAGATTAATTTAATATTGGACTCAAGGTATTCGCTCATGCATGGAGTCCTTGTATCAAATTTTGAATGCATCTTCATTAAAAATATTAAAGCTTGGATTTCGTGGCATCATTATAGTTTAGGGCAAGGAAAGGAAATGATCATTGTAAATCTTATAGTTGCATAGAAGGAAAAGGTTTATAGTCTTGAAATCGAAAATTTGCATGAAATGATACATCGCATACATCTTGCAATTCCTTCCATCTTTTAGGGAAAAGTACTTGCTAATTTAGAAGGAAGTATTTGCATCTTTAAAAGGGATGACCGTCTCTAATTGTGGGTTAGTTAAATCAACTAAGTAATTCACATATAATTGAGTTGCTCACATGAAAATCATAAAGATGCGATTAGATTGCATATGACGATCACCTCAAGTGCTAGGTAGGGTTAAGTTACGTTAAAATTTTGCCTAGTATCGCACTTGGGATGCTGATTTGAGACTTTCGATCCAAAAGGTCCTACCCACATTCACGGAATGTTAGGGTTAGCTAAACGCACATGCAAGAATGATCTAGGGTCCTCACCCTAAGGATCAACTGGTCAAATACTAGACTTCTGTATGAATTTAGGAACCCTAAGGCCAAAACGTTATCGGCCTAGCAGGGTTAGGGTTGGGTTGGGTCAAGAGGACTCCCAAACCCTACATCTTGACCAAAGGTATTCTTGACCAAGGAATACAGTGTCATGGGAGAAATAATCCCACAAGTTAGGCATGACACTTATCTCATGCAACAAGTTGCAACATCGCATGGTTTTGTGTTTAAATCACACAAAAAATTTGCCACTCCTTAGAACAAGGTTTGCGAGTTCTAAAACGATGAACAGACATCCTGCTACATCACCCTTCCTTGGGCTGATTTGCCAAGTTAGGGAAATTATGAATTGACTAGCAAGCAATTGACCAATCAATTGAGGACAATGGGATTGTCCACGATTTATTGACCTTAATATAAGGAAACCTAAGGTATTGATAATTTGGGTCAACAGGTTATAAACCCTAACCCAAGGTGATGCCAGGAGGCATATTCCATGGTGGATTCCGTGCCACGGTGGATTTCGTGAGGTTTTACGATGGATTTCGTAAACTTTTATTACCGGGGCTCATATGCAAAGTGGATTCTTTGTGCAAGAAGTCGATGGGGACGCCTATCCTTTTCGGGCGTTTTGTTAATTTTATGTGTACATGGGTGATTCCATAGCGGGTGATTCCGCAAAATACATATTTAAATTAATAAACGTTTATGTGTTTAGAGTGCGCACTCGTGATAAATTAAGGTTAGGATTGATTTCTAACCAATTAATTTATTTATGTAGCTGAAGACTGCTAGGTATTCACTTTTGTCAGTTTAATTGTATTATTTTACTAACGATTGTGAATGCTTCAGTTGATGTGTAGAGATAGTAGCGATGGCAGTGGAAAGCATTGGAGGATAGCATATATTCAAGTTATTGTCAATATTTTGATGGGCGCACACCTTAGGCATGGTGCCTATATTTTATCGCGCCTATTTATCAAGGCGTTTGATATTTATCTATTATTTTTGTATGCGCATGGGTGCAGGATTTAGATATTTGTATTTGGACATTGTATTTGGGCACGCCTGATTTCTTGGGCACCATTAGCTTTATTTCTATTTGGCACAAAAGCAAACTCAAAAGCTAAAGTGTGCTATTTTATAATTTGGGCTATTATTTGAGCTTGAAGATGATTAATACATAAAATACATACTTTGTGGAGCGCTCACACAAGGCATGGGGGGAGATTGCACCCAATTGGTGTCTTGTTCATGTCATGCAATCTTTCTACATTGATTTTTGTGCAAAAATTAGAGTTTTTTTGTTCTTAGGAACCTTCTGACGCTCACTACGCACGATTACGCCATCTAATCTGTGCACCAGTGGTATCAGAGCGAAGCTGAGATTGACAGCTTCCAATTGCTTACCATCTTGCGTGAAGGTGAAGCTCCTGGAACGATCGAGCTCTATCGGTGTGTTCCTGGCGGTCAAGAATTCCCTTCTGCACTCTCTAATCAGCGAAGGACCAGCCTGAGGAGGCGGAGGACCACGTGGAAAGCTCCTTCTTCAAGTCATTTTGAACCAGACAAACAGATAAGCTTCATATCTCAAAAAGTTCAAAAGATCAAGTCAAAGCTTAAGTAAGCTTAATAAGAAGCTTTAAAAAGCTTCAACACAAAAATTCGACAACTGGCGGTAGCAGCATGTACTCGTCAGCAACGGCTGCGAAAAACGGCCCCCCTCCTAAAATCGAATTTGTTGACAGTCATCTTATTTAAGCTTAATCACATAAGATTAAGACTCTTAAGTTCCTCAAGTTCTCCAAGATTACTTACTCCTGCAAGTTACTTAAGTCACAGAGGTCACTACTGACTTACTTCAATCACTCCCATAAAGGCTGTTCATGTGCAGAACCACAGAAACTGTTTATTGCTCTCTGGAAGACCTTGTTTCTATTTGTAGACTTGCTGAATGAGTTTTAGCAAACGTAGAAGATCATACATAGTTCATACACAGTTTCTACGAAGACAACGAATACCGCAACCGCAAAAGACAAAGACTATAAAAGGCAAACACAAATTTATAAGCCTTGTATACCCAACTTTGAGCTACGCTCATCCCACTAATCTGATTTTGAGAGTGTGAGGTATTTTGGATTTTACAGGATGACGGAACAACATATGGACGATTTTATGGCTGAAGGTAATTTACCCGAACCAATGATGGAACAAAAGTTGGATTTGATTATGATGCAGCTTGATGAAGAACGAAGAGCCCCGACAAGCTTTGCAAGTTCAATTGACCAATTTGCAATGATCTACCACTGACAAAGATGGACCGCAACCCGAAGATCTTATACAACGTACCATCGATGTGACACTTGAAGCCCAATCCATCCGCAAAGAAACAAAGATAAGTAAAAGAAACTTCAAATTTCGTACTTTCAATGGATCTAGAGATGGAAAGACTGTACTTGCATTTATCAGTCAGTTTGATGATTACTTCCATGAAGAGATATATGCTAAGAAAGAAAAAATTAAATGTGTCACTAATCATTTATTCGATCGAGCATCTCTATGGTGGACTGTGGTTCGCAAGAGCATTGATTGTCCCACTACCTGGGAAAGTTTCCAAAAGAAGTTTTTGCAGAATTTCCTTCCTCCCAGTTTCATGAAAAAGTCATTAAGCAATGGGATCTTCTATAGTAAAGAGATCGCGAACCTATTTCCCAATACACTGAACGTTTTTGGAATGCCCTGCTGCAACTACGCATGCTCGAAGATGTACCTGAAGCGACTCACAAACGCAAGTTTATGTCCGGTCTACTTGGACATTTCTATGCTGAAGTCAATATGTTCAAGCCAACAACCCTTGAAGATGCAATTTCCTTGGCTCATGACACTGAAGACAAGATTCGAGGAAGAGACAAGCGTCCACAACAATTTCAAACTAATGGTAACTATGGTTCCAAACAATTCAATTCAAATTTTCGAAGATTCAATCAAAGCCTTTTTATTCCATCTTCATTCGGTAAGTCTTGGACACGACCACCTGCTTTGCCATCAAACACCAATCCAAACCCTAAGCCATCCTCACAACCAAATCCCAACATTCCTAAACTTCCTACCATTATCAACAATGTATCTAAAGCCAAACCAATAGTTTGTTACAAATGCCATCAACCTAGACATTTAGCAGCCAATTGTCAATCGAAAAAGCCACCTATCCATATCAATTATCTTGGAGCAATGGAAGAAGAAGAACGGGAGGAAATGCTTGACTTTACGGAAGATGATGATGGCAATGGTGCTACTTCAGATACTTTGCCAGATATGCAAACTCCACATTCTTTGTTGACAATGAAATGTTTTGTGCATGGTAAAGAAAAGGTTATTTTACATGATGATGGTAGCACACATGATTTTATTTCTGTAAAGTTAGTGAAAGAATTGAATTTACAAACTGTTTCTACACATTGTCGCATTAAAACTGCATTCCTAGGCACAAGATATAATGGAACACAAGAAGTGCATAACTTAGAAATTAAAATTGGTGAATATACTGGACGAAGAAATTTTCTAGTTGTACCTTTGCAGTCTAGTGATATTATTTTAGGAATGCCTTGGCGTCATCAGTACAATCTTGACATAGATTATTCTATGTATTCAATTAAAATTTATTTCCAAGGGAAACAAATTACATTGCATGGTATGCACGCATCCAATAATTTTCCATTGCTTACTCATACTCAAGCTAAACGTGCATTACGTAAAAGTAGCAAATCTTATTTAATATGGGTAAATGAACTTCAAGCTAAAGAAAAACATATGCATCCTAGGCATACACAATTTCTTGCTCAATTTAAAGATTGTTTTGCTGATGATTTACCACCTGGACTACCACATTCGCGACCTGAAGATCACAAAATAGATTTAATTCCTGGTATACAACCACAATGTAAAGCACCATATAGGCATAACCAAATTGAACAGAAAGAAATTCAAAATCAAATAGAAGAATTGCTAAACAGAGGATTAATTAGACCTAGTAGTTCTCCATTTGGCGCACCTGTTTTATTAGTAAAGAAGAAAAATAATACTTATCGCATGTACATTGATTATCGTGCCCTAAATAAAATTACTGTTAAGAATAGATATCCGATTCCTAGGGTAGATGATCTTATGGATAAACTACAAGGTTCTGCCATATTTAGTAAGATAGATCTTAAATCTGGTTATCATCAAGTAAGATTGGATAAATTTGATATATTCAAAACTACATTTAGAACACAATTTGGACACTATGAATTTCTAGTGATGCCTTTTGGTTTAACTAATGCACCAGCTACATTTAGTCGAATGATGAATCGCATATTTCTGAAATATCAGCATTGTGTTATAGTATTCTTTGATGATATATTGGTATTCAGTAAAAATGAGAATGAGCATTATGAACATCTGTCTTTAGTTTTCAAGTTGTTAAAAGATAATTAATTGTATGCTAATCTAGAAAAGAGTAAATTTTTTCAAATAGAAATTAAATATCTAGGACATATTATTTCATCAGAAGGTATTAAGGTTGACCCTAAAAATATAGAAGCAATTTTAAATTGGCCCATACCCAAAAATGTGCATGAGTTATATTCTTTTCTAGGTCTTGCTAGTTTCTATAGAAATTTTGTGCGAAATCTTTCATTACTTGCATTACCTTTGACTAAACTTTTAAAGAAGGATATTGTGTATAACCGGTCTGATAATCAACTAAAATCTTTTGATTTATTGAAACATGCATTAACCCATGCTCCTGTATTACAACTACCTGATTTCAATAGACCATTCTTTTTAGTAGTTACTGATGCTAGTGGATCTGGAATAGGAGCCGTCCTTATGCAAGATAATCATCCCATAGCCTACTCTAGCTGTAAACTGAAACCATCTGAACTTAAATATTCTACATATGATAAGGAATTACTAGCTATAGTACAAGCCTTACGTCAATGGAAACATTACTTAATGGGTTCTGAGTTTATTATCAAAACTGACCAACAAAGCATTAGACATCTCCTTAGTCAACCCCAAATCTCTGACCGACATCTTAAATGGACAACTTTCATTCAAAGTTTTCATCCCCTTATCCAATATCAACCAGGAAAAGAGAATGTTGTAGCTGACGCTTTAAGTAGAAGACCTACAATTCATAATATCTATGTGGTATCATTTGATTCCCTTATCCCTATGAAAGATACTTATCATCAGGATCTTACTTTTCAAGCTGATTGGAATAAATTAGTTACAAATAATTGGATTCCTATCGATTCACTGTCTTACAATAATGGATTCATGTTTTATGAAAAGAGATTATGTTTGACAGTTTCATTTAGATATTTTGTTTTGCATGAGATTCATTGTCCTCCATATCAAGGTCATAGAGGTATTATATTTACTGTACGTACATGATTTTTATTGGCCACATATGGACATTGATGTGTCTAACTTTGTTTCTGAATGTTTAGTTTGTCAAAGAGTTAAAAGACACCATGGTAAACAATATGGTTTACTAATGCCATTATCTATTCCATCACGACCATGGGAACAGATTTCTATGGATTTTATTACTGGTTTACCTAACACTAAAGCTAACCATGATATGATTTGGACTGTTGTCGATAGGTTTAGCAAACAAGCATATTTTATTCCATGCAAGAAAACTTTAACTGCATCTCAAGCAGCTCAATTATTTTTGAAAACTGTGTTTACTAATCATGGTTTACCAAAAGTTATTATTTCTGATCGTGATTCTAGATTTTGTAATAATATTTGGATTACTTTGTTTGCTAACTTAGGAACAAAGATTGATTTTTCATTTGCATTTCATCTTGAAACTAATGGTCAAACAAAAGCTACTAATAGTACTATTTTAGATCTTTTACGTGCTTACACTATTTCAAAACCACACACATGGGATACACATCTACATTTACTTCAGTTTACATATAACAATACACCACATATAGCTATAAAGAAAGCACCATTTGAAGTTATTTGTGGATATAGATTGCCTACACCTGTTGCATCATTATCAAACAAAATTCAAACTGCTGATGATATTGCTAACATGCACGCTACTATTTTGAGGAAGTTAAAGACATGATTGCCAAAGCCCAGCAATCATATACAAAACAAGCAAATAAGAAAAGACAGGCCATGAATTTCAAAGTTAATGACTATGTTTGGTTACGAATAGAAAAACGTAGATTACAAAGTGTAGATAAACACCCAGTAGTGAAATTAGCACCTAGATTCTATGGACCATTCAAGATCATTCACAAAATCAATGATAATGCATTTAAACTGGAACTTCCACAACATTGGAAAATTCACAACACCTTCCATATCAGTTTATTATGACCCTTTAGAGGCCAATTACTTGTATACCCTATCTATGAAAACCCACCTTTGCTAGATGAAGAGACTGTCCTTGACCCTGAAACTATTATAGATACTGACTTTATGACCACTAGAACTGGCCGTAGATATTCTAGATATTTGGTCAAGTTTAAAAACCATCCTGTTGAAGAGGCCCAATGGATGCACGCTAGAGACTTAAATGCTTTCCCCACTCTAGTAGCTCCACATTGAGCTAATAACAATTGAGGACAATTGCTATCCCACCCCGGGGGTATGATGCCAGGAGGCATATTCCATGGTGGATTCCGTGCCATGATGGATTTCGTGAGGTTTTATGGTGGATTCCGTAAACGTTTATTACCGGGGCTCATACGCAAAGTGGATTCTTTGTGCGAGAAGTCGATGGGGACGCCTATCCTTTTCGGGCATTTTGTTGATTTTATGTGTACATGGGTGATTCCGCAAAATACATATTTAAATTAATAAACGTTTATGAGTTTAGAGTGCACACTCGTGATAAATTAAGGTTAGGATTGATTTTTAACCAATTAATTTATTTATGTAGATGAAGACTGCTAGGTATTCACTTTTGTTGGTTTAATTGTATTATTTTACTAATGATTGTGAATGCTTCAGTTGATGTATAGAGATAGCAGTGGTGGCAGTGGAAAGCATTGGAGGATAGCGTGTATTCAAGTTATCGTCAATATTTTGATGGGCGCATACCTTAGGCATGGCACCTATATTTTGTCGCGCCTATTTATCAAGGAGTTTGATATTTATCTATTATTTTTGTATGCGCATGGGCGCACGATTTAGATATTTGTATTTGGAAATTGTATTTGGGCACGCCTGACTTCTTGGGCGCCCATTAGCTTTATTTCTATTTGGCACAAAAGCAAATTCAAAAGCTAAAGCGTGCTATTTTGTAATTTGGACTATTATTTGAGCTTGAAGATGATTAATACATAAAATACATTCTTTGTGGAGCCCTCACACAAGGCATGGGGGAGATTGCACCCAATTGGTCTCTTGTTCATGTTGTGCAAGCTTTCTATATTGATTTGTGTGCAAAAAGTAGAGTTCTTTTGTTCTTGGGGACCTTCTGACGCTCACTACACGTGCTTGCGGCATCCGATCTGTGCACCACAAGGAAAGAGGGTAAACAAGCAACTCAGCTTACGAAACCCTTGGGGATCTTACCAAGTTGCGATTGATCCCAAATCGAATGCTGGATATATTAGGAGAGAAGGATTCACACCTTAGTAGTTGGCCATATAAACGACCACTGGAGTGCTTGTGTTTGTACAATTAGGAGCACTGTTTGTTCTTCTTTGCTCAAGGAACTAATATTTGAAAATAATTAATGCTTCAGGTTGAAAGCCTAGAGGGAGAGGCAGTATCAATTATCCCCGACTGTCTGCCTAACCCTATCCAAGGGGGTTGTTAGCCGCGTCGGATACGTGGACCGAACCTGCCACGAGAGGTCTCTCCGTGGGTGCTACTTGGAGCAGGAGGACGCTTGGGTGCCAGGGGGGCTCTGTGTTGAGATATTTGCAATCACACCTACTTTGGTCCCTTTGTGAGAAGCAGTGAGGGCTCAAAACCAGAATCCCATATGCACAATAGGAGAAAGTACCACCACTCAATTTCTATAAAGCATTGTACTTGCACTCTTTTTCCAATGCAATGATAGTACTCTTTTCTTTTCAATAAAGTGTCATGTCACTATCAATACACAAGATTGTGTTTATGAGTCCAAGTCTCAATCTTGGAACCTAATTCACTTGTGTAACAATTTGTCCTAGTCAAGGTCAATGTCTTCATGAGTTTCTTTTTCCTCTTTCAACCTCCATAGCTTCCGCATCTGCCATGCTCTAGATCCCGCGTATTTCACATGGTATCAGAGCTCAGTTGAGCATGGCCCAACTCTCCTTTCACTCCTCTTAGCTCCTTTCCATCTCTTCTCAGCTCAGTTTGAGTACTAGACCCTATCTCGAACTTCATTTGTATTCCTACCTTCAATGAAGCTTCCATGGCAGCCATAGACAGCAGCACCCTGTCAGTTTGAAGCTTTCATATCTCTCTCCATAGGCCAAATCTCTCTGAACTTCCTTCTGGAGAGTTGTTTCTCTACTTCCAAATCTCCTTGTTGGCACCTCAATAATTGAGATTGGACAACTATAGCTTCACCATTGCCTCTTTTCAGAGTTGTTGCCATAACTATGTTTGTGGACAGCACCTACCTACCTCTGTTGGAGCACCCATATCTCATCAACCAGGCCATATCTCTTCAAGTTTTCTTCTCGAGAGTTGTTTTTCTGGTCAAGGCGCAACTTCTTGGCACAAAAATCAAGAATATTGATGCACACCATACCCAGTTTTTGCATCTTTTCCAAATCTGGGTGCAATTTTGACAGCGACCACTTTGAAGGCTTAGATCTCTCAACTGGAGAATAATGATTACAAACCCTCTTAGGGGGAGTTAGACCCATTGGTGAGGGTACTCCATGTCAAGATTGTGGGAGAGAAGGAAGGAGTCTCACTTGTAGCTTTCTTGCTTGCACAATGGGGGAATACACACAAGGGTGGAGGCTGAAAACAGTTTTCCTCTTCTTAGTTGTGGAAGCCAAAAGAACTCAAGTACAAAGAAATAGAAGAACCCTAGATATGGGTCTCAAGCCAAACTCAACTAACTAAGGTGGCATACTAACTGAGCCACGAACTAGAGTAGATGATGATAGCTATCATGTAGCTATTATTCATGGGCGGTATACCAACCGCATCTGCAACTAACACGTCGGTGACATAAATGCACAACGGTCACCCTGGCATATCACGAGTGGAGCTCGATATCTCAACACTCCCCCTCGAGCTCAATCCCAATTCCTGCACACCAAGCAGGTCTCTGAACTTGCGCAGCTTCTCTGCGCCCAATGCCTTCGTGAATATGTCAGCTACCTGATCCTCTGTGCTGACATAAACTAGATCAATAAGACCTAGTAAAACCCTCTCTCGCACATAGTGATAATGCACCTCAATGTGCTTTGTTCTAGCATGATAGACTGGGTTATTTGCCAAGTGTATACTACTCATGTTGTCACAATAAATGACAACTGGCCCATCTGTAGACTGATGCATATCATAAAGTAGCTTATGCAACCAAGCTACCTCACATGCAGCCATTGCTGCACCCCTGTACTCAGCCTCTGTGCTCGACAAGGCAATTGTAGGCTATTTCTTGCTGCTCCAAGTGACTGCAGCACTCCCAAAAGAGAACACATATCCAATGGTAGATCGTCTATCAGAAATACTACCAGCCCAATCAGCATCAGTGTATCCATGCAACTGTATCTGAACCCCAGTCTCATAAAATAGTCCATACTGCAATGTGGACTTCACATACCTGAGTATGCGTCTAGCCGCATCCAAATGTGGTTTCCTTGGAGCCTGCATAAACTGACTTACCAATCCAACAGCATAGCTCAAATCTGGCCTGGTAATAGTCATATAAATCAAACTTCCTACTATGCGTCTGTACATAGTAGGGTCTTCTAGAAGCTCACCTGCATCTGTGCTCAGCTTTACATTCTACTCCAAAGGAACTGAAATAGGCTTACAGCCTGTCATCCCATATTTGGACAGCATGTCCAATCCATACTGCCTCTGCAAGAGCTGTATCCCACTTGGTGATCTAATCACCTCAATGCCCAAGAAATAACGCAGCTCTCCCAAATCCTTCATCTCAAACTTCTGCTTCAATAGCATTTTCACATGAAGGATATCTTCATCACTGTCACCTGTCATAATCAAATCATCAACATAAATGACAAGTAGCATAATATCTTTCTCTGTTTTTCTCACATAAAGTGAGAAATCTGCCTTGGAAATCTGAAAGCCAATAGTGACAAGATACTGTCCTATCTTGTCAGACCATGCTCTAGGTGCTTGCTTCAAGCCATACAAGGCTTTCTTCAACCTGCAAACAAACTCAGGATGAACAGCATGCACATAACCTGGTGGCTGCTCCATATAGACCTCTTCTTGCAAATCACCATGCAAGAAGGCATTCTTTACATCCATCTGATGTAAAGACCATCCCTTTGATGCACCCATAGCAATGACTACTCTTACGGTTGCCATCCTTGCAACCGGACTGAATGTTTCTTCATAGTCAATGCCATATGTTTGTGCATACCCCTTGACTACTAATCTTGCCTTGTATCTGTTCACAGAACCATCTGCATTGTGCTTCACCTTATAAACCCACTTACAGTCAATTGCATTTTTACCTTTAGGCAAAGGTACCAATTCCCATGTAGCATTTGCTTCCAAGGCATCCATTTCTTCATCCATGGCTTTCTCCCATTTTTCTTTTCCCATGGCTTGCTCAAAAGAAGTGGGTTCTGGCTCCTGTATCACTTTGACTATATATGCATAGTGAATGGCTGTAAATCCATCATATTTCAGCCTATCCACAGGATACCTAGCTCTCGTAGACCTGCGCAAAATAGGTTCACTCCAAGGTGCTCTCAAAACATCCCTGGTCTTCCTTACTCCATGTGTAACAATAGAAGGAATACCCAACTCATCATCAATGCTCTATTCTGAGCCACTGGATTCACCATCCACATAAGAGTGACCTGCATTCACATCAAACATGGGCTGATCAACCTTCTCTTTTCCTTTTCGTGATACTTGCATACCACTATCTACATTGCTTTGAGAAGATTCTCCTGATCTCAATCTACCTGTCCATGGCGAAGAATGTGAACCACTGCTAGAGGACACTCCAGGTCCACTAATATTTTGTGACTGCTACTGTGAATTCTGTGCAGCATTACCATTTTGTGCATCTACATCATCAATCACATTTACTGGTTTATACCAACTACTCATCTCATAAAAAACAACATATCTGCTCACTGTAAACTTATGAGTAGAAGGGTTATAGCATCTATACCCTTTTTGCTGCAGAGAGTAACCAATAAAGATGCACTTCTCAGCTTTTGGATCCAACTTGGATCTCAACTCATCTGGCACATGTACATAGGCAATGCAACAAAAAAATTTCAAATGAGAAATATCTGGTTTCCTACCAGTATACCTCTTCTCTGGAGTCATTCCATGTATTGCTGCAGTGGGAGTCCTGTTCATTATGTAGACTGCTGTAGCAACTGCTTCAGCCCAATAAAAATCTGGCAAGTCTTTTTCATTGAGCATGGCACGAGATACCTCTCCAATATGCCTGTTTTTCCTTTCTGCAATTCCATTTTGTTGTGGGGTATGACTGCATGAATATTGTTGCTTAATGCCATGCTGCTGCAGGAACCTTGCAAACTCATTTGAGAGGTACTCTCCCCCTCCATCTGACCTTAGGCATTTTATCTGCAGGCCTGTTTCTTTTTCAACCATCGCTTTAAGAGTTTTGAAATGCCCAAAAACTTCACTTTTGTTTTTCATAAAATACACCCAAACTTTTCTGCTATAGTCATCAATAAAACTGATAAAATAATGACAGCCTCCAAGAGATGCAGCTTTAGTTGTCCACACATCAGAGTGGATTAATTCCAATGGCTTCTTACTCTCTTGAACATGTCTAGGAAATGGTTTCCTTGCCTGTTTTCCAAATTGACAGGCTTCACATACCTTATGCATTTCTGCAACCTTGAATTTCGGCAAACCTGCAACAATATTTTGGGCCTGCATTGATTTAAGTCGCTGTACATTAACATGACCAATGCGTTTATGCCAGATATCAATATCTGCAACTACACCGGTCCCATGTGCAAACATTGCTGCACTCAATTCAGACATGTCTACATCCAATGTAAACATTCTGCCCTTCTTCTTTCCTTTTGCTATCAAGCGACCTTTATTTTTCATATCCTCAACAAAGCATCCATGAGGATTAAATCTGACCTGCAAGCCCTGTTCAACCATTTGACGAACAGAAACCAGATTCTTGGTGATATTCGGGACATGAAATACATCGGACAGGTATTTCTTTTTCCCATCTTGCATAGACAAGGGAATTTTTCCAATTTGCACAATAGGATGTGCAGTATCATCACCAGTCTCCACAAATCCTGGTTTTTCCATTTTCCTTGCATCCTCCATCCATTCTGCATGACCTGTAATGTAGTTTGATGCACCTGAGTCAACATACCATACATCATTGCTTTCTTCTGCACTTGTCACAGAATTGTTCATGTGTTGCACCATAAACAGATGCTCATTTCTGTCATCACCCTGTCTACTAGAGGATGCATAATTTCCTTGTTGCAGTTTTCCATTCATGATGTCATTCTGCTTTTTATAGCAGTCTTTAGCCATATGACCCATTTTACCACAGTAGTAGCATTCAACATTACTGTTTGCATTTTGGCCTCTTTGCCATCCACCACGACCTCTTTGGCTCCCCCTGCCTCTGGAGTTACCATGTCCTCCTCCATAGGACTGGTTTTCTTGAGTTTGCTGCATATTCTGATTTCTACCACGGCCTCCAAATCGGCCTCCTCTACCTCTGCCTCTACCTCTTCCAGCATTTGAGTAGAAGACAGCTTCTTTTGAAGTTCCTCCTGAAGAAGATGCACCACCATTTCTCTGTTCCTCAGAAATTAGAAGAGCAATCAACTCCTCAAAATCAGGAAATCTTTCACGAACTGAAATGGATGTCCGAAACTGTGCATAATCCTTTCCTAGACCATTCAAAGTCATAGAAACTAAATCATCATCTTCCACTGGTGACCCAATGGAAGCAAGTGCATCTGCAATCTTCTTCACCTTCATGTGGTAGTCGTTGATGCTCATATTTTCTCTTTGCACATTGTGCAACTCTTGCTTGAGCTGCATTTTCCTGGCTTGCGTATTTGTGCTATACATTTTTGACAAAGTATCCCATGCCTCCTTTGGCGTACTTGCATCCTGAATATGCACAATCATAGAGTCTGAAATGCTGATAGACAGCCAATACATAACTTTCCTGGCTCTCTCATGCCATGCTTTAAATGCCTGCATTTGCTGTTGATTGGGAACATCAGGAAGAACTGGTTCTTCTTCATTTCCTGCAACAAATTCCCAATATCCTTTTCCCATAAGGAAATTCGTCATTCTAAACTTCCATGCTTGGAAGTTGTTCTTGTCAAGCTTTTCAGTGACAATCTGTGAAAGAGAATCAGATGCCATTACAGAAGACTGCAAAAAATTCTGTCACTGCAAAAACCACAGCTTCACCCTCACAAGGGAAAATCTGCAAAACTGGCGAAAGTGGTATTTGACCACACAGTCACTTCCTAGTGACGATTTTGCATCAATAGGCAACAGGGATGATTCTGTAACTCCCAATGTCTCTGCGCACAAGCATACAATGCAATTTTTACAGTAACTATTCACCGACCTGTAGAACAGTGGCTGCACAACATAAAATTGGGCCTTTTCCTGGGTGCGTGTAGAAAACTTCCGCCTCCAAAACAGGCCCGGAAATGGCCTCAAATCAAAAAAACAAGGTCGCCAAGGGCTAAAGCCCTTATCCGCAGCATATACTGCCCTCTTGCTTCACCGCGAAGGGCGTCTCAACCTGAGACAATGCACTCCTGCACTTTCCGGCTGTGCTACCTGCAGAGATCTGCTCCCAAAACAGAAAATGAAAGCAACACTGCTCCTCTTACTAGAACACCGCTAGCTTGGCTTGCTTTCTTGAGCTCCTTACCACGAACAAGGCTCTGATACCATGTCAAGATTGTGGGAGAGAAGGAAGGAGTCTCACTTGTAGCTTTCTTGCTTGCACAATGGGGGAATACACACAAGGGTGGAGGCTGAAAACAGTTTTCCTCTTCTTAGTTGTGGAAGCCAAAAGAACTCAAGTACAAAGAAATAGAAGAACCCTAGATATGGGTCTCAAGCCAAACTCGACTAACTAAGGTGGCATACTAACTGAGCCACGAACTAGAGTAGATAAGGATAGCTATCATGTAGCTATTATTCATGGGCGGTATACCAACCGCATCTGCAACTAACACGTCAGTGACATAAATGCACAACGGTCACCCTGGCATATCACGAGTGGAGCTCAATATCTCAACACTCCATCTCAAAGGTTTGAGCATATTCAACTTGTGGAGCACGTGGGAGCTCATTTACTAGTTGTTGGTTCCTGTTTTGACAGGACAACCATAGCCACTTATCTTTAAGCTCATTTTTCCTTCATTTTCTCTCTCGTGGCACCTAAACCAAGCCAAGGCCACTCTAATATGAAGTTTTCAACAAGTATTCAACCATCAAATCAGCAAAAGGAGGGAAAGCTATGAAGAGTTTTTTGAAGATCATCAAGTTAAACTCAGGCAACAAACATCAAATTTCAAACTAGTATGTTTTGATACTTCACTGCCATGGCTTGTGTCTTTTGACACATACAAAGATCAACTCATTCCTGGTTATTCTCAGTCATTTGAAGTTAATTTGCTAGTGGTCTCTCAAGTTAAACATGTGCAAAGATTCTCCAACTGCCTGTTTCAAAGGAGTTGGGTTTCATACCTGGCAGACCCGCATCAAATTGATCCTAATGAAGAAGGGCCTTTGGGCCATTACCACTGGAAAAGAAGAAGCCTCGTGATCTAGATCTTGCTATCACTTGGCAAAAGAATGATGATAAGGCTCAGGCCATTATCAAACTGGAGCTAGATGACAGCTATATCCACCATGTGGATAACTGTGAGACCTCATTGGATACATGAAAGAGACTTGACACCTTGTTCGATGCACAGTCTAAATCATCAAAGTATGGTCTCCTAATTGAGTTTTTCAGGCTTGAAATGAAGTTCAGCACATCACTTGCCACACATCTAAATTACATTGAAGGACTTCTAACCCAACTTGCAGGAATCAACATTAAAATGGAAGAAGATGTTTGCATCGGTCTTCTACTTAAGAGTTTGCCTCCTAAATATAATAATGTATCAACAACTTTAATCAACATGCCAAATCCTAAACTTTTTGATATCCATGCATCACTGTTAGAGGAGGAAAAGAAGCTAAAAACTAAGGAAGAACCAAGTACCTCTAGAGATGAGTATGCATTATATGTTGGCAACATGTACAAAGGCAAGAAGGATCAGCTCTTCTGTGACTTCTACAAAAGGACTCGACACACCGAGAAGTTTTGCCACACCAGAAAGAGGTCCCAAAAGGCCTATCTAGTTGCAGTCAAAGAAGAAGAAGAAAATGGAGCAAAGGAAGAAGAAGAAGAAGAAGAAGACCACCAGGAGAAGGACAAACCTCATCAGTCCTTCTATTCAGATAGACTTTTTTAGTTTTGTATTTCCTAGCTCTAATGCCTAAAACATAAACTTGTAAACTCCTCAGTTATCCTTGTACAACAGCCTCTGTACACTTTGTGAGGTTCCTGTTATAACCTCTAGATGTCCATCATGTTTGTGGTACCCACACTTAGCCTTTTCTGCGACAGCCTCTGGTGTTTTTGCCATGTTTATGGTGTGCCCACACTTTAGGTGTTTCTTTCACTAAAGCCTCTACACACTTTGTACTTTTGGTTGTGATTGAGGAGGGATGTTGAGATATTTGCAATCACATCTACTTTAGTCCCTTTGTGAGAAGTAGTAAGGGCTCACGACCAGAATCCCATATGCACAGTAGGAGAAAGTACCACCACTCAATTCCTATAAATCATTGTACTTGCACTCTTTTTCTAATGCAATGATAGTACTCTTTTCTTTCCAATAAAGTTTCATGTCACTATCAATACACAAGATTGTGTTTATGAGTCCAAGTCTCAATCTTGGAACCTAATTCACTTGTGTAGCAATTTGTCCTTGTCAAGATCAATGTCTTCATGAGTTTCTTTTTCCTCTTTCAACCTCCATAGATTCTACATCTGCCATGCTCTAGATCCCACGTATTTCACACTCTGGCCGTAAATCCCTTGCCTCCAGGTCCTGCACAAGAGGCCAACGTGACTCGAGATGGGATCTCGAGGCCGGCATACTAGTCTATGGGTGGAAACTTGGAATAGCGATCCCTGAGGATTGTTGGAATTGCCTTTGGGTGAATTATGAAATAGCCTTCAGGCTGGATTATATGATGTATTCCAAAGACTAATAAATAAAAATCAAATGTTGAAAAGGAACTTGTTTAACATTGTTTTTCTATGTCAGTGCCTAAGTTACATGAAGG
Organism: Lygodium microphyllum; assembly: GCF_053477565.2. Lineage (NCBI taxonomy): Eukaryota > Viridiplantae > Streptophyta > Polypodiopsida > Schizaeales > Lygodiaceae > Lygodium > Lygodium microphyllum. Next base: position 40,478,289 of record NC_141147.1, read on the forward strand.
AACCAGTGAATAATTGGCTAATTAAGGAAGCTGTTTTTGCTTGTCAAACTAAATGTGGTAGGTAATTAGACAACTAAAGCAAACCGATAAAAGTGCGATGAAAGTGACCATGGGTCCGTCCTACGGAAGGGTGGTCCCGATTGGTCGGGAACTTTTCTCAATGGAATTGATAGCAAGGTAACAGTGACCTAGAATCTAGGAAGCTAGAGTCCCGATTTATGGTGTTTTAGGGGAACGGAATGGGACTATGCCCTACGGGGAGAGAGATCGAGCTTCCCATCCCTCTCATTTCCCATTCTCCTTGAACCAAGTGCAATATAAATTCGCTTCGACCCTGATGTTTCTACGTAAAGTAGTTTGTCTGGGGCTCGACGCTAGTTACCTCCAAGGGACTTGTCCATTAAGGAAACCCTGATTCAGGTCGATCCTAAGTGGGAACGGTCGGAATGCTTCCACTTCGTGGTGGCAGACTCAGGAAGACCTAGATTGCAAACCCTGTGTCATTCCGCGGGAGTGCCGGGCATAGCGCTGTCTGGACTCTCTTCCTGATGGGATGCTAAGACGCGTCCTACAAGTGGACAGTTGGACACATTACAGTTGGTATCAGAGAAAACCAACGAGATCTAATATTTACAAGGAAACTTAATAAGGAGAAGTAGAGCAAATGTTGTTATTAAGAATATTTCCTTACTTACTTATTGATGCTGGCCTGCAAAGTCGCTAAGCATGGAACAAATTCTTGGTGTTCCAGGTTATGTTTATGATTGCGATGCGTGCTTCGAATTATCGATGGAGGCTAGGTATGATGAATATCCTAGACCGCATCTACAATCCCTCACCCCTGTACGTGGAACATAGATGGACGGGTGATTCAGGAATTTACTACATAGCTGCCCACCAACTTGCATACCTTCGAACCAACTTGAAGAGAATCAAGTGGATGGAGGACTTAAAAGATCGTAAAGCTGTTCATCTTTGTCGAGGCTCACACAAATGCAACCTACATGTCGGCAGTCGAAAGGTCAAGCAGAACAAGTATGTGTACGAGGAAGTGACTCGAATAATCCCTGCTAACAGAATCAAGGTGTTGGGACATTATGAGAAGAACGGGTATCAAAGGAAAGGATACCCTAAGCTTCCTATGACCTATCGATTCCTAAAAATCCATGACTCCACTCCATACTATTACTCAGTTCCCGTAACTAAATGTAACACAATCTTATTCTTCCCAAATTAATGTATTAGCTTGTTTTACCCTCCTAAATAAATATACTCGAAAGGGCTATGCCCAAATGAATGAATAAAATTTTTATCAATGACTGTCTGTCATGGCTGTAAGTGTTGGTAAAGGAGTTAAGTGATTAAGTCACTTGGCTAAAAGCTAAATTGGGCATGTTAATGTAATGTGAGAAATGCTTAGCAAGTTCTTAATGTAAAGAATCTTATTGCCCAGGCACAACCTCAAGTGCAGATTCCTAGTCTGGCCCCTACACCAAGTACAACTGTAATCCAAGAGAAGAAGTTCCTTCTCAAGCAGATCAAACCACCTGAATTCAATGGTAAGGGAAGGACCATCCAAACTAACGCCGAAGTCTGGATCGAATCCGTGGAGGATTACTTCGAAGCAGTAGGTACTGCGCCCACTAACCAAGCAATGCTCGCCAAACTGAAGCTTACTGGCGAAGCAAGGCTTTGGTGGAAGCAATGGTGCAGAGACCAAGGGATCTCGAAGGGGTCAGTTACTTGGGAGAAGCTTAAAAGAGCTGTGCGAGGGAGATATCTACCACCGGACTTGAAACGACAAGACAGGATCCTTCGTTGAAGGTGATATGGTCTTCATTCACGTACGTCCGAAGAAGAGTTCCCTATCCTTGGGTGAATGCAAAAAGCTAAGTCCAAGGTATTGTGAATCCTACAAGATTCTCAAGTGCCAAGGGCCTAATGCTTACAGATTACAACTCCCTGAAATCCTAAAAGTTCATAATGTATTCCATATTAGTCTATTGAAAAAATATGTGCCTAGCCCTAGTCACGTGCTTGATGATCAACAAGTTGTAATGCCTAGACAAGGAGTCCTTGAGGTATGGCATGATGGGATCTTAGATGTTAGGGAGAGGCATTTGAGATCCAGGACCTTGAGAGAATACCTTGTCCAGTGGAAAGATTACCCCATAGAGGATGCCACTTGGATGGATGAAAGTAATCTCAACCAACAATACCCCCAGTTCTTCTCGAGATGAGGACATCTCGATTCCTCTAAGGGGGAGAGAATGTAATATTTCCACATGAAATATTAAACGACCCTAGACCCCGCACATCACATGCAAAAAGCGGTTCAAAATAATCTCCCGCATCGATAAATGTTGGTGGCTAAGTGCTCCCTCCGCGCACATTAATAAACTCCAACTTTGTGTTGTGTATGGAAGACCCTAGCTTGAAACCGCAAGCCCACACGATAATACCCTTCATGGGAAAAGCAAAAGGATAATTGATAATTTAGTGCAATTTTTTTTAAAACCCCCTCCCCTTTAGCCGTTGCATGGTGGGGAGAGGGAGTATGAGAAGGAATTGAGTGAGGAGGAGCATGGGGGAGGGAAGCATGTAGATTGCCACGTGTGTGGCTACCCTCCCCCCCTTAGACTTATAAGACCACCCCCTCCCCAAGCTTGAGAAAGGAGAGGAGAGGGAATCATACTGCCCGCCCTACAGCAGTGAGGAGCCGTCAGCTCTACTGCCGTCGCCACGTTGCTGCCCCGCGCCCCTACCGTCATCATCACCATCATGTTCATAGTCATTACCATCATCATCATCTTCTTCAGCATCGTCATCTTCATCCTCCAAATTATCATCTTCTCTCTCCACGTCATCTGGAACAGAAGCTTGGAAGCTTCCATTAAAGGCCTCCATAAGCCTTGTTCATACTGTGCCTCCCAAATTTTAAATTTGTGTTCCCCAAGGCCTAACTCTCGTGCTGCGAGGGAGATCTCGAACGGAAAGCAATTTCAGAAATCGAAAAGTGGGACCAAGGGAGAGTTGTTGAGCCGATATTAATTCGTCGATGGCTCCTAAGCAAAAGTCGCGAGGCGCACACGTGGGAGCTTCCACCCTGAGCAAGCGAGTGGACAATGCCCTGATCCTAATGCCCAAGTCCTGTTAAATAGTCCCACATAAAAAGAATGCATTAAGCATGTTTAAATCTCGTAGGCAAGTTTAAACACATTGGGAAATTTATTTGCTTGCCCGATTTTTAAAAAAATCTAGCTGCATGTCGTGCATTTGAAATTGCTTGCACTTCCATGGTCAAGTTGCAAATCCTGCATGCATGATGCATAAGTAAAAAGACGGAATTGTGCAAAGGAAACTTGTTGCACCTCACAAAGGATAGGACATATAACTCGTAACGCATTTATGTAATTAATTCTTGGTTGTATCTTGCGATTAAGGTAATCATAGAGGGACATTAAATGATGCCCGAATAGTTGCAATGCATGGAAAGGATTTATGTACCTTACATATTGCATGTGATGATAGTTCATTTCGGGTTGGGTTAAGTGCTAAAGGAAGGATTAATTTAATATTGGACTCAGGGTAGTCGCTCATGCATGGAGTCCTTGTATCAAAGTTTGAATGCATCTTCATTAAAAATATTAAAGCTTTAATTTCGTGGCATCCTTATAGTTTAGGGCAAGGAAAGGAAATGATCATTGTAAATCTTATAGTTGCATAGAAGGAAAAGCTTTATAGTCTTGAAATCGGAAATTTGCATGAAATTATACATCGCATACATCTTGTAGTTCCTTGCATTTTTTAGGGAAAAGTGCTTGCTAATTTAGAAGGAAGTATTTGCATCTTTAAAAGGGATGATCGTCTCTAATCGTGGGTTAGTTAAATCAACTAAGTAATTCTCTTATAGTTGAGTTGCTCACATGAAAATCATAAAGGTGCGATTAGATTGCATATGACGATCACCTCAAGTGCTAGGTAGGGTTAAGTTACGTTAAAGTTATGCCTAGTATCGCACTTGGGATGCCGATTTGAGACTTTCGATCCAAAAGATTCTACCCACATTCATGGAATGTTAGGGTTAGCTAAACGCCCATGTAAGAAAGACCTAGGGTCCTCACCCTAAGGATCAATTGGCCAAATACTAGACTTCCGTATGAATTTAGGAACCCTAAGGCTAAAATGTTATCGGCCTAGCAGGGTTAGGGTTGGGTTGGGTCAAGAGGACTCCCAAACCCTACATCTTGACTAAAGGTATTCTTGACCAAAGGAATACCATGTGATGGGAGAAATAATCCCACAAGTTAGGCACGACACTTATCTCATGCAACAAGTTGCAATGTTGCATGGTTATGTGTTTAAATCACACAAAAAATTTGCCATTTTGGAGATGATTTTCATGCTGAAATTTCTCAGTTTTGACAGTCGTTCTTGGCTGTAATAAAAGTGGGCTGAAGCTATTACACATGCCTTGGGTTATGCCTATTGGTTCTGGCCTATGTCTTGGATATATGCCATGAAGTATTGATCTTCAGGGCACGACTTCTAGCTTGGATTTCATTCCGGATGCTTTTGGAAGAGCTTTGACATTACGCATTCATTGACATGGTTCATGCTTGATAGTGGTATATGCTTTGACGGTGATGCTCCTTGGGTCTATGCATACCCGTTGCCTATGACTTGATTCTCATGTCACCGTTGATTACCCTATGTATACGTTGAGGTTGAGTGCTCATTGAAGCTCTACCTTGGATGCATTTTGGATTATCTGGAGTTGTCTTGGATGTTATTTGGCTTGTTAGAGTTTGGATTGGGATGTATTTGATGTCTTACATGTTGAGATATCGAGCTCCACTCGTGATATGCCAGGGTGACCGTTGTGCATTTATGTCACCGACGTGTCAGTTACAGATGCAGTTGGTACACCGCCCATGAATAATAGCTAGACGACAGCTATCCTTATCTACTCTAGTTCGTGGCTCAGTTAGTATGCCACCTTAGTTAGTTGTCTTTGGTTTGAGACCCATATATAGGGTTCTTCTATTTCTTTGTATGAGAGTTCTTTTGGCTTACACAACTAAGAAGAGGAAAACTGTTTTCAGCCTCCACCCTTGTGTGTATTCCCCCATTGTGCAAGCAAGAAAGCTACAAGTGAGACTCCTTCCTTCTCTCCCACAATCTTGACATGGTATCAGAGCCTTGTTCGTGGTAAGGAGCTCAAGAAAGCAAGCCAAGCTCGCGGTGGTCTGGTAAGAGGAGCATTGTTGCTTTCATTCTCTGTTTTGGGAGCAGATCTCTGCAGGTAGCACAGCTGAAAATTGCAGGAGTGCATTGTCTCAGGTTGAGACGCCCTTCGCGGTGAAGCAAGAGGGCAGTATATGCTGCGGGGAAAGGCCTTTAGCCCTTGGCGACCCTGTTTTTTTGATTTGAGGCCATTTCGAGGCCTGTTTTGAAGGCGGAAGTTTTCTGCACGCACTCAGGAAAAGGCCCTGTTTTATGCTGTGCGACCACTGTTTTACTGGTCGGTGAAAAGTTATTGTAGAAATTGCATCGTATGCTTGTGCGCAGAGGCATTGGGAGTTTCAGAATCATCCTTGGTTCTTGTTTATGCAAAATCGTCACTAGGAAGTGACTGTGTGGTCAAATACCACTTTCGCCAGTTTTGCAGATTTGCCCTTGTGCGGGTGAAGCTGAGTTTTTGCAGTGACAGAATTTTTCGCAGTGTTCTGTAATGGCGTCTGATTCTCTTTCACAGATTGTAACTGAAAAGCTTGACAAGAACAACTTCCAGGCATGGAAGTTTAGAATGACGAATTTCCTTATGGGAAAAGGATATTGGAAATTTGTTGCAGGAAATGAAGAAGAACCAGTTCTTCCTGATGTTCCCAATCAACAGCAAATGCAGGCATTCAAAGCATGGCATGAGAGAGCCAGGAAAGTTATGTACTGGCTGTCTATCAGCATTTCAGACTCTATGATTGTGCATATTCAGGATGCAAGTACGCCAAAGGAGGCATGGGATACTCTGTCAAAGATGTATAGCACAAATACGCAAGCCAGGAAAATGCAGCTCAAGCAAGAGTTGCACAATATGCAAAGAGAAAATATGAGCATCAATGACTACCACATGAAGGTGAAGAAGATTGCAGATGCACTTGCTTCCATTGGGTCGCCAGTGGAAGATGATGATTTAGTTTCTGTGACCTTGAATGGTCTAGGAAAGGATTATGCACAGTTTCGGGCATCCATTTCAGTTCGTGAAAGATTTCCTGATTTTGAGGAGTTGATTGCTCTTCTAATTTCTAAGGAGCAGAGAAATGGTGGTGCATCTTCTTCAGGAGGAACTTCAAAAGAAACTGTCTTCTACTCAAATGCTGGAAGAGGTAGAGGCAGAGGTAGAGGAGGCCGATTTGGAGGCCGTGGTAGAAATCAGAATATGCAGCAAACTCAAGAAAACCAGTCCTATGGAGGAGGACGTGGTAACTCTAGAGGCAGGGGGAGCCAAAGAGGTTGTGGTGGATGGCAAAGAGGCCAAAATGCAAACAGTAATGTTGAATGCTACTATTGTGGTAAAATGGGTCATATGGCTAAAGACTGCTATAAAAAGCAGAATGACATCATGAATGGAAAACTGCAACAAGGGAATTATGCATCTTCTAGTAGACAGGGTGATGACAGAAATGAGCATTTGTTTATGGTGCAGCACATGAACAATTCTATGACAAGCGCAGAAGAAAGCAATGATGTATGGTATGTTGACTCAGGTGCATCAAACCACATGATAGGTCATGCAGAATGGATGGAGGATGCAAGGAAAATGGAAAAAACAGGATTTGTGGAGACTGGTGATGATACTGCACATCCTATTGTGCAGATTGGAAAAATTCCTTTGTCTATGAAGGATGGGAAAAAGAAATACCTGTCCGATGTATTTCATGTCCCGAATATCACCAAGAATCTGGTTTCTGTTGGTCAAATGGTTGAGCAGGGCTTGCAGGTCAGATTTAATCCTCATGGATGCTTTGTTGAGGATATGAAAAATAAAGGTCGCTTGATAGCAAAAGGAAAGAAGAAGGGCAGAATGTTTACATTGGATGCAGACATGTCTGAATTGAGTGCAGCAGTGTTTGCACATGGGACCGGTGTAGTTGCAAATATTGATATCTGGCATAAACACATTGGTCATGTTAATGTACAGCGACTTAAATCAATGCAGGCCCAAAATATTGTTGCAGGATTGCCCAAATTCAAGGTTGCAGAAATGCATAATGTATGTGAAGCCTGTCAGTTTGGAAAACAGGCAAGGAAACCATTTCCTAGACATGTTCAAGAGAGTGAGAAGCCATTGGAATTAATCCACTCTAATGTGTGGACTATAAAGCTGCATCTCTTGGAGGCTGTCATTATTTTGTCACTTTTATTGATGACTATAGCAGAAAAGTTTGGGTGTATTTTATGAAAAAGAAAAGTGAAGTTTTTGGGCATTTCAAAACTCTTAAAGCTATGGTTGAAAAAGAAACAAGCATGCAGATAAAATGCCTAAGGTCAGATGGAGGGGGAGAGTACCTCTCAAATGAGTTTGCAAGGTTCCTGCAGGAGCATGGCATAAAGCAATAATATTCATGCAGTCATACCCCACAACAAAATGGAATTGCAGAAATGAAAAATAGGCATATTGGAGAGGTATCTCGTGCCATGCTCAATGAAAAAGACTTGCCAGATTTTTACTGGGCTGAAGCAGTTGCTACAGTAGTCTACATAATGAACAGGACTCCCACTGCAGCAATACATGGGATGACTCCATAGGAGAGGTATACTGGTAGGAAACCAGATATTTCTCATTTGAAAATTTTTGGTTGCATTGCCTATGTACATGTGCCAGATGAGTTGAGATCCAAGTTGGATCCAAAAGCTGAGAAGTGTATCTTTATTGGTTACTCTCTGTAGCAAAAAGGGTATAGATGCTATAACCCTTCTACTCGTAAGTTTACAGTGAGCAGAGATGTTGTTTTTGATGAGATGAGTAGCTGGTATAAACCAGTAAATGTGATTGATGATGTGGATGCACAAAATGGTAATGTTGCACAGAATTCACAGCAGCAGTCACAAAATATTAGTGGACCTGGAGCGTCCTCTAGCAGTGGTTCACATTCTTCACCATGGACAGGTAGATTGAGATCAGGAGAATCTTCTCAAAGCAATGCAGATAGTGGTATGCAGGTATCACGAAAAGGAAAAGAGAAGGTTGATCAGCCCATGGTTGATGTGAATGCAGGTCACTCTTATTTGGATGGTGAATCCAGTGGCTCAGAACAGAGCATTGATGATGAGTTGGGTATTCCTTCTATTGTTACACCTGGAGTAAGGAAGACCAGGGATGTTTTGAGAGCACCTGAGAGTGAACCTACTTTGTGTAGGTCTACGAGAGCTAGGTATCCTGTGGATAGGCTGAAATATGATGGATTTACAGCCATTCACTATGCATATATGGTCAAAGTGATACAGGAACCAGAACCCACTTCTTTTGAGCAAGCCATGGGAAAAGAAAAATGGGAGAAAGCCATGGATGAAGAAATGGATGCCTTGGAAGCAAATGCTACATGGGAATTGGTACCTTTGCCTAAAGGTAAGAATGCAATTGGCTGTAAGTGGGTTTATAAGGTGAAGCACAATGCAGATAGTTCTGTGAACAGATACAAGGCAAGATTAGTAGTCAAGGGGTATGCACAAACATATGGCATTGACTATGAAGAAACATTCAGTCCGGTTGCAAGGATGGCAACCGTAAGAGCAGTCATTGCTATGGCTGCATCAAAGGAATGGTCTTTACATCATATGGATGTAAAGAATGCCTTCTTGCATGGTGACTTGCAAGAAGAGGTCTATATGGAGTAGCCACAAGGTTATGTGTATGGTATTCATCCTGAGTTTGTTTGCAGGTTGAAGAAAGCCTTGTATGGCTTGAAGCAAGCACCTAGACCATGGTCTGACAAGATAGGACAGTATCTTGTCACTATTGGCTTTCGGATTTCCAAGGCAGATTTCTCACTTTATGTGAGAAAAACAGAAAAAGGTATTATGCTACTTGTCATTTATGTTGATGATTTGATTATGACAGGTGATAGTGATGAAGATATCCTTCATGTGAAAATGCTATTGAAGCAGAAGTTTGAGATGAAGGATTTGGGAGAGCTGCGTTATTTCTTGGGCATTGAGGTGATTAGATCACCAAGTGGGATACAACTCTTGTAGAGGCAGTATGGATTGGACATGTTGTCCAAATATGGGATGACAGGCTGTAAGCCTATTTCAGTTCCTTTGGAACAAAATGTGAAGCTGAGCGCAGATGCAGGTGAGCTTCTGGAAGACCCTACTGTGTACAGACGCATAGTAGGAAGCTTGATTTATATGACTATTACCAGGCCAGATTTGAGCTATGCTGTTGGATTGGTAAGTCAGTTTATGCAGGCTCCAAGGAAACCGCATTTGGATGCGGCTAGACGCATACTCAGGTATGTGAAGTCCACATTGCAGTATGGACTATTTTATGAGACTGGGGTTCAGATACAGTTGCATGGATACACTGATGCTGATTGGACTGGTAGCATTTCTGATAGACGATCTACCAGTGGATATGTGTTCTCTTTTGGGAGTGTTGCAGTCACTTGGAGCAGCAAGAAACAGCCTACAGTTGCCTTGTCGAGCACAGAGGCCGAGTATAGGGGTGCAGCAATGGCTGCATGTGAGGTAGCTTGGTTGCATAAGCTACTTTATGATATGCATCAGCCTACAGATGGGCCAGTTGTCATTTATTGTGATAACATGAGTAGTATACACTTGGCAAATAACCTAGTCTATCATGCTAGAACGAAGCACATTGAGGTGCATTATCACTATGTGCAAGAGAGGGTTTTACTAGGTCTTATTGATCTAGTTTATGTCAGCACAGAGGATCAGGCAGCTGACATATTCACGAAGGCATTGGGCGCAGAGAAGCTGCGCAAGTTCAGAGACATGCTTGGTGTGCAGGAATTGGGATTGAGCTCGAGGGGGAGTGTTGAGATATCGAGCTCCACTCGTGATATGCCAGGGTGACCGTTGTGCATTTATGTCACCGACGTGTCAGTTACAGATGCGGTTGGTACACCGCCCATGAATAATAGCTAGATGACAGCTATCCTTATCTACTCTAGTTCGTGGCTCAGTTAGTATGCCACCTTAGTTAGTTGTCTTTGGTTTGAGACCCATATATAGGGTTCTTCTATTTCTTTGTATGAGAGTTCTTTTGGCTTACACAACTAAGAAGAGGAAAACTGTTTTCAGCCTCCACCCTTGTGTGTATTCCCCCATTGTGCAAGCAAGAAAGCTACAAGTGAGACTCCTTCCTTCTCTCCCACAATCTTGACATTACATGCTTATGGATGCTACATCCGGATGCTCTACCACCTACATGTTCGGGATGTACTATTGATGTATTGACTTGGACTTATATCATTGGCACTGTGCCTTGCCTTGGTTTGAGCTTATGAGCTCCTACATATGGTTTTTGTGCCAGTGGGATCATTCTTGAATGCTTATCAGACATTGAGCAAGTGGTGCTTTAATGCATTGAGTAGTTACATGCTATTGAGCAGTCACAGACACTTGAGACTTTGGGATTTCTTACCCTTTGGGATGATGCATGGTTTATATGTCTTGGTTCACTCTATGCTTATGAGAGCTGAGTCCCAGATTTGGATCCATATCTTTGTGAGTTGACACCTACTTGTGTCAAGTTTTGGTAGTGGTAGGAACACTTTGCCCCGTTGACTAGGGTGTGCCTACTCACTGGCAGATGTTTGTATGGCATACTTGGGTATTGGATTCATGCTTATCGACCGTCATATGCTTATGTTATGCCTGCATGATGCTAGCTTTGGTCTTGGTGTCAAGATTGCGGAAGAGAAGGAAGGAGTCTCACTTGTAGCTTTCTTGCTTGCACAATGGGGGAATACACACACAGGTGGAGGCTGAAAACAGTTTTCCTCTTCTTAGTTGTGTAAGGCAAAAAGAACTCAAGTACATAGAAATAGAAGAAACTTATATATGGGTCTCAAACCAAACTTAACTTACTAAGGTGGCATACTAATTGAGCCACGAGCTAGAGTAGATAAGGATATCTGTCATCTAGCTATTATTCATGGGCGGTGTACCACCCCCATCTGCCAACTGACAAGTCGGTGACATAAATGCACAACGGTCACCCTGGCATATCACAAGTGGAGCTCGATATCTCAACACTCCCCCTCGAGATCAATCCCAATTCCTGCACACTAAGCAGGTCTCTGAACTTGCGCAGCTTCTCTGCGCCTAATGCCTTCGTAAATATGTCAGCTACCTGATCCTCTGTGCTGACATAAACTAGATCAATAAGACCTAGTAAAACCCTCTCCCGCACATAGTGATAATGCACCTCAATGTGCTTTGTTCTAGCATGATAGACTGGGTTATTTTCCAAGTGTATACTGCTCATGTTGTCACAATAAATGACAACTGGCCCATCTGTAGGCTGATGCATATCATAAAGTAGCTTATGCAACCAAGCTACCTCACATGCAGCCATTGCTGCACCCCTGTACTCAGCCTCTGTGCTCGACAAGGCAACTGTAGGTTGTTTCTTGCTACTCCAAGTGACTGCAGCACTCCCAAAAGAGAACACATATCCACTGGTAGATCATCTATCAGAAATACTACCAGCCCAATTAGCATCAGTGTATCCATGCAACTGTATCTGAACCCCAGTCTCATAAAATAGTCCATACTGCAATGTGGACTTCACATACCTGAGTATGCATCTAGTCGCATCTAAATACGGTTTCCTTGGAGTCTGCATAAACTGACTTACAAATCCAACATCATAGCTCAAATCTGGCCTGGTAATAGTTATATAAATCAAAATTCCTACTATACATCTGTACATAGTAGGGTCTTCCAGAAGCTCACCTGCACCTGCGCTCAGCTTCACATTCTGCTCCAAAGGAACTGAAATAGGCTTACAGCTTGTCATCCCATATTTGGATAGCATGTCCAATCCATATTGCCTCTGCAAGAGCCATATCCCACTTGGTGATCTAATCACCTCAATGCCCAAGAAATAACGCAGCTCTCCCAAATCCTTCACTCAAACTTCTGCTTCAATAGCATTTTCACATGAAGAATATCTTCATCACTATCACCTGTGATAATCAAATCATCAACATAAATGACAAGTAGCATAATACCTTTCTCTGTTTTTCTCACATAAAGTGAGAAATCTGCCTTGGAAATTTGAAAGCCAATAGTGACAAGATACTGTCCTATCTTGTCAGACCATGCTCTAGGTGCTTGCTTCAAGCCATACAAGGCTTTCTTCAACCTGCAAACAAACTCAGGATGGACAGCATGCACATATCCTGGTGGCTGCTCCATATAGACCTCTTCTTGCAAATCACCATGCAAGTAGGCATTCTTTACATCCATCTGATGTAAAGACCATCCCTTTGATGGAGCCATAGCAACGACTGCTCTTATGGTTTCCATCCTTGCAACCGGACTGAATGTTTCTTCATAATCAATGCCATATGTTTGTGCATACCCCTTGACTACTAATCTTGCCTTGTATCTATTCACAGAACCATCTACATTGTGTTTCACTTTATAAACCCACTTACAACCAATTGCATTCTTATCTTTAGGCAAAGGTACCAATTCCCATGTAGCATTTGCTTCCAAGGCATCCATTTCTTCATCCATGGCTTTCTCCCATTTTTCTTTTCCCATGGCTTGCTCAAAAGAAGTGGGTTCTAGTTCCTGTATCACTTTGACCATATATGCAAGTGAATGGCTGTAAATCCATCATATTTCAGCCTATCCACAGGATACCTAGCTCTGATAGACCTGTGCAAAGTAGGTTCACTCCCAGGTGCTCTCAAAACATCCCTGGTCTTCCTTACTCTAGGTGTAACAATAGAATGAATACCCAACTCATCATCAATGCTCTGTTCTGAGCCACTAGATTCACCATTCACATAAGAGTGACCTGCATTCACATCAAACATGGGCTGATCTACCTTCTCTTTTCCTTTTCGTGACTTGCATACCATTATCTGCATTGCTTTGAGAAGATTCTCCTTATCTCAATCTGCCTGTCCATGGCAAAGAATGTGAACCACTGCTAGAGAACGCTCCAGGTCCACTAATATCTTGTCACTGCTGCTGTGAATTCTATACAGCATTACCGTTTTGTGCATCTATATTATCAATCACATTTACTGGTTTATACCAGCTACTCATCTCATCAAAAACAACATCTCTACTCATTGTAAACTTATGAGTAGAAGGGTTATAGCATCTATACCCTTTCTGCTACAAAGAGTAACCAATAAAGATGCACTTCTCAGCTTTTGGATCCAACTTGGATCTCAACTCATTTGGCACATGAACATAGGCAATGCAACCAAAAATCTTCAAATGAGAAATATTTGGTTTCCTACCAGTATACCTCTCCTCTGGATTCATCCCATGTATTGCTGTAGTGGGAGTCATGTTCATTATGTAGACTGCTGTAGCAACTGCTTAAGCCCAGTAAAAATCTGACAAGTCTTTTTCATTGAGCATGGCATGAGATACCTCTCCAATATGCCTGTTTTTTCTTTCTGCAATTCCATTTTGTTATGAGGTATGGCTGCATGAATATTGCTGCTTTATGCCATGCTCCTGCAGGAACCTTGCAAACTCATTTGAGAGGTACTTTCCCCCTCCATCTGACCTTAGACATTTTATTTGCAGGCCTGTTTCTTTTTCAACCATAGCTTTAAGAGTTTTGAAATGCCCAAAACCTTCACTTTTCTTTTTCATAAAATACACCCAAACTTTTCTACTATAGTCATCAATAAAAGTGACAAAATAATGACAGCCTCCAAGAGATACAGCTTTAGTAGTCCACACATCAGAGTGGATTAATTCCAATGGCTTCTTACTCTCTTGAACATGTCTAGGAAATGGTTTCCTTTCCTGTTTTCCAAATTGACAGGCTTCACATACCTTATGCATTTCTGCAACCTTGAATTTAGGCAATCCTGCAACAATATTTTGGGCCTGCATTAATTTAAGTCGCTGTACATTAACATGACCAATGCGTTTATGCCAGACATCAATATCTGCAACTACACCGGTCCCATGTGCAAACATTGTTGCACTCAATTCAAGCATGTCTGCATCCAATGTAAACATTCTGCCCTTCTTCTTTCCTTTTGCTATCAAGCAACCTTTATTTTTCATATCCTCAACAAAGCATCCATGAGGATTAAATCTGACTTGCAAGCCCTGCTCAACCATTTGACCAACAGAAACCAGATTCTTGGTGATATTCGGGACATGAAATACATCGGACAGGTATTTCTTTTTCCCATCCTGCATAGACAAAGGAATTTTTCCAATCTGCACAATAGGATGTGCAGTATCATCACCAGTCTACAAAAATCCTAGTTTTTCCATTTTCCTTGCATCCTCCATCCATTCTGCATGACATGTCATGTGGTTTGATGCACCTGAGTCAACATACCATACATCATTGCTTTCTTCTGCACTTGTCACAGAATTGTTCATGTGCTGCACCATAAACAAATGCTCATTTCTGTCATCACCCTGTCTACTAGAAGATGCATAAATTCCTTGTTGCAAATTTCCATTCATGATGTCATTCTGCTTTTTATAGTAGTCTTTAGCCATATGACCCATTTTACCACAGTAGTAGCATTCAACATTATTGTTTGCATTTTGGCCTCTTTGCCATCCACCACGACCTCTTTGGCTCCCCCTGCCTCTAGAGTTACCACATCCTCCTCCATAGGACTGGTTTTCTTGAATTTGCTGCATATTTTGATTTCTACCATGGCCTTCAGATCGGCCTCCCCTACCTCTGCCTCTACCTCTTCCAGCATTTGAGTAGAAGACAGCTTCTTTTGAAGTTCCTCCTGAAGAAGATGCACCACCATTTCTCTGGTCCTCAGAAATTAGAAGAGAAATCAACTCCTCAAAATCAGGAAATCTTTCACGGACAGAAATGGATGTTCGGAACTGTACATAATCCTTTCCTAGACCATTCAAGGTCACAGAAACTAAATCATCATCTTCCACTAGCGACCCAATGGAAGCAAGTGCATCTGCAATCTTCTTCACCTTCATGTGGTAGTCATTGATGCTCATATTTTCTCTTTGCACATTGTGCAACTCTTGCTTGAGCTGCATTTTCCTGGCTTGCGTATTTGTGCTATACATTTTTGACAAAGTATCCCATGCCTCCTTTGGCATACTTGCATCTTGAACATGCACAATCATAGAGTATGAAATGTGATAGATAGCCAGTACATAACTTTCCTGGCTCTCTCATGCCATGCTTTAAATGCCTGCATTTGCTGTTGATTGGGAACATCAGGAAGAACTGGTTCTTCTTCATTTCCTGCAACAAATTCCCAATATCCTTTTCCCATAAGGAAATTCGTCATTCTAAACTTCCATGCTTGGAAGTTGTTCTTGTCAAGCTTTTCAGTGACAATCTATGAAAGAGAATCAGACGCCATTACAGAACACTGCAAAAAATTCTATCCCAACATAGCTTCAGCCTCACAAGGGCAAATCTGCAAAATTGACGAAAGTGGTATTTGACCACACAGTCACTTCCTAGTGACGATTTTGTATCAACAGGGAACAGGGATGATTCTGTAACTCCCCATGTCTCTGCGCACAGGCATACGATGCAATTTCTACAGTAACTTTTCACCGACCTGTAGAACAGTGGTCGCACAGCATAAAACTGGGCCTTTTCCTGAGTGCGTGTAGAAAACTTTCGCCTTCAAAACAGGCCACGAAATGGCCTCAAATAAAAAAAATAGAGCAACCGAGGGCTAAAGCATATACTGCCCTCTTGCTACACCGCGAAGGGCATCTCAATCTGAGACAATGCACTCTTGCACTTTCCGGCTGTGCTACCTGTAGAGACTTGCTCCCAAAACAGAAAAATGAAACAATATTGGTTTTGGCACTGTTAGCTCTCATTTACTGAAATCTGTAATTTATTATAGCAAGCATATATGTATGGACTGACATGGATTTTTCATGCTGAAATATTCTGAAATGATGTATTTTCACTAGTACTTGGTGGGCAGCAGCTTTAATTCCACTTTTCTCGCCATTTTCTTGCCATTTTCTCTTGATTTTGGTGATTTTTTGGTCATTTTCTACAGTAAACAACTAGCAGTTTTGAACTGTCTATAGTCTTCCAGCCTGCATTATGGTGAGTTCATCCCACTAATCATGCTATTTTCAATATCACTAAGCTTGATGGTACGAATTACTCTTATTGGAAGAAGTAGATTTGGCAGGTGTTGGTGAAGAAATCGCAAATCAAACCTTTGAGGTTGAGCGGGCATCTGCCTGCAACTATGCTAGATGAGGAATGGCTTGAGCTTGATGAGTTATGCAAGTCCACTATTGTATTATATCTCACAGAACAAGTTCACTACAATGTATTTGAGGAAGAACAAAGTGCATGGTAGTTGTGGGATAAAATCAAGAATCTCTATGAAAAGAAAAGTCCAACAAGTTAGATGTATTGACTGAAGCAACTTATGGATCTGTGCATGAAGGAGAATGTGACTATGTCTACTCACTTGAGCCAGTTCCATGCTATACTCAAGAACTTGACTTCGTAGGACATCACTTTTGCAGAGGATGTCACTCCTCTTTTCTTGCTTGGTACTCTTAATGAGTTATGGGATGTATTCTGCACTGCATTATGTGCCTCTACTGCTACCTTGAAATTATTTGATGTTGAGAGTGCTCCTTTGCAAGAAGAGGTTAGCTGTAAGAATTTAGATGCCTCTCGTGTGTCACATGCTATGATAGTTAGAGGTAGGAATGATGGATATGAAAAGCATGGTAGTGGCAGTGGCTGTGGACAGGATTCTCAGAAATCTCAGTCCAAGTCTCGTGGGAATTCACATAGCAAATCCTGTGGCAAGAATGCAGATGTTACTTGTCACCATTGTGGGGAAAAAGACCATATTAGGCCACAATGCCATGAACTGCGCAATGAAAGGCTCAAAGATAAGGGAAAAGAAAAAGTGCAGGATAAGACTTCTGATCGTAGCATAGTGCCTGCAAAGTCCAGTGTTAAAATTGAAGAGATCAATGTTATGCAGCCTGAGGATGTTGATGATGATGATTATATCCTTGTAGCTTCTTCTAGTGCTTCGTAGATAACAGAGATACACTCTATGTATGCACAGTTTTGGCTCTTGGACTCAGGTGCATCCTTTCATGTGACACCTTGCCAAGAGTGGTTTCATTCATACTGTACTGTTTCGGGTTCTATGCGCTTGGGTGATGACAGCTCTCTTGATATTGTGGGCATTGGTGATGTTAGGATGCAGATTCCTTCTAGCAGTAGTTTTGTTATGCAAGATGTACGTCATGTACCTACTTTGACATGCAGTCTCCTACAGCTTGATGATGCGAAATATCATGTATGTTTTGGAGACTCGGCATGGAAGATCACTCATGACAGACTTGTAATTGTGAGAGATGCCAAGGCTGGCAGCCTCTATCCTTTGATTGTATCAACTTCTTCCCTTAATCATGTTTTTTCTATGGGTTCTATCCCACATGTATCTCTTTGGCATGCCCATTTGGGCCGTATGTCTTTGAAGGGAATGAAAATTCTTTCTGGTTTGTAGTACTTACCACCCCTTGATTATGCATGTTTTGATTCATGTGAGCATTGTCTTTATGGCAGGTAGACTCGATCTATGCATAAGAAGTCTGGTAGGCCACACATGAGTGAGCCCTTGGCATTGGTACATTCGGATGTTTGTGGGCCTATGCCTTGTCAGTCTATGGGTGGTGCAAAGTATTTTGTTACATTCATAGATGATTTTTCGCGGAAAGTTTGGGCTTATCCCATTAAGCTGAAATCCGATGTCTTGGCTATGTTTCAGAGATGGCTTGCATTGGTTGAGAACCAGTCTGGGTATAGGCTAAAATGCCTAAGGACAGATAATGGGGGTGTGTATGTCTCACGTGCTTTTGAGCAATTATGTGATGAGAGGGGTATTAAACGTCAGTTGACTGCCCTCTACACCCCCCAGAATGGTTTGGCTGAGCGGATGAATAGAACCATCCAGGAGCATGTACGTAGTATGCTTAGCCACACAGTCCTGCCATAGAGCTTTTGGGTTGAGGCAGTTAGTACAATTATACATGTCATAAACATATAACCTTCTAGCGGTTTGGATTTCCAGGTTGCAGAGGAGCTATGGATTGGAAAACCTCTCTCCTATGCGCATCTCCGTGTCTTTCCATGTGCCTAGGGACAAGAGAAGTAAGCTGGATCCTAAGAGTGTCAAATGCATTTTCCTTGGTTATGGGGATGCATGCAAGATGGTTTACCGTCTCTGGGATCCGTAGGCGCGGAAAGTCATCCGCAGTCATGATGTAGTCTTCCATGAAGACAAGATGCATAGGTAGCCTAAGAGAGTTATTGAGATTTGTAGGGTCATATTTTAGGAGGAGCCGAGAGCTCCCGCATAGCCAGTTGAACAGCCTATAGCTGCAGCAGATGCTCATGGTTAGGGTGTTGGACAGGCAGCTGGGCAGGCAGCAGAGCCTACCATGAGATGATCTACTAGAGATAGACATCGACCTGATAGATTTCAGCCCTTGATGCATTATGTCTTGGTTACAGATGTAGGAGACCCTTTCACTTATGATGAGGCTATGCGCAGGGGTGATAGTCACTCCTGGGAGAGGGCTATGTAGTCTGAGATAGACTCCTTACATAAGAATGAGACTTGGGATTTGGTTTCCTTGCCTAAGGGCAAGAAGGCTTTGCCATGCAAGTGGGTGTACAAGCTGAAAAGTACCCCTGGATACCCCAAGCCAGCATACAAGGCTAGATTGGTAGCAAAGGGTTTTAAGCAGGAGCATGGTGTGGACTTTGATGAGGTTTTTTCTCCTATGGTTAAGATGACCATCGTGCACTTAGTCTTAGATTTGGTTGCTCAGCTTGACTTGGATTTATACCAGATGGATGTCAAGATGACTTTCGTACATGGGGACTTGCATGATGAGATTTATATGGAGCAGCCTAAGGGCTTTGCAGAACCTGGCAGGGAGCACCTAGTGTGAAAATTGAAGAAAAGTCTTTATGGCTTGAAATAGGCACCTAGGGAGTGGTATCATAAGTTTGATGCCTTTATGCAGTCACAGGGCTACAACAGGAGTGCTATGGATCCGTGTCTTTACATGAAGAAAGCCTGTGGTGGTTCTTTATTGATTTTAGTCCTCTATGTGGATGATATGCTGATAGCACGGAAAGCTCATGATGAGCTAGATGCTCTTAAGGCTCAGCTCAAGAAGAGCTTTGAGATGAAAGATCTAGGACAGGCCGCTCACATACTTGGTATGCGCATTAGACGTGATGACAGGCATCAAGGACTCCTTTACTTGTCACAAAGGGAGTACATCCATAAAGTCCTTGAGCGCTTCCGCATGCAACACGTAAAGCCTATTGGGGCTGTCCATTGCCTTCTTATGTGAAGGTATCATAGGCTAATTGTCCACTGATAGATGAGCAGAGGGCCGAGATGGCCAAGATTCCCTTTGCATCCGCAGTGGGTAGTCTTATGTATGCCATGATAGCCACTCATCCAGATATTGCTTTTGCATTTGGTGTTGTGGCACTCTATATGGCTACACCTGGTAAGAAGCATTAGGATATCGTGAAGGGTATCATGAGGTACCTGAAGGGCACTACAGATATGTGCATATGCTATGGCAGCCAAGATACATGAGTCATAGGGTACACTGACTCTAATTTTGTAGGACATGCAGATAGTAGGAAGTCCACTTCCGGCTATGTATTCACATATGTTGGAGGTGCTGTTTCTTGGATGTCAAGGGTGCAAAAATGCATGGCCCTTTCTACTATAGAGGCCGAGTATGTTGCAGCCAACTGAGGCTTGCAAGGAGGCCATTTGGTTGGGTCGTCTGGTTGCTGACCTTGGTATTGATGCTCTCCTTATACTACATTCGGATTCTACGAGTGCTATTCAGTTAGCCAAGAATCTGGTCTTCCATGCAAAGACGAAACACATTGAGATGAGGTATCACTTCATACATGGGGTCGTTGAGGAGAAGTCTGTTGATCTTGTCAAGATCTCGACTGACCAAAATCTTGCAGATCTGCTCACGAAAAGCCTCTCTACAGAGTGCTTTTCCTTCCTCAGGAGGTTGATGGGCATGGGATGAGATGACGTCTTTTGTCATTCTATTGTACATGTGTACATGTTTGTATTTTCTTTTTCTTTTTCTTTTCACTCCTCACTAGGGAAGATTCACCTTTAAGTGGGAGGTTGTTGGGGGTAAAGGCACCTCCGCCTAGCCGCCTGTGTATTACTACACTGACATTCACCGCCACTGCACATTGCAAGTGGCGGGCACCCATCACCATCACTTTATTCTTTATTCTTTTAGAGATAGTTTGAATAAAGGAAGGCTCAGTCACACATTGTGACTGTTGGAGTTCCTATTTCTTGTCTCTCTCTCACTTGCTCTTGCTCTCCCGCCATAGCTCTCAAGTCCAAGCTTCGATGCTTCACTCCTTTCAAGGAAGAAGAAGAGCCGGAAGATGAAGACATTGACATGGCAGAAGATACTTCTTCTGACACTACAAATCTGTAAGACTTTAGCACATGGCAGAGGATGTGCAGGTTAGGAGGATGTGGATGTCGTGTTGCTACGCGCACACCATGTAAAAAAATCTAGAGTGTGGCTTCCTTTTAGATTTAGAGAGCCAATTCCATTTTAGACATTAGTGTTAGTGTCCATGGTTCAAAAATATTAGATTTTAGTCAATTTTTAATATTCTAGATATTATCTCTTGTAAAAAAATCTACAAAACTATAGAAAACTTCTAGATTAGGATGGCATGTAAAAGAAAGCATGTAGCTTTCAGCTAATTTGAGAGGATTTTATGTAAAAAGAGAGATTAGTGAAATTGTGCGACATGTGATCGCTATTTTCAGGCAGTGAACATCACTCCGAAAGTGGGAGATGAAGAAGGAGTGATCTGGCAGGATTCTGGCGAGGTGTCCTGTTATTTAACCCCCCTTTCAGAGCCATTGGAAGGATCATATTGGCAATCTAAGCAACATAGAGGAAGGTATTATTTTGTACACGTTTTTGTCTATTAGAGTTATATTTTCTCATAATGTTGAAAGAAATTGACAGGCTTCATCTCTATTAGTATTCTTCTATATTTTCTAATTCTTTTTTAAAGTATTCTTCTACATCTTCAATCTTTTCAAACCCCTTCTCTTTTGTCTACTCCTCTCCTTGAATCTACCTTCACCCTGCTATCACTTATCTTCAAGAACTTGGCTTGAAACCTTCAACCCTTCTCTTATCTCTACCATCTCTGGAGTCTAAGCTCTTGAACCCCCCATACATTCTTCTCTTGCCAAACCCCTATGGTGACCTTCAACCCTACGCACTGCGACAGCGTGAGATGAAGTTGTTAAATGGGAGGAATGTATCTGCAAATATACATACCTATGCTCAAAAGATGGAATTCTTTGGAGTGGCTCAACTTGCATGGAGCAATTTTTTTTTTGGATCGGTATACATGAACTAAAAGCACGAATTACTAAATTGTACATGTAGGATGCTGACTGGCTAGCTTTTGAGAAGACACTCAGGAAAGAATTTTACATTGAAGATACCAGTTTGATTACGCACAAGACTTTTCAGGAGTGGGTTTTACAACCCAGTAAGGGTCTTGTGGCTACAGAACTGTTAAGAGAATTTGAAAGTCGATTTGATCAGTTAGATCTTGCAGAACAACAAGCTCTTGTAAGTCAGAAAATTGAATTGTTTCTACAAGTAGCAGATCCTGAGCTTCAAGAAAAACTTGATGATTTTCTAGAGGATCAAACTACAGAAACATGTCTTTAAACATATTGGAGGCATGTCAAGGAAGCTGTTACTACTCTTGTGAAAAAGAATGGAAGAAGAGAAAGATTGCATGTCTCTAGCTTGTCCACTATTATGGGTAGAACAGTTGATGTATCCTGTATGCCACCCACTTCTGTGGTTAACCCTATGGCTATACCTATTATTGTTTCCATTGTTAGGGAATATGTATTAGATGAATTGGTCAAAGGCATGCGGGATCTTCAATTGAAGGTCACAAATATGGATGAAAAAGGACAAGAGGAAAGGGAACGGGGAGCAGACCCTAAGCCAAGAAAAAGATGTATGTGGTGTGATAGTTTACATCATGAGAGAAAGGATTGTGTTGCCTATTAGGAGGCCTTAGAATGACAACTCATCTTTTGGAAAGATGGCAAGATCCATGCATAGAAAATGGGATTGCCTCTTGCTTTGAATTTTGGAAAGGGAGGTATGCAGAAGTTGTTGGAAAACTTGGCTATTCGAAATGCTTATGTGGTTGTACATCATTCTACTTTTAGTTTACAGTTGGATAGAATGCTTGGCCAAGTGAGGGTGGTCCAAAGAGAGTGAAATATGGACACATGCTTTGCATGCAGTTGAAAAGAGGAAAGTTACTGATAGTGAAATATCTCATGCAGGGCAAGAAGTTGGTGACATAATTGGTTGGGAATCACTAGTAGATGCATATTTAGTGGATACATATTCAGCAAAAGGGAAAAACACATATGTATTTGTGGAAGAGAGATGAAGATAATGCAGGGATATCTACGGAGCGATAAGAAGAAGTATGGATTTGCCTAAAGTTGCAAATCACAATCACCTCTTGAGTATGTTATGGAAGAGGTTGGAGAGGAGCAGAAACATGATAGCAAGCAAGAGGGCAAACAACTAGGATATAAGCTGCAGTCAAATATTGAGACAACCATAGATGCCTTGGAAGATCCTGTATTGGAAGATTCAGCTATTGCATCTATAGATTTTCTTAATGCATCTGAAGAGGTTTATCAAGATAATGTTTTACTTGATGCAAAGATTCAAAGGAAGATTGGTAACTTGTTGGATGCATATGATTTGTAGTAGGATGATAAAGTTGTAATTTATGAGACAGCTCATGAGCTCAAGGATATGCCTTTACAGGATGTTAGATGTAATCATTCAGAAAAATTGGAAAATGTTTCAGATGCTTTATCAAAGGCCTTGATAGGCAATTCTAAGATGCTTCAAGATATGGATTGCTTCACTATTTTTGGTGATGGTGAGAATGTGTTGAATGCAAGTGAGGCTTAGTTTATATTGGACGTCGACCAAAAAGGGTTTCAGAAGCAACTTCCCATGCAGTGGACTTTGAAAGAGCACGCATGTTGCTACGCATTTGTTGATGGGTGCATTGATAGCATGTATAAGGAGATTCAACAGCCTCTAATGTATGATACACACCCAGGGCCTTATGACCCTAGAGGGGGTAGTAGGTATGTGTGGGAGCTTTCACTCAACCGCCAAGACCCATGGACCACTTATTGTTTCAAGCGTTCCAAGCCGAGCACTAATGGCTACCTCTCACATAACTGACGTGCCATCTATATCTACGGGTGTAGTGAGCTTACCTCCGTACCGTTCGAGTTACCTCCTCTCCCATGCACTCCGGTACCTCCACGATCCAAGTGCAAGCTTCAAGCAAGCTCGATCCTCCCGCTCCAAGCTCCAAGCTCCATTGCCGCGAGCAAGACAAGACAAGAGAAGAGAAGAGAAGAAGAGAGGAGAAGATGGAGAGCTTCTCCTCCTCGGTCCCTCACCCTCACACTCTCACACTCCCTCTGTCAAGCACAAGCTCAAGCAAGCAAGAACAAGAAGATGAAGAAGAAGAGGAGAGCTACTTTTGGCCACGCACAAGAACGAGCTTCTCATTCACTTTTCAACTTTATATACAAAACCCTAAATCCCTTTTGGGCGGTCATCACCTTTTCCCCTTTTTTACATGGCCGGCCGTAGCCTAGGCC
This sequence comes from Lygodium microphyllum, assembly GCF_053477565.2. Lineage (NCBI taxonomy): Eukaryota > Viridiplantae > Streptophyta > Polypodiopsida > Schizaeales > Lygodiaceae > Lygodium > Lygodium microphyllum. The sequence goes on from NC_141147.1 coordinate 40,502,318, forward strand.
CTTTTTCCCATTGTCCTTCTATCTTCCTAGCTTCCTTTCCACCACCCATCTACATTTACAAATTGCACGGGTGAGTGCCCTCGGCGCTCCTTGAATTAAACCATGATGCGCTTACGCTCTTTTACAAAAGTTTTGACTTACGCTTTTCCTTGTGCGCCTTTCTCCCTTATTTAGGACTCTTCTCCTTGTGCGTCTTTGTCTTCCATTTCTCTTTGCCTTGTTCTTTGTCTTTGTCTTCTGCTTTAGCTTTTTCGAAGTTTCCACCTTCATTCGTTTGAGGGTTAACATTACCCCCCTCCTAGACGAGTGCCAATCCCATGGCACTCACCGTCGTAGGTAGCAGGCTATAGCATGCACCGAAGACGTGGGTGACAAGGACGCCTGTGGTTTCCATAGAGGAGTATTGGTGGTGGTGTGGAAGAAGGTCCTAGGGGCCTGTTGGTGGCCAAGGTGGCTGGTGGAAGGTTGTTGGAGTTTGTGGTAGGGCTATTCTATGTTGGGGATTGCATTGATGGCCAGCACAAGTGTTGGTTTGTTGGGGATTCTGCACATGACGATTCTTTGCAGGCTTATCGGATGGTAAGGGATAAGAATTCAGAGTTGGGTGTTGATGAAGAGCGAACGACACTTTCGTTGGAGTCTTCAACACCTGCAATTGAAAACCTCTCATGTGGTCTCTCCCTAAGGGTAGTGCCAGTCTTCTCTATTGTGCACAAGACATAGTGCAACTAGTTTGGGAGACATGTTGAACTCTAAGCAAGCTGAGAGTATTGTCCTACACTTGAGGACCCAAACTGTGTATATACTTCGGTGCAGGTATTATGTGAGTGCTTGTGCATACTTAGATATTACTTAGTTAGAAGACTATCGGCCTGGTTCCTTGTATAGCAATGGGTCAGTGAAGCAAGGGGCTAAGTTGATGGAAAATTTTGTCGATGAAGACGGGAAGTACACTTGAAGATTGCTTGAGACATCATTGTGGTCTTGTCAAGGCCATGTAGCATAATTGAGCTCCTTGATGTCTAGCTCTTGGTAGCTAGTGACTACTTATAGTGCTTGAAAAGTATAGTGTACTTTTCCATTGTCTTTTATGCCTTGCTTACCACTGTTGATTGTAATGGCATTGAGATGGAGTGCAAAAGAAATGGCAAGTGGTTCAGGGTGACATGTCTAACCATACGCGAGGTGAGCTCCCTAGGTATGTCCTGCCCTTGATGTGCCCTGAACAATTGTGGGGGATGTACAAAGGGCTAGGGAATTAGGACGGAGCCATCCGACCAAGGTCATTGGACGTACCTAATTTGAGGACCCCTAGGTGTGGTGCTGTGATCGTGTGTGTTTTTTTTTTCTTCTTCTTCTTTCTTTATTTCTTTTTTTTTCTTTATCTCCTTTTCTTTTTTTTTCTTTTTTTTTTGGTGGGAAAAATGAATACAATCAATGCCATACATTGAGGCTGTTAGCCTTTCATTTGGATTGAGAAATGTTGGGATTCAAAGGCTACGAAGAATTGATATTACAGAGATGATTGTGTCACCAGCCTTGATGCTAGAGGAACTGTTGTTGAGATGAAGAGATACACTTGAGATTTTGCAAACCTCTTCGTAACATGTGAGACATCAAACAATTGAGGTAGTACTTGGAGTGAGCTGTGCATGGACAAGGGCAGAGCATCTTGCGAATTGAATCCTGGATTATGAAGAGATGTTCGCCCTTGTTGAGAGCATGGCTCCTGCCTGAACATAGAGTTTAGCCAAGAAGGAGGAGGTAATCGATGATTATGCTTTGGCCATGCTCAGTTGCCATATGTGCTTTTTCTGCAGAGGTGTCCTTGGGTTCTTATCCAGTGGCATTTCCGTCATGACTTTTGTTTCTTGGTATTCCTGTCACTTCCTCCATAATGGTTCTTTGTGGGGTTGGTCGTCTTGTGGTGACTTGGATATTAAACGCTTCTAGACCTTGACCTATGTCATTCTGCATCCACTTGTCACTTCGTGAGAGTATATGCTCATTTTCATTAAGTACATCGAACCAATGCAATCCTGTTAAGACATAATTTTTCAGAATGCTATGATGCCTATCTCATTACTTGTTAAGATTGCATACATTAACGGTAGGTGAAGGAAGTGTGTACAAGTGGGGATCTTTCCCATTTACTCATCAAGAACAAAAAGTTATGGCATGATGACTTGTCAAGCTTCTTGTACATCATAGTGGATTAGTCGATAGGTACTAGGCAGGGTGAGTCCGTTGGCTAGGCCACTGGGTCGGTGCTGGTGTCGGGCTCCCGTGAGGTTGGGCAGGAAACATGTCGGCCGGGACATGAATGGTGTAGTCCTGGGTCGCGACCGTTTCCAAAATGTCTTTAAAGAGTTCATTAAATTCTTCCCTGTCCTGGGCCGCCTTTTCTGCCCTTGAGCATTTGGTGCCCGGGCGTACATTGGGGGTTTGTGCCACTGGTGTTGCCACATTGTGTGCACCTCCTTGAGTGTCCGCTCCCCTGGCCCACGGATACTTCGGCCTTCATCCGAGGCAGTGTCGCTTGGGGCTGCGTTTCTTGGTGTACCTTTTAAGAGTGGGCACGTAGTGCACTGGCGGAGGGGCATGTGCTGCATGTTCCGTCGGCTCTGCGGAGAGCGTCCTTGCAAGCTAGCTACCCTTGGTTCTCCATGTTTTCCCCACGGGGGGCCTGTAAGATGTGAATCAAGGATTAGGATTTGTTACATGATAAGACCATTCATATGTAAGGGATTATAGTGCAGGTTATCAAGCGCATAGGACGAGAAGGGGAGGGGTGGGGCATGCAGAGCTTGTTGTAGAGGGATGGCCCCCGTGATGTATATTTAGCCTCCTACCACCCATTAGCATATCTTGGCTCATGCCGAGTTATGTTGGATGGTGGTCATGAATTTAGGCAGGGATCAACCTTGGAAGGATAGATCGGAAAGGGAAGAAGGTGTATAGAAAAGGGGCTGCACCCTGTCTACACCATCAGAGTTGTTGGTCAAGGCTTTCTATGGCAGTAATGTGGGTTGCATGCCCTTCACTTGGAGGTGGGGATGGTCACACGGCTTTTAAATGCATGATGAGAGGAGAACTTGAGGAGCTTAGCCTGTCAGACCCAACTCTTCTCCCTATGCTTGACTATCATTGCTTGTGTGTGTTGATATTGTTTATACATGGTGACACACAAATCAGTGTTTATTTATATACATATCTCTCCAATTGCCGAATCCGAAGAGCTAAGAGCTCTTCTCTCGTCAAATCCTCCTGCCAAGGTAAAATTGACCAGGTCAAAGCACAAGTCTTAGTCGGCATAACCGGTTTTTGACCATACATCAACTCTGCAGGCATATATCCTGTGGTAACACTGTGAGTCATACGATCATCCCACAAAGCAAATGGTAGAAGTCTCGGCCATTCTCCAATCCGTCCTCTGCATGCTTTAGCTAATGCTTTCACTATCGACGGATGCCCTCTTTCACTCTTCCCATTTCCCTCTGGATTGTATGCTGTGGTTAAAGCCAACTTGATTCCTAGTTGAGAGAAAAACTCCCTAGCTTCATCTGCATCCAATTCACCGCGATCCGCAGTGATCTTACCCACACAGCCATACCTGCAGAAAATTTCTTCCAATAAGAACTTACACACTGTACTAGTGGTCTTCATTCTCAAAGATCTGCCCTCAACATGATTGGTAAGATCCTCTCTAGCCAAAACAATATATCTCATCTGCCATAGACCCATAGGCATAGTAACCAAGTCAACTACCCACTTATAATGAATGCATAGCGGATAGGTCGGATGAAGCTCATCTCGATGACGCACTACTGAATACATCTGGCAGTCTCTGCAAGTCTCTACAAAGTGAGAAACATCTCTATACATGTCTTTCCACCAATATTTCTCCTTGATTTTCTCATAAGTATCCCACACTCCTTTATGACCAGCCCAAGGACTCTCATGAAACTCCCTCATCACCTGTAACTGTGTCTCTCTATCGCAGACAACCCGCAAAGGTAATCCGCCTCTTTTCTTTGGATGCTTCCAAAGAAATCCGTCCTTGAGAAAATAACCATAGGCTTTTCTTCTGATCTTCTTGAACTCTTCATCTGTCCATTCATCTCTTTTTCTTAGTGTACTAAGGTACTTCCCAATCTGCAACCAATCTTCAACATAGAGTTCTTCTATGAAAGCCACAATATCATAGACATGACAAACATGATCAACCATAGTGGCTGAAATTTCTGCATCATCCTCTTTTGCAAGTAGAGTCTCCTTATCATCATATCTGGCTCTAGACAATATATTTGCCACTGGATTATCCTTCCCTGCTATGTGTTTAAATTCTAGATTTAATGACTTGATGTATGCAATCCATCTTAGCATAGCTATATCCGGAGTAGAGCAACTCGTAATCATACCAATCATTGGCAAGCAATCTGTCTCTACGACAACTGAAGCTCCAATAAAGTACTCCTTGTCACATTTGAGAGCCGTAACAATCCCCAGTAACTCCCTCTTGATTTGCGGATATCTCCTCTGTCTCTCGTTTAGGACTTTCGCCCCAAACTGAATAGCATACCTGTTTCCATCTGCATCATCTTGACCCACAACCCAATTGGACTAGTGTCAACTGTCAATACAATAGGCCTTCCGCAATTATAATCTGCTTTCCTGAGAGTAGGAGTAATCTGTAATAACTTCTTCAATTTCCGCATGGCTCTAGTGTGGCTCTCATCCCAATAAAATTTCTGCCCCTTTCAAAGCAACTGATATAAACAATCTGCTATGTGTGCAAAATGGGGAATCCTAATCATATAAAACACACAAGAACCAATGAATCTCCGTACCTCTGAAGTGGTAGAACAATACTTCGTAATCTTGCCTATAGCATCCACCTTATCAGGTGAAGGTTTCCTGCCATAATATCCACACATATGTCCAACAATGACAACCTCATTCACTCCAAAAACAGATTTTTGCCCTGATAGTGTCAAGTTCACTTCTTCTAACCTGGCCAAAATCTTTTCACAAGCTGAAATATGATCATCCACAAAGTATCTGCATCCCTGCTCATTTAGACTCTCATTCTTCTTTTCTTCTGCACACCCCTTAATGGGCACATCATCCAAGAAAGGCATGGTAAGCTGAGGTATATAATCACGAAGGACCTTATGCATGGCATTCATCATATGCGCAACAGAATTAGTGGCACCTTGAGGTAAGGTATACATCCTGACAAGCCCAATAGGAGTTCTCATAGTGGTTATGTCCCTGCTTTCCAAAGCCAGCTGAAACTGATCATATCCCGAATACAAATCACCTAAAGAATAGATGGCACGTCCAGCAAATGCTTCTGCAAACTCATCCACAACTGGACCTATACCAACATTCCTGATAGTAACTCTGTTTACTGGCTGCATGTCCTGTATAAATCGAAGAGTACCATTCTTCTTTGGAACTGTAAACCACCTATTTGAGTATGGTGCAGATGAAGGCTGTAGGATTCCCATCCTGATTTTCTCATTCAACAAATCAATCAGCTTTGACAGGTGTGCCTTAAGCACTGGAATAGGTCGGAGGTTCCATGGAATATGAGGAATAGTAAAGATCACCATAGGAGCAACAATATCTGGATTCACACATCCAATCTCATGCGGGAAAAAAGAAAATCCCCTTCCATGTCGCTCAAGCATCTCGTGAAAGCATTGCTTCTCTATGGGTAGCAAGAAATCACCATTTCCAATTTTCAATTCCGCAAGAGTCTCTGCTGAAAATTTATGGCCTATATGCTCTGGATTCCTCAAAATTGGTTGTTTGGCAGCCCTCTCTATTTGCTGATCACTGTCAGGTGGAAGCGGTACAGCTACCGACTTCACCTTCTTATCCACAGTCTTGTATTTTGTGTCAACCCTGGCTTCATTATGCTCTTCTACATTACTCAAATCTTGCTATAAATCAGCAATTCTACACTCCAATGGGGCTGAATATCCTCAGCCCTCTGCTCTATGGACTACATAGGAACAACCCTAAACTCTGGATGCTGAAATATTTCAGCAGTAAACTCTGTTGGCTGAAAGTTTGCAGCCCTCTGTCTCTCTGTAAGCTGATCATAATCAGCCGGAAACTCTGTTTGCTGAATTTCTTCAGCACTCAACACTTTTTGCTGAATCATCTCAGCCTCTGACTCAATCTATGACACAAAATCTGCAATTTCATGAAACATGTCCATGGATTGCACTAATACATTACTGTGACAACTCTGCATATCAGCTTTCAATATATCTTCCATCTCTGTCATCGTATCTACACAAATCATACTGTCATACATTCCATCTATGTGCTCATCATCCTCTAAAATTCCTGCATTTTTCAAAATTTTCTCCTTCCTGCATATGTACTGCCTGGCAGCTCTAGGTAACTTAGAAGTCTTCTGATAACTCATCGAATTGTTTGCTGAAATCCCAACAAAACTGGAGGAGAAAACACTGCTGCCAGGAGGCGAGAACTCCAATCTCCTCTGCTCTGTACCACCGTCGTCTCGCGAAACGGCAGTACCTAATGAAAACCTGAATCCCTCACAATGGGCAAAGGTGCATCTCTGAGAGTATCCCTGTTTCTAACATGGTTCACACACACAGTCATAAACTGAACTGCTCTCATGCCATCTTTACTGCGAATCCGTGCATAAGCAGATCCATCATCCATTACCTTTGTTTCCATACGCATCTCTGTGATGAATGGCTGTCCAAGAATTATGGGATAAGAGCATGAATCCTGCACAAAGAAATGGAAATCCTCCTCTACATCTCCAATAGAAACCCTGACACTGGGACAGGCAGCATACAAATCACCTGCAGTGTTGTTAGCGGCTCTCATACGCCACCCATGTTCTATATCCATAGGCCATCTGTTACTTTCATAAACTCCACGAACTATGAGATTAATCTCTAAACCATGATCCACCAAAGCAACATAAGGCACCTGTTTCTCTCCAATTTTTACCATCGTCTCTGTAGTTGCCCTAGCCCAATGACTCCGCAAAAAGTGACTACGCGGTATCAAGACAGGCTCATCAGTTTCAGCATAATGCATAGGCTGAACCCTCTTCTCTATCTGCGGAAAAACAGAAGCATTCTCAACCATAACCTCGTTCTCATCCTCATCCAACTCCCCAATCAAAACTCCCTGTGTATCAGTAGTAGGCAATGCATGTCTTTTCCTCTTCAGGACCTCCTGAAACTGATCTTGAAACTCTCTTTTCGAGATGCCCAAAACCTCAGAAATAGTGAAAGTCACCTCACTGCCAAGTATCTTGTCATTAAAGATTTTCTTCATGTCCATAGATGTCTCAATATCGGACATCAATCTAAACCCTGGCTGCTTTCTCTCTCTAGGCTCTTGCCTCTTTTCTCTCTTTTGAGCATCTTCCATCTGTCGTTCTGGCCCTGGTCTCAAAGACGATCCTGCAGTAGGTGGAGTAACAAACTCACCCCCTCTAGTCTTTTTAGCTGCACTTGGATTTTTTTCATCCCTCTTACGCTTCTCCTCAACAAGTACATCTGCTCCCTGAGACTTAGCCAAGTAGGCATAAACAGAGTACCTGTCAGCAGGCGAATCCCAACCTGTCTCTGATATGATGCTAGAGCATGCACTAGTCAAAACAGTTTGCTGAATTTTTCCCTTGTTTGCAGTCTCCATAGCATAAGTCCATAGTGCTGACTGATTCTCTGATCCCTTCTCAATCTGGACTCCATATGCAGAAGCATCTCCTCTAGCTGTCACATAAGAAGTACGCGCAGCCATGTCATCCACTAACTTCTTCATTCCGCCTTTACCAAAGTTGGTAGCAAAGCGGAGCTCCTGTTTCAGTCAACCAAATCTTACCATCTTTTCTCCAAAATACCAAATTCTTCCTCCTTGCATCCTGAAAAGATTCACAATCCCTGCAATGCTGATGGTCCGTACTATCACACCAAATACATCTTCGATCTCTCCTAGGTGCACTAGAAGCACTCCTAGGTGTAGTAGGAGCACTAGAAGAAATAGTAGGCGCAGTTGAAGCAAACTGCTCTTTCAATTTTCCCACCAACTCCGCTTTAACTGACTCCAGTGTCAAATCCGTTATGCCTTTGATTATGTCATCAAGAGAGGTAGGCACCGACGGAGTGGATGGTTTTGGAGTAGAAGGAACCGGCATCGGTCGTGGAACAGGAGGAATAGGAGGAGTAGAAACAGTAGGCACTGGCATAGGCTAAGAAACTGGCTGAGGAGGAGAAGAAATAACAGGGATAGAAGCAGGCATAGGAGCAGAAGACGGTGTTGGTGTCATAGAACCATTCTGTAGGCGGGTCTTCCATATCCTCCTCTTGGTCAAAGTCGAGACTGCATCCTGGGCATCCTGCTAATCCGTTTTAAGACCCATAGGCTTCGTGCGATCCTCAAGAAGCTCTCCCAATTCTTCCTGAAGAGCAGGATCTACAGCCTGCAAGAAAAGCTCAACTTTTTCAACATCCAATGCTCTTTGCTCAATAGCATCAAGCTGACTATACCTCTCTTCAAATTCTCGAATCAACTCTGAAGCAGCTAGACCTTTGTTTGGCATGTAGACCCACTCTCGGAATGACCGCCGTGTAGCCATCCCAAAGTCCTCAAGGAAATACTCTTCTTTCAGGGCCTTCTTAAAATCTTGCCAATGTGAATTTTGAATAAAAAGATCAGTCACTTTTTCCCTCAAGGCGGGTGTGACAAGACGAAGGAAGTACTTACTAATAAGTCCAGCTGGAACTCCAAAAAACCCCATCTTGATCTCATATGTCTTCAAATAAGCTGAAACATTACGGCCATCAAATAGCTTCTTCTCATTCTCAACTGCTTCAATCGCCTTAGTTGCGCTGTTTGCATTCTCCTGCTCCGAATATAGTTGCCTTTGCTGAGACAACTGTTGTTGATGCAATTGCTGCTGCTGCTGCATATACAATTGTGTCTGCTGATTTTGAAGCTGCATATACATGGACATATTCTGCAAAATCTGCTTTAGATCATCTGTTGAAGTACTTGACGTAGTATTTATTGATGGAGGTGAAGTAGAGGACGCAGCTGGAATTGTAGAAGAGGCTGAAATAGATGCTGAAGTATCTCCCATCCTGAAATTTCTGCGACGATTTCACGTCGGGTTCACCAAAGATGTCGAAGGGTTTTCGAAAGCAAAGTCGCATCCACGGAGGACCTTGACAAATCTCAGGATAGAAGATTCAACATGTGAATAATCCTATTGTCCAATTTTCCACACAGCAACAAGTTCCAGACGGGTTTGTTTTATGGTTGTGAGTGTATGCTCAAGCATATGATTATGGGGAGCATCTTCCATGGACAAGTGAGTTAATCCTTCAGATTTCATGACAACATTACAATATGAATGGATTATGGCATCTACACATGACTCTTGTAAGTTTCGTAAAGCTGATTAATGCTAGACATCACAAACTCCAACATACATGTGAATGCAGGAAATAGCCAGCCTTCCAGCCTCTTTGAAGAGGTTTAGTATTAAATGTCAATCTGAGAAGCATTAGTAGGTGCTAGTTCTTTCTCTGATTAGAATTACAAGGATAATTTTTTGATTCAATGATGAGGGATGTGTATCCAAGAAGAATTGGGGCATAAGGCTATTTATAGTTGACACACATGCCATGGGCATGGGCACAAGGGAATAGTTCCATCAATTCAATGTAATGACATGAAGAATATGGACAGCAAGTTGTCCACCATAGGTCTACTCAAGTAAATCTACCATAACTTTTGATGGGCTGATCCAAATGGGGCATATTAGATGTCAAAACAGAGCTTATGACAAGTACTTTCAATTCATGTATAAAGCACATGGTTGTAATTAATGCATGTACAAAACTATTCTAAAATAGTGTGTAGTCTACATGTAGTATGGGGTCAAAACATGGCATATCTATTTAGTATTTAGCCAATTGGGCCTCTCAAAAGTGAGAGAACTCTTCCAATTTAGTGGCTCGATGCCAAGAGTCTTCTTTCAGGGGTAGGCCTTGCCATTTATGAGGTATTCCTTGATGGATCGAGATCTCAAGTGTTTATCTCGTTGTCCAATGATTGCCTCATGGATATACTAAATGATGCCTTCTTCATTCATAGGAGATAGCTCTTCCACATAGTTCATTAAGGTGCCAATGAAGGGCTTTAGCTTGTTGACATGAATCACATTGGGAATCTTGGTGGTGGAGAGAAGCTCTATAAGTTGGGGTTGTGGTTGGATGGTTTATTGAAGATGCTAAGGAAGATCAAGTTGAGCTCTTTCATGAACTTCTATTCCCTTTTTCTAGGTCATCGCGAGGATGCTCCCTTATTAAGCGTGGGGATATGTTGAATGTTGAAATGACTGGGTTTTTTTTGTTGATTTTTGTTATTTTTGAGGCCTAAGTGGTTGAAATTTTTATGGATTTTGAATTATGTTTAGTAGTTTTGGAAGTGTTTGAGAGTGTTTTGCATAAGGTTGATTATGTTTTGGAGGCTCATGATGTTTTCTAGTAGATATATGAGGCTCTGTGATGTTCTAATAGATTTTGTTGAGTTTCTGATTGGTTTTGATAGCTTTTGTTTTGTTTTGTTTATCTTATATATGAAGCATGGAGTAATAATTGATGAAGGTTGAGGTTTTTTTAAAGCTCATTGAATGGTTTTTGATATTTTGGAATGGTTTTAGTATGAGTTATGTGGTTTTGATACTTTCTATATTGACCTTCTATAACCCTATGTTCAGCTTCTGTAGAGCCTCTGTTCTGTTATGTTCTATTCTGTATGCCTTTGTAAGTGTTCTATGGAATATATGTGAGAATTTGGAAACTTTTTCTAGCCTTGGAAAGAGGTGAATGTAAGTTCAAAAGGGCTCAAGGAAGTGGAAGAATCAGCTACTAAAGACTTAAGAGAAGACTGGATTGAAGTGACAGTAATGAGCTATGAAGAGTCACTGTAGTGGCTCTGGTGACCTTTTATACTAGACACACCTTTTGGAAGGGGCATCCATGACCAAAAAAGGGTTATTATGAGTGGTTATTGAGCATTGTAGTGAGGAGATATTATACTATTGATTGATTGATTGAGAGAGAGAGAGAGAGAGAGAGAGAAAGAGAGAGAGAGAGAGAGAGAGAGAGAGAGCCAATTCAATGCAAAACAATGTATCTATCTATGAGAGATTGTGAGAGAAAGTTGTGGAAACTTTGAAGATGAATCATATGTGATATTTTTCCATTCAAAGTGGTATATTCTTTTGTGTTTTGTATGTCTATCAAAGAATTCTATGAAGAATATGAAGAGAATGATGGATCTTATTAAAGTTAAAACCGTAGGAGAATTGCTTCTCTGAAGCGTGTGAATATTTCTTATTCCTAGTGTTTTTTTCCTTGTTGTGATTACATAAAATATGAAAAAGATGGTTGTTGATGTTACAATATAGATTTTCTTGCATTAGAAACCCTATTTCCTTGGTGTTCCTTGAGGGGCTCCAAGGTTGCTAAAGTATTATATATTACCACCTGAAAACACGATGCATGAGTCCCGTGATGATATGCAATTGGTGTTATGAAAGCTTCGCATGGACCACAACAACATCCATGCATGTGTCAATGATTATGTGCTATTTTCAAGAGACTATATGGGACTATGGAGACATGTCCAAAGTGTGGTGCTCACAGGTATCGAAGACAAGACTTGCAAGGGAAAACCATCTCTCAGAAAGTTCTTAGACACTTTCCACTTATACCACATATATGTCACACGTTTCGTACGTCCAATGAATATCAGTAGATTCACGCACATATGGAGCCACATTGACTCCACCTTTCTAGGCTTTATACAAGATCCAAGGAATCTTTGACTTGATCTTGCTATGGATGGTGTGAATCCATTTGGTCTCCACTCAACTTCTTATAGTGTATGGCCTTTAATCCTTATTAACTATAAAATCCTGCCATGGCTTTTTACAAAGAAAGAACACCTAATCCTTAGCTTACTTATTTTTGGGTGCTACAAAGTCAAGAACATGGAAGTCTACCTATGTCCATTAGTTGATGAGCTCAAGAGGGGGTTTCTGTGGAAGACATGAGCAAGCATAATGGTCAACAATCCACTAATATAGGAGCCATTCTCATGTGGAGCATACATGACTTTCTAGGATTTGGGGAGTGCTCAAGTAAGTGGGCTTCTGTTCTCATTGGTGATATCTAACATAGCTCATTCAAGTTTGTGTTGACTAAATAGGGATGTTGTGATAGGTCTAGTTACCTCAGGTTATCATGCATGTCCATTGTCGTGTGAGCCACAGTTAGACTCTCAAAGGTCACAAACCATGAAGAATATCATATATTAAGAACACACTACTTTCCTACCAGAGAGTCATGAACTAAGGGAAAATTTTCTTGGATAAGCTCTAGCACAAATGAATGCCCAAAGCTGGTACAAATTGAAAATGGTCCACAAGGAGTCACATCCAAATGGAATGCGATGGTTCTCGATTTTCTATGAGTTTTTGTATATTTGGACCCACTTACAAATCAACCATTTGTTGGATCCCATGCATATTTTCAAGAATGTGGATAGCTTATTATGGGACCACATCACAAAAAAGGGAATGAATGGATTTGAAAGAGTTAGGCAAGATGGAGATGCTTTTGGTCACAGTCGTGGCCACAGTCGAGTCTGATGGTCGCTTGCAACTACCTCACACTCTTTGGTTCCTGTCCACTAAAGAAGAGTGCATTGTGAAGCAAATTATTAGGTCTATCTACACCCTGATGGGTATGATATATTCCTTAGGTCCGCTTTCTCTAAAGGTGACCAACTATCAGGGCTGAAATCCCATGATTGGCATAAGATATGTCAGGTTTGTTTTGACCATGGTTGCAAGTAGCCTACATTTGTTTCTATTTAGTGTCTACTCGATGCTTGTAATTCTTCTTCATTTGTGACAATTTTTGTACTACCGATTGTGATTCTCGGGATGTCTCACTCTAAAATACGCAATGTAATTTACAGGTTATCGAATTTAGTGCAATGGATCTCACAGAAGGAGATCAAGACATTCTTTATTAAATTTGCAAGGCAGGGATCTATGGATATGGTATGTCTCTTTGAGAAGTTCCTGCCCACCATCATACTCACAATACAAACTCACCTCCTAGTGCATCTCTAGATGAAGTGGAGATTGTGGGATCCATCCATGCATGATGGTGCTCTTCTTGGAGCGCTTCATGAAAACCTTGAAGGGCTTTGTGTGACAACGAGCTCGACCAAAAGATAGCATGGCTAAAGGTTGGATGGTGTCGGAGGAATTAATGCATATTTCAGAGTGGCTACCAACGGTAGATTCAAACAATAGTATGATGTGTTTGTTGAGAGACAATGATAGATAGACTAGAGATATGGTGATTGGAAATGGAGTAGAAAAAAGGATGAATGTTTCTACAGAGAAGAAAGTGAATAATTTTTGTATGTTGCATCATGCATCCATGGAGAAGTGGCTCGTTAGGTATGAGCATGCTAGAAAAGATCAAGAAGAAGCGCGATCAAAAAATCGACACAATACATGCCATCAACCAATTCAATATCCTGAGGACATGGAGGAGATTTTGCGGTTTATTTCTATGCAGTGGTTACATGGATCTTTGATCACAACTTCTCGCAAAGAAGGGGTAGAGGTCTCTATCGAGGAGTGGGAATTCTCGAGGGGATGTAGTCTAAAGGTGATCGCATAATTTATAAGCTATCGTATCTACATTTTGTAGGGGTAAAGGCGCCTTTGCCTAGCTGCCCATGTATTATTACTATACTAACAGTACCCGCCACTGCACACTACAGGTGGTGAGTGCCCATCATCATCACTTAATTATTTATTCTTTTAATGACAATTTGAATAAAGGAAGGCTCGGTCACACATTGTGACTATTGGAGTTCCCATTTTGTATCTGTCTCTTTCTTGCTCTTGCTCTCCTGCCATAGCTCTTCCAAGAAAGCTTTGATCCTTCTCACCTTTCAACTGGTATCATAGCATGGTTGTTCAAGCATTCCGACTTGGTTCGTGACTCCTTTAGCTTCCTATTGATTATCTACACTCATTGGGTCTCCTTCCCAGCAGCCATAGCCGACTCTCTCAAGCCCCTCTCACTCCTTGGCTTCGCAAGCACTTTCTCAATCCCCTTGGGCATCTTCAGGGAATTCCAACAAAGATATTCCTTCACTTGCTTTAGGATTTCATTGTTTTTCATAGGTATAGTAGGGTTTGCAAGATCAAGGGCAAGCATAGCTCCCACCATTAGAGTTTGTTCCCACCATATCCTGCATGAAGCCTTTGTAGGCTATCTTGGGCTTGCACTAGGCCTTCATAAGCTTAAGTTTGAGCCCTCTTCCACTTGGTATAGCCTTAGCAGGAGTAGTAGAAGCCATCAATAAATCAGCGTGAATTTGCACCTATTTCCTGCAGCCCCTGGACAGCTCCTCTTTCACTTGTTAATGACCATGGCATACCTCTAACCAGTGTGGCACCCATTAGCAATGATGCTTGACATGGTTTGAAGCCTCCTGAGCCTTGAACAGTAATCTGAGGTCCTGTAGCACTATTTTGAACTAGTTTATAGTAGCTTACAGACATTAAATGTCAATGCTACACTAGTAGTTGATGCATATGCTTGTTTGAAGCTTCCTAGTTAAGCAGTTTGATGCTTGTTGGTGACCAATTGTTGGGGGATGCAAGGCATATGTATTGCCATGATCTTGGACTGATTTTTGGGTTGAAAAATCTCAGTTTTGAATAGTAAATCCCTGTTGTACAATAGTGGGCTGAAGCCTATTACTTCATGTGTGTCAATGCCTCTTGGAATCACGATATGCTTTGGAGATGTACTTTGATGTATGCTCTTGAATTATTGGTTGAGCTTGAGCTCGCTTTGCATAGCATTTGGATCTCCATCTTTGATGTACTTTTGTCATGTACTTTACTTATGTCTAACCAGTCTTGACATGCTTGGCCTATGCCACTACTACATGCCTGTTACATTGACTGGAGTTGGATGCTTTTGAGCCTTGCTTTGGCTTGTCATTTGATTGTTTGGAGCTTACTTTGGCTATTTCTTGGATTTCAAAAGTTATATTTTGGATGTACTTGATGTCTATTGATTCTATTTACGGATTATATACGGCCGATATGGTCATGAGGTCTTATTGATGCTTGATCTTGGATTTTTTGGCACTAATGCTATCATATCCCCTTGTTGAGCTTCTTTGCTTGATATTTATAGATTTTGTGCTAGTGGGAGCATCTTTAGATGCTTGATAGACATTGAGCAGGTGGCTTATACTACTTGAGCATTCAAATACTTGAGACTGGGATCTTCACTTGGATGTTGCATGGTTGATATATTGTGGTTCTCACATATGTACTTGGACTGATTTGGGCTTTGAACTCCCTGAGCATACACCTATTTGTGTAAGGTCTTGCCAGTGTTGTGCACACTTTTTCCTATTACACATGGGGTGTGCCGACTTATTGACGGATTCATTTGATATGCTTGGGTGTTTGCTTGATGTCCGTATGACTATCACTTGGCTGATTTATGCCTGCTTGATGCAGGTTATGCTTTGGCCGTCAGTCGTGGACTTGGTGCATTTATTTTTCCTACAGTTTTCTCTCATTGTACCTGGCTGTAATTTATTACAGCAAGAAATTATGCATGGACTATGATGTATTTTTCATGGTGAATCATCCTAATTTTATGTACTTTTGATGGTACTTGGTGGGCAGCATCATTAGCTATCAGTTTGTGGTCATTTTGCCTTGGTTTTGGTGGTATTTTGGTTATTTACAGCAGAAAATAACAAGCAGTTTTGAACTATCTACACCATTTTGGATTGCAATATGACATCTTCTTCCATTGACAGTGCTATCTTCAACATCAAAGCTTGATGGTATGAATTATGCCTATTGGAAGAGCCAAGTTTGGCAGGGGTACTGGTGTAGAAATCGCAGATAAAGTCACTAAGGATGCATGGTGAGCAGCTTGAAACTATGGCTGATGATGAATGGGATGAGCTTGATGAGTTATGCAAGTCCACCCTCATCTTGTCTCTTACTAAACATGTGCATTATCATGTGGTTGAGGAAGCACAAAGTGCTTGGCAGCTTTGGAATAAGATCAAGAGCCTCTATAATAAGAAAAGTCTAGCAAGTCAAATGTATTGGCTGAAGCAACTTATGGACCTATGCATGAAGGATAATATGACAATGTCTGCTCATTTGAGCCAGTTCTATGCTATTCTCAAGAACTTTAATTTGTAGGGAATTACGTTCAATGATGAGGTTACTCCATTGTTTTTTCTTGGGACTCTAAGTGAGTCATGGGATTGTCAAGATTGTGGGAGAGAAGGAAGGAGTCTCACTTGAAGCTTTCTTGCTTGCACAATGGGGGAATACACACAGAGATAGAGGCTGAAAACAGTTTTCCTCTTCTTAGTTGTGTAAGCCAAAAAGAAGTCTTTTACAAAGAAATAGAAGAACCCTATATATGGGTCTCAAACCAAAGACAACTAACTAAGGTGGCATACTAACTGAGCCATGAACTAGAGTAGATAAGGATAGCTGTCATCTAGCTATTATTCATGGGCGGTGTACCAACCGCATCTACAACTGACAAGTTGGTGACATAAATGCACAAGGGTCACCTTGGCATATCACGAGTGGAGCTCGATATCTCAATAGGGATGTATTCCTCATTGCCTTATGTGCTCTTCCTCCTGTTTTTGAACTTGCCAAATGTAGAGAGTGCTCTTCTATAGGAAGAGCACTGAGCACTGATCAACTATAAGAACTTGGATGCCTCTCGTGTGTCAGATACTTTGACTATTAGAGGCAAAGATGGTAATGGAAAGAATGACCGTGGGAATGGACATGCCAGAGACTCTCAGAAATCTAGTTCTAAGTCATTTGGTAAGTCGTGCAGCAAGTCTTGCGGAAGAAATGCTAATGTGACATGCCATCATTGTGGCAAGAAGGGTCATATACACCCACAGGGTCATGAGTTGCACAATCAGAAGCGCAAAGAGAAGGGAAAAGAAAAAGTATAGGAAAAGTCCTCTGATCGAAGCATGGTGCGTGTGAAATCTAGTGTGAAAATAGAGGAGATAAATGTCATGTAGACTGAGGACTCTGATGGGGAGTACATACTCGCAGCTAGTACTTGTGATACTACGCCATTGACCGAGATTCACGCTATGTATGCACAATGCTGGCTTTTGGATTCTGGTGCTTCATTTCATGTTACACCATGCTATGAGTGGTTCCACGCCTACCACACTGTCTCTAGTTCAGTTCGCTTGGGTGATGATAGATCACTTGCTATTCTTGGCATTGGGGATGTACGGCTACAGTTCTTTATTGGCAGTACTTTTCTATTACAGGATGTACATCATGTACCTGCGCTTACACACACTCTTATTTTTGCAAGAAGGTAGCTTGATGATGCTAGGTTTCATGTCTCTTTTTTGGGGATTCTTCTTGCAAGATCACCCATGGCAGACTTGTGCTTGTTAGAGGTGCCAAGGTTGGCAACCTCTATCCTCTTGTCATTAATGGATCCTCTATTGATCACATTTTTTTTGTGGGTTCCATCCCACATGTCTCTCTTTGGTATGCCCATTTGGGCCATATGTCTTTGAAGGGAATGAAAATTTTTGGTTTTTAGTACTTATCGCCCCTTGACTATGCATGTTTTGATTCATATGAGCATTGTCTTTATGGCAGACAGACTAGAAATACCCATAAGAAGTTTGGTAGGACCACACGCATGAGTAAGCCCCTAGCATTGGTACATTCGTATGTCTGTGGGCCCATGTCTTGTCAGTTTATGGGTGGTTCAAAGTATTTTGTGACGTTTATTGATGATATTTCGCAGAATGTCTGGGCTTATCCCATTAAGCTTAAGTCAGATATCTTGGATATGTTTAAAAGATGGCGTTGCACTGGTTGAAAACATAGGCTAAAATGCATTAGTATTGACAATGGGGGAGAATATGTGTCACATTCCTTTGAGAAACTATGTGATGAGAGTGTCAAGAATCGCGTGGTGGGGGGACTTGCTCAAGATGCTGCGCCGAACACACACAGAATGCACAAGGAGAAGCTCACTCAAGAGACAAGAAGAGAGATGGAGGCCAAAACGTTTTCTTGCTGGTTTCTTCTTCTTCTTCCACACTCTTTACAATGTACACAAAGTATAGATAAGATACAACATAAAACAAAGTGGCCTACTAAGTCAAACAATGCATAACCGACTACACTAGTCGACTGGCACTATACTATGCCAGCTCTAAATAGGTATAACAACTTGAATATAATAAGTAATGAGTCAGTGGCCATGTGAGAGTCATAATGACCACCGACATGCTAAGTGTAGACGTGTCGACCCATCTAACCAGGCGGTCCATCATCAATGTCCGCATGTGTTGAGCTTGTCATCTCAACACTCCCCCTCAAGCTCAACTGCATCTCTGCAACTCCAAGTAAGCTTCGAAACTTTTGAAGCTTCTTTGTACCCAATGCCTTCATGAAGATGTCAGCTATCTGATCGTGTGTGCTGACATACACCAAGTCAATCTCACCTCTGCTAGTACCTTCTCTCTCACAAAGTGGTAGTGTACCTCAATATGTTTTGTCCTGGCATGGAACACAGGGTTCCTAGCCAACTGTATACTGCTCATGTTGTCACAATAAATGATAACTGGACCTTCCACCTGCACATCCAAATTAGCCATTAACTTTTGTAGCCATACTACCTCACATGCTATAACAACATCACCTCTATACTCAGCCTCTGTACTCGACAAAGCAACTATAGATTGCTTTTTGCTGCTCCAAGTAACTGTTGCATTACCAAGAGAGGACATGTATCCACTGGTAGATCTTCTATCAGACATACTACTAGCCCAATCTGCATCTATATATCCAAATACCTGTACATCTGTACCTGCCTCATAGAAAAGTCCATAATGTAATGTGGACTTCACATATCTCAATATGTGTCTGACTGCATCCAAATGTAGCTTTCTAGGTACTTGCATAAACTAACTCACAAGACCAACAACGTAGCTCAAGTCTGGCCTTGTAATGGTCATGTAGATCAAACTCCCCACTATCCTCCTGAACATAGTAGGGTCTTCTATCTCATCCCCAACATCATCACTCAACTTTACATTCTACTCCAACAGGACTGAAAGTGGTTTGCATGCTGTCATACCATACTTGGACAACATATCCAAGCCATACTGTCTTTGGGACAGCCATATACCATCATCACATCTGATCACCTCAATGCCAAGGAAGTACCTTAGCTCACCTAAATCCTTCATCTCAAACTTCTTCTTCAAAAAATCCTTGACTTCAGCAATTCCACTATCATTATCACCTGTAATAATCAAGTCATCCACATAGATGACTATGATGACCAAACCTGCATCTCCCTTTCTCACATAAAGTGAGTGATCAGCATCAGAAACATAAAAGCCAATATTGACAAGATACTCTCTAATCTTATCAGACCATGCTCTAGGTGCTTGCTTGAGCCCATAGAGCGCCTTCTTCAACCTGCACACATACGTGGGATGCTCTAAATCTTCATAACCTGCTGGTTGATCCATATAAACTTCTTCCTGCAAATCACCATACAAGAAGGCATTCTTCACATCCATTTGCTACAACCTCCAACCTTTGGCTGTTGCCAAAGCAATCACACATCTGACAGTTTCTATCTTAGCACTGGACTGGAGATTTTTTCATAATCTATGCCATATGTATGGGCATAGCCTTTTGCAACCAGCCTAGCTTTGTACCTACTAATAGAACCATCTACATTGTGCTTAATCTTATAAACCCACTTACATCCAATAGCTTTCTTAGCTAGCTTTGTACCTACTAATAGAACCATCTATATTGTGCTTAATCTTATAAACCCACTTACATCCAATAGCTTTCTTGCCCTTCGGAAATGATACTAGATCCCAAGTCTTATTGGCCTCTAATGCAGCCGTCTCCTCATCCATTGCTACATCCCAATGAGCTTGACCAACAGCCTCCTCAAAACATGTGGGCTCAACATCCTCAACTAGTTTTGCCATATAAGCATAATGGTGAGCTGCATAACCTTCAAAACCAAATCTTTTAACAGGATATCTAACCCTGCTAGATCTGTGTACCACCGGATCACTCAATGGAGCCTTTACATTACTATGAGCTCTGTGTACACCTGGTGTCCTAACAGAAGGAATACCAAGCTTATCATCCAAGCTCTCTAAGCCACTGCAGTCTCCATCAAGAACTTCATCAATGCCATCTGATACTTTATTCTTTCCTTTGTCTTTACTTGTAGTGCTACTAGATGCACCTGAAGATGTAGAGGTACTCCTTAGTCTCCCAGACCAAGGACTACTAGATGATGTCTTTGGTCCATTAAGAGTTCGTGATTTTTTCTTTTCAGCCTGCACATGAGTATCATGATCATGATCATCATCCAATGCATCACCACTAGATGCATACTAACTGCTCATTTCATCAAAGATGATATCCCTGCTCACTCTAAACTTACATGTGACAGGGTTATAACAGCGATACCCTTTCTGCTCTAAAGAGTATCCAATAAAAACACATTTTTCTGCCTTTGGATCAAGCTTCTTTCGTAGCTCATCTGACACATGAATGTATGCAACACAGCCAAATGCCTTCAAGTGCGATACATCAGGCTTCTTGCCAGTAAAGCATTCTTCAGGAGTCATCCCATGAACTACAGTTGTGGGAGTTCTATTCATAATATAAATAACCGTATGAACAACCTCAGACAAAAAATGCTTAGGCATATTCTTTTTAGCCATCAATGCGTGTGCAACTTCTGCAATATACCCGTTTTTCCTTTTTGCAACCCCATTTTGTTGTGGGATATATTTGCATGTGAACTATCTCTTTATCCCATGAGACCTCAGAAAATTACTGAACTCATTCGAGAGGTACTTTCCCCCTCCATTTGACCTCAAGAACTTTACTTTCAAGTCTGTTTCTCTTTCAACTGCAGCCTTGAAAGTTCTAAAGTGCTCAGACGCTTCACTCTTTTCCTTCATAAAATATACCCATAGCTTTCTAGAACAATCATCAATGAATGTGACAAAGTATGAACTGCCTCTAAGAGATACATTTTGTGTAGGCCTCCAAATGTCTGTATGCACAACATCAAGGATATTTCTGCTTACATCTCTGTCATGTGAAAAGGGTTGTCTTGCCTGCTTACCAAACTGACATGCTTCGCATATCTTATGAAATTGTGCAACTCTAAATGTAGGCATCCTTTGGACTGCATTAATTTCAGCCTTCGTACATTTGCATGTCCAATGCGTTTGTGCCAAATTTCAATATCTGTACAACAACACCTTTTCCTTTAGTATACATAGCAGCATTCATAGTAGGAATTCCAGCATCCAGAGTAAACATATGTCCAACTCTACTTCCCTTTGCTACCAACCTGCACTTGTCATTGAAGTCTTCTACAAAGCAGCCCTTTGCATTAAATCTGACTTGCAACCCTTGCTCTACCATTTGACCGACTGACACCAAGTTCTTTGTAATAGATGGCACATGTAATATATCTGAAAGACTCTTTGTCTTGCCATCATGCAAGGACAAGGGAACTTTTCCAATGTGTAAAATTGGGTGGCATGAATCATCACCCGTCTGTACATAACCTGCATTTTGCAAATCTTGCATCTCTCCAAACTATTCTGCATGGCTGGTCATATGATTGGATGCACCTGAATCAACATACCAAACATCATCATGTGTTCCCTTTCCTGTAACAGCATTCAACATATGCTGCATAACAAACAGACGTTCATTTTTGTCTTCATTCTGTTGTGAAGACGATGCATAGTTTTCTTGCTGCAACTTACCACTGCGAATATCATCTTTCTTAGCATAACATTGGGCTGTAATATGACCTGTTTTGCCATAGTAGTGGCACACAATACCAGAGTTGTTAGAACCTCTATTCTTCCATCCATCTCTTCCTCTAAGGCTCCCCCTGCCTCTAAAGTTACCACGACCTCCTGAAACCTGCATATCGCCAAATTGCTGATTCAATCTGTTTTGCTAGTTGTCACTACCACGTCCTGTACCACGGCCTATTGAAGAGAACCTGCCATGTCCCCTTCCTAAACTGGAGTAGAAAGCTTGGCCCTGTTCACCACTTCTTTCAGTTGTCTCACTCTGCACGTTGATCTCTTCAGTGATCATAAGAGAGACCAACTCATCGAAATCTGAAAATGGCTTTCTGACATATACGAAAGTTACAAAAGACTTCCAAGCCTTTTCATTGTTAAGTCCACCCAAGGTAGACGACACCGAATCATCATCATCGGGCATTGCATCAATCACTGCCAATGCATCTACAATGCTCCTTACCTTCAGTGCATACTCATTCATAGACATATTCCCTTTTTTCAATGTATTCAACTCTTTCTTGAGTTGAATCTTTCGTGCCTTTGTATTTACGGAAAACATACTTTTGAGTATGGTCCAAGCTGCATATGAATTATCTGCATTTCTAATATGTCCCAGCATATTATTGTCAATTACTGCAGACAACCAATACATGACCTTCTTGTCTTTTGCATTCCATTCCTTCTGTGCCTTTGTCTCTTCTGCAGTTGGAGAATCACTCACCTTCGGCTTCTTTTCTTCACCTGAAACAAACTTGTAGAGGCCTTTTCCAATAAGGAAGTTCGTGACACGGAACTTCCATGAAGGGTAGTTATTCTTGTCGAGCTTCTCAATGATGGGGCTTCCACTGTTCTCTGCCATTATCACAAAACTAATACCAAACAGCAAGCAAATCTTCTGCAATCCTCAACCTGTAGTGCACAGCAATACACCAGACAGCCTTTTTCACTGTCTGCTCAATAATACATGCAATCTGCAACCTGTTTGAAGATAAACCTTATGTTTGCTTCCTGCAAACACCTCAAGAATTACATATTCACAATTTGTAACTTGTGCACCCACTTTTGGTCAAAATAGCCAAAATCACAGTGTACCCTGAAACTGTTGTCCACAACCTTGCGGCTCTCAAACGGGGCCTGAAATGGACTCAGATGCCCAAAATAACTGCGGGATTAAATACCAGAACACCTGTCCAGAATCTTGCCAGATCACTCCTTCTTCATCTCCCACTTTTGGAGTGCTGTTCACTGCCTAAAAATAGCGATCGCGCGTTGCCCAATTTCGCTAATCTCCTTTTTTACATAAAATCCTCTCAAATTGGGTGAAAGCTACATGTTTTCTTTTACTTATCCTCCTAATCTAGAAGTTATCTATAGTTTTATGGATTTTTACAAGAGATAATATCTAGAATATCAAAATTTGACTAAAATCTAATATTTTTGAACCATGGATACTACACTAATATCTAAAATGGCATTGGCTCTCTAAATCTAAAAGGAAGCCACACTCTAGATTTTTTTACACGGTGTGCACAAAGCGGCACGACATCCACCCCCTCCTAACCTGCACATCCTCTGGCATGTGCCAAAGTCTTACAGATTTGCAGTGTCAGAAGATGTATCTTCTGCCATGTCAATGTCTTCATCTTCTGCCTCTTCTTCTTCCTCTATGTCTTCATGCTCTTGAATTATATTCAAGTCTTCTAGCTCATATGTTGAACTTTCTCTTCGTTTGAAGAGCTTGATTCTTTTTCCAACTATGTGTATCTTCATGCATGTTCCATCCAATTCAGCCAATAAATATGTGGCATTGTCATGAACGACCTTTACCACATATGGACCAAACCAACGCTTCACCATCTTCCTAGAAGCACTGTATTGATTATCTAAGCTGCTGTCATAGACAAGTACCCAGTCATTTTCTTGAATTTCTCTTGGACGAAGTCGATGTCACTTATTAAATCTTCTTTTGTTCTTTAGTCTTGCTGTCTTTAGCTTCTCAGTAGTTGCTTGAACATCTTCAAGCCTTCTTTCTAGCTATTATATGTGCAAAGTCAGCAACTCTTCTCTACTGATGCCTTCCTTTCAAGGTAGAAGACTCCATGTGAGAATAGATTTTTCAATTAGCATAATTGGTTGTTGTCCATGCATAAGTTCAGCTGGCATATAGCCAGTCACTGAACTGTGAGTAGTCCGGTCAGCCCATAATGCAAAAGGTAGCATTTTAGGCCATTCTTTGATCTTTTCTCTACAAGACTTTGCTAGAGCTTTGAGAATAGGTTGATGATCTCTCTTAATCTTTCCATTGCCTTCAGGGTTGTAGGATGATGTTAAAGCCAACTTAATACCCAATTGAGCAAAGAAGTTGCATGTCTCATCAGCATCCAACTCTCCTCTATCTGCAGTTACTTTACCCACACAACCATATCTACAAAACACTTCTTCAAGCAAAAAACGACAAACATCTTGAGTGGATTTGGTTGTTAAGGCTTTGCCTTCAACTTGATTGGTTAGATCCTCTCTTGCAAGCACTAAATACCGCATATTCCATATTCCTATAGGCATGGTTACAAGATCAATAACCCATCTATAATGTATAGACAAAGGATAAGTTGGTTGTAACCCATCTCGATGCTTGACCATAGAATATATTTGACACACATAACAGGTTTCAACAAAATGTACTATGTCCTGATACATGTTTTGATACTAATATGTTTCTTTGACTTTACTAAAGGTTCCCCATATGCCTCGGCCAGCCCATAGGCTTTCATGAAATTCTTTCATTACCTGTTGTTGCAATATTTTGTTACCTAAAACTCGAATAGGCGCTCCTTTCTTCTTCTTTGCATACTTCCATAGATGTCCTTCTTTAAGAAAAAATCCATAAGCTTTCCTCTTGATATGCTTGAACTCCTCATCAGTCCAAGTCTCCTTCTTCTTCATTGTGCTCAAATATTGGCCGATCTTTAGCCAATCTTATTCATAACCTTCTTCAAGGAAATGAATTAGAACTTGATCAATGCGATGAGCATGATGGCTTCTAGTTGACCATCTTGATGTTTTCAGCTTTGGAACAGTATATGGAGTAACTAAAAATGTATTTTTAGCAGCCATGGAATGAAATTTAGCAAGTATAGATTCTTCAGCTTCATCTTCTTCCATCAACTCTTCTTCATTGTCATATCTTGCACGTGATAGCATGTCAGCAAATGGATTTACCTTTCCTGCAATATGCTTTAATTCGGGGTTGAGAGACTTAATATATGCAATCCATCTTAGCATAGCAATGTCAGGTGTAGAGTAGTTGGCAATCATGTCCAAGAGTGGAAGACAATCAGTTTCTACCACTACGGAAGCACCTATAAAGTATTCACGATCACATTTTAATGTTGTTACAACTCCCCACAATTCCCTTTTTACTTGTGCATACCTTGTTTGATGTTCATTGAGAACTTTTGCTCCAAAATGAATTGCATACCTATTACCTTCAAGATCCTATTGGCCAATAGCCCATCTTATCCCAATAGGACTTGTATCCAAAGTAAGGATAATGGGTTGACCATTTGAACAGTCAGCCCTTTTGAGAGTGGGGGTTGAAATTAATAGCTTCTTTAATTTACGCATAGTGAGAGTATGCTCTTTATTCCAAGAGAATCTTTGGTCTTTTCTTAATAATTGATAAAGATTTTCGACTACATGAGAAAAATGTGGTATCCATATGAGATAGAATACAAATGCGCCAATAAATCTTCTCACCTCTAAAGTATTTGTGCATTTTTCTTGCATTCTACTGATGGCATCTATCTTGATTGGAGAAGGTTTGCGTCCATAGGGGCCACATAGATGACTGACCACTAGGACTTCTTCTACTCCAAAAATTTACTTAGCTCCAGAAAGGGTAAGATGTACCTCTTCTAGCCTTGTCAAAATCCTGTCGCAATCATGAATATGGTTAACCACAAATTTTATGCAGCCATCTTCATCAAGCTTCTCATTCTTTTCATTGATTTCACATCCCTTAATAGGTATATCATCAAGAAATGGAAGAGTAAGTTATGGAATAAAGTCCCTCAAGACTTTGTGCATGGCATTCATCATATGGGCTACGGAGTTTGTTGCACCTTATGGTAGAGTGCACGTGAGGACCAATCCAAGAGGTGTCTTCATTGTGGTAATGTCTCGGCTTTCTAACGAAAGCTGAAATTGGTCATATCCTGAATATAGGTCACCCATAGAATAAATTTCTCTACCTACAAAAGCTTCAGCAAACTCATCAACAATTGGACCCGAACCAACATTTTGGATTGTGACATGATTAACAAGTTGTAGATCTTGAATGAATCGTAAAGATCCATTTTTCTTGGGCACGGTAAACCATCAGTTTGAGTAGGGCACTGAAGAAGGTTCTAAAATCTTCATTCTGATCTTTTCATTTAGAAATTCCAATAATTTGGGCAAATGCTCCTTGGAACACGAATAGACTTGAGGTCCCAAGGCACATGTGGGACCGTAAAAATGACCATAGGAGCCACAATATTTACTTGCGCTTCAGCCTTGTTGAGTAAACCAATGTCTTCCTGCTCAACAGATTCTTGAATTGTTTGATAAAAATCCAATGTATATACTTCTATGGACTGATTTTTTGCATGAGCAGCTACATATATTTCACCCAATGTGTCAGTAGTAATCAGTCCAAAAAAAATGCCCGAAATATCTTCATTTTCAACCATCATGTCATAAGTTTTCAGCTCCCTTTTTACATGACATAAATATTTTCTTTCAGCCTTAGTCATGGCCGGAAGAGACTTATCACAGCCCATACTATTGGCTATACATATATACAAATTTTCTAGAGACAGTTTCTGTAGCATAGGAGGTTCAATCTTTTTACATGACGCACTACCATAGCCTCTCTTTATAGTAGTGCAGCCTGAATCTCGAGCATTAGGAGGCACATGATAATCACGCAGTCGTTCATTATCCTTGCTTTGGATTTGAGCATAAGAAGAACCATCATCAAGAGCTTTTGTTTCCAAGTGGGCTTCAGAAATGTAAGATTGCCCAAGAATGATAGGGTAACTACAGGAGTCTTGAACAAAAAAGTAAAAATTGTATTTTATGTCTCCAATAGTTACCTACACATTAAGACATGTAGCATATAACTCTCCAGAAGAGTTATTTGCAGCTCTCATTCGCCATCCTGGATCAACATCTATGGGCCATCCGCCACTTTCATAGAGACTCCTTGCCATGACGTTTATCTCCAAGCCATGGTCTAAGAGTGCAATACATGGTGTTTCTTTTTCTCCAATTTTGATGACTGTCTCTGTTGTTTCTCTTGCCCAATGCATACGGGAATAGTGACTACTTGGAATGAACCGAGCCTCTTCTTCCTCATGCATGTGCTGTAGATGGCCTTCTTTTTGAGAGGTGGGCTGCTCAACTGGTTTGGATCAGTCGACCATTACATTTTCAGCTTTCACTTCTTTAATTTTTGCATTCATGTTTTCTTTATCTTCAGCTTCAATTGCTGCAATCAATTGCTGCAATTAATTCTTTAACTGCTTCAAGTCGAATTCTTTGTGAAGTCAGCGTCTCTTCGTCCTGCACAAAAACTTGAAGAACTTGCAATATCTTCATCACCAAGATATTGTCTTTTCCTTTTGATTACATTAATAATTACATCATGGAATTCACGTTTGGCAATTCCAAGAATTTCGCCTAAGGTGAATTCAATTTTGCTTCCTAGAATTCGTTCTTCTAGGACTCGTTTGAGATCAGTTGCACATTCTATGTCAGACTGCAATTTGTAGCCTGGCTACTTGCCTTTCTTCTTTCCTTCGGTCTTCTTTGTTTGTAGCACATCTTTCATCTCTTGATCTGGAGTTATATTTTCAGCAAGCTTTGGTTGTTCATGTGTTCTTCTAGTTACCCGTTTCGGAGGGCCAGAAGAAGAAGGCCCAAGTCTTCTTTACGATTGACGTCAGCCAAATGTGCAAAGGTAAAAAAAGAATCTACCAATTCTTTTCAACCAGTTCTTCCTCGTATATACTAACTGGCGTTAGCCAAATCTTCTTTGGCTGCTTTATCACGTTCCATTTGATCTAGTGCATGCATCCATACTTTAGATTGCACATTAGCTTTACATGTTTTCAAACTTGATTTAATTGGTTCAATTTGTAGCCCATAGGTAGCTGCATCAATTGCTGCATAGGCATTCTTTACAGCTAAATCTTCTAATCTTTTCTTCATTCCACCATTGCCAAAATTTGGCTCCAGTGGAAGACCAATTTCAGCCGCATGAATTTTTCCATCTTTCCAAAAGAGGAGCTTCTGTGCTTTAGCCTCATGGAAGGCAGAATACTCCCTCTTGTCATGTTGTTGGCTATCACACCAAATACAATGCCTCTTAAAGCCTTCTCTCATGGGTCTTTGAGTTGATGCTCGTCCTCACTCTTCGACTTTGACATCCAGCTTCTCTACTTTGGAACTAATTTATGTAAGATTTAGATGAAGGTCACACATGCTTTTAATGAGTTCATCCATTACATTATTTTTAGAAGGAATAGAAGAAGAAAGAGTTGGTTGATTAGTCAAAGGAACAGGGGATTTTGAAGGTGAAACAAGCTCCATCAATGGAGTTGTTGAAGTTGAAGTAGAGCCCAATCTTAGTCACATCCACTCTCTTCGAGCAATCATGTTAACTACATCAGCAACATCTGTCCATGAAATCTTGACTCCTAATTCGGAGGTAGCATCTTCTAGGTGATCAGCAAGCTTCTCTTGCTGAATGGAATCTACAACCTTAAGGAATAATTCAATCTTCTGACCTTCCATCCTTTGTTGGTCTTTAGCATCAAGTTGTCCAAATTTACTTTCAAACTCATGGTATAGAGCTGTTCAGCTAAACCTTTGTTGGGTTTTTCAACCCATTCAGTGAAACTTTTCTTCATCATTAGGCTAGAGTCTTCTAAGAATAATTCTTCGCATAGGGCTTTTTTGAATGTAGTCCAATCTACATCTTGTTGAAAAAGACCATGGATTCTTTCTTGAAGACCATGCTTGCTAGTCTGGAAAAATAACGCTCCATGCATGTTGTGGTACACCAAAGAAGAGCATTTTTTCAACATATAAGCGAATAAAAACAGAGACATTTTGACCATTAAATTGTTTTAATTCATGCCCAACTTCCTCTAGGGCCTTGATAGCTGTGGAATCAATCTTCTCTTCATCTTGCCTTTGTTGTTGTTATTGTAACATTTGGATTTGTTGTTGCTGAGTCTGATGCAGTATGGCATCAATTGTTGTAGAGTATCTCCTGAATAATCCCCCATCTTAGAGTTCTCTTACACCAACCTTCACGTCGGGTTCACCAATGTCGCAGCGCGTAGGGTTGAAGGTCACCACAGGGGTTTGGCAAGAGAAGAATGTATGGGGGTTCAAGAGCTTAAACTTTGGAGATGCTAGAGATAAGAGAAGGGTTGAAGGTTTCAAGCCAAGTTCTTGAAGATAAGAGACAACAAGGTGTAGGTAGATTCAAGGAGAGGAGTAGACGGAAGAGAAGGGTTCGAAGAGATTGAAGATGTAGAAGAATACTCCCAAAAAGAATTAGAAAATATAGAAGAATACTAACAGAGATGAAGCATGTCAGTTTCTTTCAGCATTATGAGAAAATATAACTCTAATCGACAAAAATGTGTACAAAATAATACCTTCCTCAATGGTGCTCAGATCGCCAATCTAATGCCTTCAATGGCTCTGAAAGGGGAGTTAAATATCAGGACACCTGGCCAGAATCCTGCCAGATCACTCATTCTTCATCTCCCACTTTCGGAGTGCTATTCCACTGCCTGAAAACAGTGATCGTGCATCACGGGATCTTGCTAGTCTCTTTTTTTTTTACATAAAATCCTCTCAAATTGGCTGAAAGCTACATGCTTTCTTTTACATGTCCTCCTAATCTAGAAGTTATCTATAGTTTTATGGATTTGTACAAGAGATCATATCTAGAATATAAAAAATTGACTAAAATCTAATATTTTTGAACCATGGATACTAATACTAATGTCTAAAAGGGCATGGCTCTCTAAATCTAAAAGGAAGCCACACTCTAGATTTTTTTACATAGTGTGCACGTAGCGGCACGACAATGCAGATAGTAGGAGGTCCACTCTTGGCTATGTATTCACCTATGTTGCTAGAGGTGATATCTCTTAGATGTCTAGATTTTAGAAGTGTACGGCTCTCTCTACCACTGAGGCTTAGTATGTTGCAGCCATTAAGGCTTGCAAGGAGGCCATATGGTTGGGTCGTTTGGTTCATGACCTTGGGATTGATACTATACCTATGGTTGGGCCATCTGTTGACCTTCTCAAGAACTCTACTAATGAAATCCCTACAGATCTGCTCATGACAAGCCTCACTACTGAGCGCTTTGCCTTCGTTAGGTGATTGATGGGCGTTGGATGAGATGACGTTTTTCATCATCCTGTTGTACATGTGTACATTGTATAGTTTTTTCTTTTTTCTTTTCACTCCTTACTGGGGCAAATTCTCTTTAAGTGGAAGGTTGTTGGGGGTAAAGGTGCCTCTGCTTAGACGCCTATGTATTACTACACTAATAGTACCCGCCACTGCACACTCTAGGTGGCGGGCGCTCATCACCGTCACTTTATTCTTTATTCTTTTAGTAATAGTTTGAATAAAGGAAGGCCCAGTCACACATTGTGACTGTTAGAGTACCCATTTTGTGTCTCTCTCTTTCTTGCTCTTGCTCTCTCGCCATAGCTCTTCCAAGAAAGATTTGATCTTGCTCACCTTTTAGATTTTATATGCGACAACTAATCTAACCATTTCACTGTACAGTACAAAATCTACGGCGTGGCATGGTCTCATAGGCAACATTTCCATATTCAGTGCATCGATAAGATACGCTCCACAATAGATTGTAGTTTCATGGCAAAGTTTGAGTAAGAGAGTCGACGACAGGCCATGGATTCGAACACCGTTGTAGATGAGATGGAGTATTTTGGAAACTTGCAAAGTGTTATCTCAGCGGATTACTGTAGCTCCTCCATGATCATATTCAATGTACAGTCATTTAAAATGGTATTGAAAGAAGCTAGGCCAACCACTTAGTGAGGTTCATCTAGGTTTTGGAAAATAGATTCGAAGAAAATATGGACGGATCTATACGACATGTTTTTCCTGTTAGCCCATTGTGAACAAGTGTATAATCTATTTTTTTAAATTTTTTCACAACACGAAACAGTCACAAATATTGATTCACTCTTATATATGATATTGAACAAGTAGTCTTCTATCCAAATCCCTGAAAACCTCAATGGTGGTATGTTATGCCATTAGCTCCTCTGAGTTCAAGAGTATATGATGAAAGCAATGCTCTGAGTGTAGAGGAGGAGAGTATGCAGGTGGAGGGGTCAATATTGCAAAGGGTGGAGGCCGAAGAGGGCTTGGAGTGTGTAGATGAGACAAACACTGGTAATGTAGACGAAGAGATAGGAGGCCATGAATTTTTTGAGAATAAATTGGACTTCTCTTTCTGTGGTGACCTATCTATAGACCTTCTAGTGTATGCAAAGTTGTGCTAGAGATTGACATGGTACCATAGGTCAAGTCATATTTGCATACACCTGCTCAATTTGTTGATGATTCTCTTTTAAGGGTATTTTAGAATATGCATTCTAATTAGCACCATTTTTTTCAGAGTTATATTGTTGTGCTTTACCTAAATCTTTATATTATTCTACTAAGATCATTTTTTGTCTATGCAGGTTATCTCTTTGACAATACTTGGAGAGCAGGATGAGTTGAGGGATGAGCAATGAGGAGTTGCAAGAGATCTTCACATGTATGTCTCTGAATAGATGGCCCGATTTAGAGATATGGCAGACTCGGAGTTGTCTCGGACATCATTGGGCCATTCTATGAGATCTACTTCAACACATTTTGATGCTTCGATTTCCAGTAGATGAGGTTGACACTCTAGACTAGACCCAGATGAAGGGAGTGGTTTTGGGGGGTGTTCCAGTGTCATGATGCTGTGACTCCACCACTACAATGTCACTTTGGAGTGTTCTGATGATTGTCATCAAGTCCCTTGCATGTAAATGATCCAAGCACACAAAATCTCTCTTAACATGTCAAAGTTGGATCTCTTGGGCATGATAAGGCCATTTAGGAGCTTAGAGGAGATTACCTTCAATAGCATATTTTTTACTAGGTCACATTGCATGAAGACATATAGATATTATTATCAAAAGAGCAATATAGGTGCTATGAAGGAAATAAAATATTGGGTTAAAGAAAGACAAGGTTTTTGGAATTGCTAAAGAGTCACTATCTATAGTATTTTGGCTTGATATTTGTGGTTCTACCTAGAAGACAATGCTTGAAGACTATAATGGTTTGTGTGAACTTAGCTTTGCTAGTTCTAAGTGGAAAGGACTTGTAAAAGTCATATTCTAAGGTTTCCATAGGATTCATGCAAAGAGAGGGGATATCTCAATATTGAAGGATTTTCAATTCAAGATGCTTGTGTATTCCAAGAGAATTACCATGATTGATAGTAGAAAGCAAGTCATGTTTTGAAGCTGCCTTTGTGCTAAAAGGAATAAGCAATCATGTAGGGGAGGAGAGACGACGCTGAGACCTTCATGCCTACATGTTGTCGAGGAACGAGAGCCATAGGAAAAGAAGGCTAAAAAAAATGCTTAAGTGAGAGGGTCTGCTGCGGCTCTCTTATGATAATTATCTTTCCTAATCATGTATCCATCATGAAGCACAGATTGTCAGGCAAGAAACCAACCACCAAGGCAACCAAGACGATAGTACACAGTCTGTAGAAGAATTGCAACACAAGCTCCAACAAAAGCAGGATGTTGTAATAAAGCCTTGTCACACACAAAAAAAAAGTCGACCACTCACATGAAGATGATGACGGCCACGAGCACAAGAGGAATTGGAAGCTTTATGGTTCAAGGTGAGAAGGTGGCTCTAGAGCATCATGTGTGTAAGTGGACCAATCAGTGCAGGTAGCAATTCTACTACAATTTCTGTCTGTTTCTTAGCCAATTAGTTGATTGCACTTGTCGCCATTTGAAGCTTGCAAGGGAAACTTATGTAGTTGTCTCACAAGAGCAAAGG
Source organism: Lygodium microphyllum (assembly GCF_053477565.2). Taxonomy (NCBI): domain Eukaryota; kingdom Viridiplantae; phylum Streptophyta; class Polypodiopsida; order Schizaeales; family Lygodiaceae; genus Lygodium; species Lygodium microphyllum. The sequence goes on from NC_141147.1 coordinate 40,535,534, forward strand.
TGATGAAAGAAGCATCTAAAGTGACTCACCCTAGGCAACTCGCAGCTTCATGGTGCTAAGGGTGTAGGCTAATCTATCGGGAGATAATAAAAAACATGGGAATTTTTTCTTGATATGTTTGTCATCAACCTCTACCATATTTTTTTCCTCTTATTATTCTAGTTATATCTAGGCTTTCCTACCCATATACAAAGGATGAATTTTATGAAGAATGTAAAACTATGACCATGCAAACTCAATCACATGCAAAGGAATTGTATTTCAAGGTTTTAAGCTATTCTATTTGGAAGTTCTAAGTAAGAGAAGCTAGGGATAAGGAGGAGGATATGCAAGTATTGGACAAATGCAAGAGCGTTGGATTGGAAAACAAGGATGTTCAAACCCCTGAGAGCAGTGTTCCCCACTTTGCCTTACATTGACCACATAGGTATTCGATTGAATGTGAAAGCTAACCAATCTTTTTACTCCATGTATTTATTTTGAGTTGAATACTCTTCATCATCTTTTGCTCCCATCTTGCAAAACGTCCTTGCGGCAACTTTCATGTACTCCGTGCGACAGCGAAGATGTGGATGTTGTGAGCCCGCGGTCGGTTTTAGAGAGTGGTGCTACTCGTCCCTCTCGTACTAGGTTCCAAAGAGAGCGTGGCTCAGGTAGGTGTTATGGAGGCACTGATGCAATGTCTCTGCCTCCTCAATCTGGTGAATACTTGTCACCTCCAAGATTTGCACACCTGTAGGGACATCTACTCTAGTGACTCCGAGTTTTTGCTCAACTGTCCCTGCAAAGGTGGTACCACTATGGATACTACTTCAAGAGATACTACCCCCGTGGATACGCCAAATATACAGGATTCTCTTGCACTACAAGAGAAAGGCCCTATAGACGTGCACTGTACACGCGAAAAAGCGGGCGCGTTTATAAGCGCCTGTACTAGCGCATCTATTCACCCTAGTATAAAAAACGCGTCTATATATCCGCGCTGATAAACGCACTTATAGATGCGAAAATACACGCACATATTTTTCATTTATCATAAAGTCCCTGAATATGACCAAACCTCTTAACAACTAGTATTTTTTTGAATAGGGCATGATTGGATAGGGCACGATTGGATGTATATACGACATAATTACACATGGATCATATGCTAGGACGTGGTATACATGTATATACGACATGATATACATGTATAGAGCATATACATGCATAGGACATGATATACATTACCAACTTACTTCTTTCTGAGTATTACAAATATACATCCAATCATTCAAAGCTAATTACATATATGTGTGATTTCATGCGTCTATATACATCCAATCATGCCCTATACAAATGTGATTGGATAGGGCATGATGATTGGATGTATATATAAATCAAAGGTTGACTTGTGCATTTGCAATATATATATATATATATATATACATATATATATATATATATATATAGAGAGAGAGAGAGAGAGAACTGATCAATACACTCACTGTCTCATTTAACGTTGTGCACTTAACCTAGCCATGCATGCAAATTCATAGCATGAGTAGATTGATGTAAATTAGTTGGCTTGTGCATATGCAAGCTATTCCAATCATGTCAAGGTGCACTTATAGCTCACATATAATTTTAGATAAGGTGGACCACATGTAACCAATGTGCACATGTCCTCTTTTCATCATCTTTAGCCAGTGTGTCCACTTGTTGGTGACTAATACCAACAAGCCAACTACAAATCTCTTATCTATGAAATGTGTAAGTAAATTATCTTGGTTAATTTGATGAGGCTAAGTTTTCCTTCCATGGACAGTGTGGTTGGCTATATTCTACTTCAAGGTTATAGGAACTTGTAGAAGTCAATGGAGCATCCTAAAAATGACGATACTTTAATTACTATATCAAGTCACTTCATGTACATATCTTTGATTGATTGATGGATAATATGCCTTTCTCTATCTCTTTCGTGTACACCTTCATTGCATTATCTCTCTCTAGCTAAAAACCATTCGTGCTTTATCCACCTATTGATACTTGCATGCAATTGTAAGTGGGATGGTCTAGTAAGCCACTACATATGTGCCAATTGACTTGCCAATGTGTTATCTCTTATCCTCAAGCTTTGTTATATATGTCACCACATAGGTCAATTGATTCCCTAAATGCATGCATTGGTTCCTTAAATTGATCCTACACATCTGTAAGCGCGTGTAACAGGAATTATCTGCGCAATTACACGTGCTGGACACGCTTTCTTTGTTTGTTTGTCTCTCTCTTCTCTCTCTTCACATGCTGGATCTTGTCATCTATGGAGGTTTTTTAGCTTTGTTTTTTAAGCAAGTTTGAGAAGAAATGGTGCGACTGTGCGCGTCTGTCAGCGCGTCCAGATGACAGTGTAGACGCAGCTATAGACGCGGAAATAGACGCACTGACAGACGCCCACAAAGATGCGCTAACAGACGCTCATAGAGACGGAGGTATAGACGTGCACAGAGATGCAGGTATAGACGTTGCATATAATATGTTTTATTTGCACAGGGTAATATGATTTTTCTTGTGTAGATGTGGAATCCTGGATCCTCCAGCACCCCATTCAACAAGGAGCAATTCATGGGGGAGATGACCAATTATCTTGGTCGCCCTCCCACTGCAGAGGAGATTTTCAGTGTGATGTCTAGGACACCTATCACATCTTTGCCTACACAGGGATCAGCTGAGGTACATGGATCGGCCGAAGCACATGCATCTGTAGAAGCACGTGTATCGAGTGAGGTAGAGGGTAGTGCACGTCGAGGGAGGAGGGAGAGTGGTGCAGGAGGACGTGGAGGTCGAGGTCTTTGTGGGGGTTACCTAGGTGGTGGCTCTCGATCATCCTCACCAGAAAATGAGAGAGGTGAGCCTCCACAAATGTACTACTCTATCACTGATGTTAGTGGTATCTTACATGACTTTGAGGGGAGGGAAGTGATAGCCTACTTGAGGAGTGTCGTGCATGCCACATACAAAGATTTCATGATTCCCTTCAAGCACAAAAAAAATGGTTTGTGGCAAGAGGTGCTGCGGGCAGTACATAAAAGGTACCCTAATCCCGAGAATTCACGATTCTCAAATGATTGGGGACTGTCAAAGGTGAGAAATGCGCTTCATAACAAGAGGTCTCACCTTATGACGTGCGCCAATGAGTCATTGCGGAGATAAGAGCAGGGGTGCCCTGGATATGGCCAACCACCCAATTGCCACCGTAAGGAGTGGAAAGAGGCCACGAAGAGAGCAGCGGAGAAAATGACAAGTCGCCAGCATGCAGAGGCGCGACGTATCCAGATGGCAACCATGGGATCGTCGCATTATGGATCGGGTGGCAGGGAGTCATGGGAGGCTGAGTTTGTAAGTATTATTTGATTTCTTTTTTTAAATTAAATTTTGTAATTTGTTTTACTTCATTATGTAGTGTGTTTTAATACGTTGTATGTTCAAATTGTTTTGTAGTATCATATCGTTGGTAGGATGCCTACTCCTAGAGAAGTAGGCTACCATCGAGGTCATAACTGGGCGTCCACTTGGCAGCATTTCTACGAGGAGGGACTCATCACGAAGGAGCAATATAATCGCACCATGAGGATTCCACCACTAGAAGAGGTATGTTTTATTTTTTATATGAAAAGTATAGATAACTCTAATTTATTGTTTGTAATGGTACTTATATACCTTAATCCTTTGTGTAGGCGAACCCTGATGCAGTTGAGGATAGCGAAGGGGGGACTAGCAGTAGTAGCAGTGGCGGAAACGGCAGCAGAACAGGCAGCGGTGGTGGTAGCGATGATGATGCCTCTTCTGAGGAGATATAGAGGAGCCCCATGCATGCATACCTCCCCTTAGCTTGTAATTTTCATTTTTGATATGTATTACTTTCAGCTAGTGCTTGCAACCATAATGTCACAAGCATTAGAACTCATAATGTAAAAATGTTTCATCTATATATATGAAATTTCGTGTGCTATATACATTGTTTTTGTTTTCAGTATCCAATCTTCGAAATAATCTTTCTCTGTTTTCCCTAAGCATACAATTTGATGTTGATGGGGGGAAAAAAACCAGAGAGCATGTGGCTTGCAAAGCCACATGCTCTCTGTTTTTTTTTTATACCTCTGTTTTGCGCATCTATCAGCGCGTCTAAATTGCAGGATAAATGCGCGTCTATTCTCGTCAAAAACTTTCAGAGTAAATGCAGTTTCAGACGCGTAGATACACGCGTGTATAGACGCACAATATGAATATGTCCACTTTTTTATAAATATGATTATATATTTACGTAGCGTATTTATACGCGCGTCTAAGTGTGCGTGTAACTCTAATCATAAGCACGCTTGTAGACACGATTTTGTAGACGCGAAGATAGACGCGTTAATAAATGCGCCTGACATTTTTTTTTTCACAATTCAAATATTGCCTCTACAAGTGCGTCTATGGAGCCTTTTTTTTGTAGTGCTAGTTATGCCTAAGAGCGTGGTCACAAGTGGGGAGAGGACACACCTTAAACACACACCAGCAAGGTATGGATACCTCGTAGATGACAAGGCAAGTATTGTAATCATGGACAATGAGGGGAGGAGGGTGACATCTTGCATTAGATAGTTGTGCCAATAAGTATTTAGGCACAATGTTCTGGACCATTGGAAGAATATATCAGAGGGGGGACAAGGAATATATAGTGGCATCTTTTCATGAGGAGTTTTCGGTACATACGATATCAGAGAGGTTTTCCACTGGGTGGATAATGGAGTGCACGCATGCATACATGTCACATAGACAATCGGGCACATGCAAGGCACTCAAGAGTGGTGCTTCAAAGCCCAAGTGGGGTTAGACATAGAGGATTGGTGGAGACTTAAGGAGGAGGCTACAGATTCTCCAGGATAATAGTGAGAGCGGGTCAGATAATAGTGAAAGCGGGTGGGAGGTAGCGAGGGTATGATTGGAGGTAGGGGTCATGCATCATCTGGGGAGTGGTGGCCATAGGACTTATCTGGAGGGCTTTGTAAGTTTTCTTTTGGTTCTTCTCGCTTTCTTATTTGCAATATCAGTTGTACTAATAGTCATGTTTCTAACAATTGTATTCTATTTTCTTTGCAGCACTCCATCACAAACTCACAATCCCACAGGTTTGGAGACTCAATATTATGCAGGAGGCATAGTTTCATTACACTCATCGATAGATTGTACGCATGTAGGGGCCTAGTAAGTCAATCATCTTTCTTGTTTATAGTCACTAGTTTTTTTTAAATGCATTATATATAGTGGAATAATGTCTAGTTTTTCATTTTGCAAAGTCCATTCGATGCTCCTTTGCATCAAGACAAGCTTTCATATGGCGAGGATGTGTAGCAAGCACTTGGATTCATGGAGTGCACATCCTCTTCTTTTTTGGTCCTATGATCTATAGAAGCATCTTCCATATAGTATTCTTTGGATATACTTATTATCCTTTGTATAAAATCACAACTTGCGATATTTACAGATAGATTTTCATGTTTGTTTTGGCTCTCCTCTCTCCATGGTTCCATGTAATGTCATGAGTTGTCATCACTAGTCTTGTACTTATTCTATGAGTTATCAGTATTGTAAGTTTAATTAGTTTTTGTGCTTGTCTTGATGATGACCATTGCATATCCAATATGTAATTACTTTGCACAATATTATATAGCATTCTCTATAACCATCGCTATTTGTGTCACTGATTTCTCTGCACGCGTCGCTATTGCCGTTGTTATCTACATCACAAATTGCCACTATCTACATTACTATCTACGTCGCTATTTGTGTTGCAAATGCAACACAAATAGCGAAGTAGATAGCAACGGTTTCTGCACTAATTTTATAGAGATGTTTATGCCAACGCTTTTAACGATGATAGGGGTAATTTTTTTAATAAACATTTGCGTCACTATGAACATCAGTATGAGGTCTATATCTTGTAGTGATAGCAAATCTTTTTTTTCTTGAGAACTTTGATGAAATACAAATTAACATTTCATGAGATATTCTCTCATCTAGTTGAAGTCTTCCATACAAATTGGGCAACAAGTATACTAGATGACAATCATAATCTTCATTCTTCTTCCTAGAATATATGTCACAAATTGTACTAGATGACAATCATCACCTTACTTCTTCTTCATAAAAATTTCACACGATCTAGTGGTGCTAGTTGTTGCATATATTCTAGATGGATTTGATACTTCTTCTTCAAGAATGGCAATGGATCAAATTGCAATTGCCTTGAATTACTCTTGGTCCCCTCTCAATATACAATAATTGTAGCATTTGCTATAGAAAACACTTTGTGATGCCTTTATCTACTTCCTTTTATGGTATTTTTCTATAGTTATAGGGAATAGGAGTTACCTCAAGTAAAACTACTTAGGTCCTTGTCTTGCACCCTACATGCCTTGACCAAATTGATCATAACCCTCCTACAAATCTTTCAATTGTATCACATTGAGTTTTGCTTCTAGTTAGTCCTAATGCTAGTTCACTTGCAACCTTTTTTCAACATCGATACTCTTATAGCCATCAAAACCACATTTGCTAGATGTGGATATTAACTTGAAATGCATGCAACCAGGTACTCCATGATCAAGAATGTAACCACCCAAACATCCTTTCATAAAAATGCAAGCACTAAAAAATTTGGTACTAGAGATGTCATAAGGCCATCTTTAATCTCATAATATCCTATAGAGACACTATAGGATCACTAAGTGTACTGAGCCTCTAGGATCGCCAAGTTGCAAGCACTAAAAAGTTTGGTACTAGTAAAGTCACAATGCCATCTTTATTAATCTCAAAGTATCCTATAGACAAACCTATAGGATTGCCAAGTGTACTTAGCCTCTAGTACCGAAGTGCATAGACCAGACTCCCAAACTATTACACAATTATATCCCTAAAGGAATCACACTAGCTTCTAATATCACAACATAAGACATTCTACCTTACACGTTTCAAAAGCTTAATAAGATAAACATGATAGAATTCGATGAAAAGTACATAAATCAAGCTGTCAAGAATTTAGATCCATAAAAGAATCATGCTATTGAACATGAACCATAAAACATACAATAAAGTAAAAAACTATAATCACAATTAGTAAACAAAATCCGATAACAACTCATAATTCATAAACACAATGTAATAATCATGATTTGTAATAGGGCTCACTATATCCAAGTTTTAGGATGTATAAGATAACATCTAGTCCTATGACCTTGAAACATCATGGCTCCTTTAACTTATACAAGGTTCGAAGACTCAATTTTGGCCATGTTGATTACTCTCATGGCTCCTTTTTGTCTAATTGACTTTAATAATAATGGTAAAACATCATGCTCTATCTTTCACAAGTCTTAATAAGCTCTCATTAATCCAACAAGGCAATCACCCTCAACACTAAAATATGTGTAAATTGAATCCATTGTTATTTTTATTTGCTCCCCTACTAGATTTTCCTAATCATGCTTTTACTTTTTTTCTCATTTGAAACAGTATACACACCCATACATGCAAACCCTTCAAACCTTGTGCAAATGAAGTCTCTAAGGATTTTAGCTTTGTAAGGATTATATCATTATGTAGTCAAATGTGGATTGCTATGATATGCATAAATTGTCAAATGCATATCAAGTAAAACTCTTTCCTATGTTTCACCAAATTAACCTTTTACACCAGAGTTTTTATTGCATGGTAATTTTCTTGTGCTCATGAGCTTTGTAGAAGACCTCATAGGTTGCTTTTCTTTCTTGATTTGTGAATGGAATGAAGAAGGTGCATTGTGTAGCTTCTAAATCTTAATTCATGTATGATGGCACCTAGCGCTGATAGAAATGGATGCCATGCTTCCTATGCACTATGATAGAGGATTGTTTATCATTTGGAGTAGGTACGAGAACACCCCCTTAAGAGGCTCTACACACTTGCTAGATCGTATGGACAATCTTAACAAATCCCCTCCCATCCTTTCTGACTTTTTGAGACACCTCCACAATAGAATATGTATTCCACTAGCCTCTAATTGGGAATAGGGTCTCACACGCATGTCCTACATCAAATTCATAATGCCTAGCCTTCATGTGCCATAGAACTAAGTTGTTGATACCCACACTTGCCCAACTATGTTATAGAGATAAGCCGGGGCACATGTCCATGGGGACACACGCACACTTGTTGCAGCCCCACTACGTTAAAAAGAGAAACCAGCGTAAATGTTCATGAGAACTGACTCTTAGGTAACCTGAAGTTTTCCGAGGTGACGAGGTCGTAGGGAGGAAGGTCCCGATTGATGATGTAGGAGGTGACGAAGGCTGAAGCCAAGTGATGTGGAATGCACGTATATATTCACATATAGACACAAAGAACTTCAACCTCGGGCAGTGATAACGTAGACGGTATAGGCTCTCATTCAATTGCTGCAAATAGAGAAGGGAAGAATAGAGACTAATATAATATAATGGGCAGTCGTGCTAGAGCTAGTGAGGCGGAGGTGCAGCTGCTGAGCTTTTGGCCGAGCCCGTTTGTGATGAGGGTGAAGGTGGCGCTGGCTGCCAAGGGAGTGGCCTACGAGGAGCTACCGGAGGACCTGCTGGGCGCCACCGGCAAGAGCGCCCTGCTGCTGGAGTCCAACCCGGTGTACGGGCAGGTGCCGGTGCTGCTGCACAGGGGCAGGCCCGTGTGCGAGTCCGTCATAATAGCCGAATACATCGACGAGGCTTTCCCCAGCGGGGGCCAGCCGCTTCTTCCCCCGCACGACGAGCCTTACAAGAGAACCCAGGCGCGCTTCTGGGCGGACTTCTGCGACAAGAAGGTTATATATAAGCGCCCATAGTTATTATGAATCTTCTTATTGATATTTGTATGCGATCATTGAAAATCCATGAGTATCATTTTATGCAGTGCTCTAGTCCGTCAGTATGCAGAAATTGAGTATATTTTGGTATGAATTACTGCATGCAGGTCTTCGCCGCCTTCTTCAAAATCTTGAAAAGCCAAGGGGAGGAGCAGCAGGCCAGCATGGAGGATGCGCGGGCGCACCTGGCCACCCTGGAAGGGGCGTATGCCCAGGAGCCGTTCCCGTTCTTCGGGGCCGGGGGGGCCTGCGTGGGGATGGTGGACGTGGTACTGGCGCCGCTGGTGGCGTGGCTGCCCTTCCTGGAGGAGATGTTCGGGTTCAGGCTGGAGGCGGAGCGCTTCCCTCGCGTGCACGCCTGGGTTGCCGCCTTTCGCGCCTCGCCAAGCCTTGCCGCCTGCATCCCCGACGAGCTCAAGCTTCTCGACTTCGCCCGTTCCTTCCGTAGCCGTTTCGTGCCGGCCACTGCCAGCCACTGATGACGATAATACCCACCGACTATCTATCGTTCAGGCGTCTCTCTCTCTCTCTCTCTCTCTCTCTGCCTGCCTGCGTGCAAGGTTCCCCATTTGTTTGGCGTGGTTGCCCAGCTTTCCATTTTCAAGGCCTCGTGGCTTAATACTGGTGGCTTGTCTTTTCAACTCCCCGAGGAGGCCTTATAAGTGTAGCTCCCCTTTCTCATTTGAAGAGATTAGAAGGCCTTTCAACCTGCGTTTATTTTTGCAAGTCCCCTAAGTTTTCTCCATTGAAGGGCTAGTGAACAAGTGTCTTTCCTTGCAAGTCCCCTAAGCTTTTTCCATTGAAGGGCTAGTGAACAAGTGTCTTTCTTGTGGAAGGGCTTTTTCAAGATTTTGACCTTCGATAAAAATGTATTCTAAAATTTGTATTTCTAGCTAATAGAATAGTATTTGAGAGAAAAAAAAAGAACTATGACATTTATATAAGCCATCTTGTTGGTTTTTCGTGTCCATTAATTTAGAAAAATCTAATACCGACATGATGTGATGTTAGAATATTTAAAACTTAGTACAACATATGAGTAATTATTTAAGCATTACAAAAATTATAATGCTATCACCAAAAATAAAATTGCAATGCTAGGTTGAGGTTAAAGCTCCATTAATTAAGATAGTCTAGAAAGGCAACGAAATAGCTCTACAATCATTCAAAGTCTCAAATGAAATAGCAATACAATCAAAGCACACCATTACTTATACTTTCTTATATCAACTCTCTTACTACCACATTAACATTGCGATGAGCTTTTAAACCATCCCACATTGCATAGATGGCATCCCAATCAACATCCACTACAAGGATTTAAGCCTATAGCGACGGCGGGTAGCAACGCAGGTAGCGGCGTCGCTATCTGCGTCGCTATCTGCGTCGCATAGTGATGTAGAAAATACCGATGCAAATAGCGACGCTCCACAGGGAAAAAAACAGGCTGAAATCGAGTGCGGGTTTATTTCGCGTTTTCGCGTCTACTGTTTTGAGAGCGAGAGCGAGAGAGAGAGAGTGACCGTCCTGAGAGAAGGAGAGGAAGAAGGCTTGCCGCCGCCGCCGTTGTTCGGGAAGGAGAGGAGGAGCCTTCATTGCGAAGAGGAGCTGCCCCACATTTGCCATATCTCATCGGTGAGTCTATTCTCTCATTCTTTTGCTTGTTTAGGGCTTAAATCACTTTCTCTTTTGCTTGTTTAGGAGAGGAAATGAGAGAGCAAGAGAGGGAGAGGGAGAGGGAGGGAGAGAAAGAGAAAGAGAGAGGAAGAGAAAGAGAAAGAGAAAGAGAAAGAGAGGGAGAGGGAGGGGGAGGAAATGAGAGGGGAGAGAGAGAGAGAAAGAGAGGGAGAGGGAGAGGGAGGGAGAGTGCATTCTCTCTCTCCCTCTCCCTTTTGCTTTTGGAGAGTATTAGGATATATTGTGAGAGGGAGAGGAAATGAGAGAGAAAGAGAGGGAGAGGGAGAGGGAGGGGGAGGGAGGGAGAGAGAGAGGGAGGGAGAGGGAGGAAATGGAAGAGGTTGTGGGCAAAACTCTCTATTCACTTTTTTGAAGTGTTCAAATTAACATAGGATGCATGCATAGATCATTCTTGTGTGTGCAAACTTGAGAGCTCTCTTCTCTCTCCTTGTATCCTATCTTCTTATGCTTCACATTGAGGGCGAGGGTGAGGGTGAGGGTGAGGGTGAGGGTGAGGGTGAGGGTGAGAGGAATTGAGGAACTAGAAGAGTGAAGCTTCGCTCCTATCTTGCATTCTTCTCTTCTTCCCCTTCTTCTTCTACAATTTGGAGGGTGAGAGGTGGAGTTGAGATGAGGTTGGGATATCCCTCTTTCTTTTCTATGCTTTCTCTCTTTGTTGGAGTACTTGAGGAATGGATGGATTGCAAAATGGAGTGGCGTAACCAATTGAGGGAGCCATACTTGGATTGTGAGGCTGAATTGATTTGAGATGATGATTTGATTGGTTGAGTATATTAGAGTAGATAGAAATCAACAACTCAAATTTTTATAAAAAAACTCTCTAATCATTTGTAGTAGAGATTTGAATTGCATTGATTGATGATTGCTATGGAGAATTAGTTATGTCCAACATTTATCAATTGCATTAGAAAAGAAATTAGTTATGTCTACTATTATGTCTAATGATTGCTATGGAGGATTAGTTATGTCTAATGTTTATCAATTGTATAAGGAAAGAAATTAGTGAATTTTTTTTGCTTACGACATCTAAATGCAACTCACAATGTAACTCATCTAAATGCATTCAAATTGAACTCACAATGTAACTCATCTAAATGCAACTCATTGGAGAGTGTTAGGAGCATTTAAATGGAAGGACCTCTTGAGTGAAAGCTAGCAAGAAGAGAGGGAGATATTTTCCAAATAAAACATTTAAGGAAGAAAATGAAATGAGAGAGGGAGAGGAGAGAGAAAAAATGAGAGAGAGAGAGAGAGGAGAGAGAAAAGGAAATGAGACAGGGCACTAAGGCTCAATACATAACCTAGAAGCATATAAATACCACTGACAACACTATGACAGATATAAGTACTAGATCCAAGACAAAACATCAAACCATCCTATGATAGGGGTATTGCATCCAATGAGTATCAAGAGAGCATGTACATGTCACAATTAGTCCTATTGTCTCACTATAATATATCTAACAAATGACTCATATATCATTCAATGATAAGAGGCATGAAGTGTCTTAAATTAATGCTTGATGTGAGAAGTGACAGTCAAACTCAATGAGACTAAGCTTCAATCTCAATCCAAGTGCATTCTAGAAGCATGGCCAAGTATATGGCATCAACCATAGACATTAGTGTAGCATGCAAAGTAATCAATAAGCATCAACAAGTAATAAGCATGAAGTTTCTCTGACAAAATAGCATTCAACCCTACTTATTACAGAAGTGAAAACCTCTATAAAATTGAGTAAATGAGTGCTCAAATTAGTCCAATAGCATGCCAAGACATTGACATAGCATCCCAAGTGATCTCACATCAAATAGACATCTCGAGAAGCATAAGTGACCTCCAATAAACAATGAGTGAAGGGTTTTTCCAAATTGTATTACAAGTCATTAAAGTGTTTGTTGTACCGTAGACAAGATGGAAACGAAGAAGGTCCTATTGTTCAAAATTGCGAGGCGTATCTTAATCAGCGTGTCCCATGTCCTTGCTCTCAATGCAAGTTGGCAATTAGACGAAAACGCCAATTGTCTATAGAACATGTGTGATGGATGGAGTGTAGGAGCCAATCTACCACTCGCAAGGCCAATCTATGCCGTCAATGCTAGAGAAGACATGCAACCTTCTAGACCTACCTACAATTTTGGAGCCTGAGATGGAGGCAATGATTGATGCATTCATTCCCATGGATGTCGAGACTTCTGATCCACTTAGAGAGGAAGCATCTATACCATTATATGATGGGTGCCGAGTATCTCGGCTGAAGACACTGCTTGCACTCTTAAGTGTGCAAGCAAAATACGGGTGGAGCGATACGAGTGTGACTGAGTTGTTCAGGTACCTTATACATATGCTTCATTGAAATTTTCTTTCGGCACTATTATTACAAACATTTTTGCTTTTTCAAGGTGTTTTATGATTTTTTTCAGGTTATTGAAACATCATATGTTACCACCTGTAAATACCATGTTTGAGTCTCGTGATGATGCACAACATGTTTTACAGAAGCTTGGCATGGACTACAATAACATCCATGCATGTATCAACGATTGTTGTCTATTTCGAGGAGAATATGAGACTATGGAGACATGTCCAAAGCGTGGTGCTCATAGGTATCGACAGGACTTGCAAGGGCAAACCATCCCTCAAAAAATTCTCAGACACTTTCCGCTCATCCCCCGCATAAACCACATGTTTTGTACATCTGGCATGGAGAGCTTGACAACGTGGCATGCGAGAATAGGTCCACGGATGGAGTTCAATGAATATCAGCAGATTCGCGCACATGGAGCCACATTGACTCTACCTTCCCAGGCTTTGCCCGAGAGCCAAGGAATCTTCGGCTCGGTCTTGCAATGGATGGCCTCAACCCATTCGGTCTGCGCTCAACTTCTTACAGTGTGTGGCCTATAGTCCTTATCAACTACAACATCCCTCCATGGCTTTCTACGAAGAAAGGACATCTCATCCTTAGCTTGCTCTTCCTAGGCTGCTACAAAGTAAAAAATATGGATGTGTATCTTTGTCCATTAGTCGATGAGCTTAAGATTTTGTGGGAGGAGGGGGTCACTGTGCAAGATATGAGCAGGCACGATGGTCAGCGGTCAGCCAATATTCGAGCCATTCTCATGTGGACGATGCATGACTTTCTGGGATTACGAGAGTGCTCAGGTGAGCAGGCCTCTGTTCTTGCTGGTAATATCTATATTTTATCTCATTCAATCAAGTATTCACTAGGTCATGGTGTTGGAACAAGTCTGGTTACCTCAGGTTATCATGCATGTCCATTATTGTGGGCCATAGTTAGACTCCCGAAGGTCACGAACCATGCAAAAGATGGTATATCAAGGACACGCTGCTTTCTTACCAAAGGATCATGAACTCAGGGAAGGTTTCCTTGGACGACCTCCAACACGCATGAACGCCACAAGCTGGTACGAGTCGAAAATGGTCCACGCGGAATCACATCCAAATGGAATGCAGCGGTTCTTAGTTTTCTACGAGTTGCCATATTGGACCTACTTACAGGTCAACCACTTGTTGGATCCCACGTATATTTTCAAGAATATGGGCAGCTTGTTATGGACCACATCACAAGAAAGAGAGACACTATAGGGGCACGAATGGATTTGAAGGACGTAGGTAAGATGGAGGCGCTTTGGCCGTAGTTGAGTGCTGATGGTTGCGTGCAGCTTCCTCGCGCTCCTTGGGTTTTGTCCACTAAAGAAGAGCGCATTGTGAAGCAAGTAATCAAGTCTATCCATATTCTGATGGGTATGATGCGTTCTCTCTGGTCCGCATTTTCTAAAGACGACCAATTATCAGGGTTAAAATCCCATGACTTGCATAAGATATGTCATGTTTGCACTACGAATGGATTGTAATTAGTGTGCACATTTTGCTATTTAGAGTGTAGCTATTATTCATAATGCTTTCTCATTTGTGGCAGTTTGTACTACCGATCGCGATCGCAGGATGTCTTACTCCAAAAATACGCAGGGCCATTTATAAGTTGTCGAATTTAGTGCAATGGATCTCACAGAAGGAGATTAAGACGTCCTCTATTGAATCCGCGAGGCGGGGAGCAGTGGAGACGGTCTGTCTCTTTGAGAAATACCTGCCCACCAGCATGCTCACGATATAGGTCCACCTTCTTGTGCATCTTGTGGATGAAGTGGAGATTGTTGGACCTGTCCATATGCAATGGATGTTCTTGTTGGAGAGCTTCATGAAAACCCTGAAAGGCTTTGTGCAACAACGAGCTCGGCCAGAAGGTAGTATGGCCGAAGGTTGGTTGGTGTCTGAGGCGCTAGTGCATATTTCACAATGGCTACCAACGGTGGAACCATAAAATGAAATGCTATGGTTAGTGAAGGACGATGATAGACTGACTGGAGATGTCGTGGTTGGAAATGAGGTAGAAAAAAGAATGGATGCCTCAATGGAAGAGAAGGTGAATCGCTTTTGTATGTTGCACCATGCCTCTATGGAGACGTGGCTCGCCAAGCACCAGATCGCTAGGCAAGATCGAGAGGAAGCATGAGCTGAATTTTGGCGTAGTACGCATCATCAACCGATTCGATATCCCAAAGGCATGGAGGAGATGCCGCGGTTTATGTCAACGCGATGGTTGCATGGAGCCTTGACCGCAGCGTCTCGCGAAGGGACAGATATCTCAATGGAGGAGTAGGAATTCTCAAGGGGATATAGTCCAAAGGTGATGAAGGGTTTAGAATCTGTCGTATCTAAATTTTATATAAGACATCTAATTTGAGTGTTTCAATGTATAGTACAAAATATATAGTGCAGCGTGGTCGCGTGGACGACATTTTCGCGTGGAGCGTATTGACAAAATGTGCTCCACAATGGACTATGGTGTCATGGCAAGGTTCGAGCAAGAGAGCCGACGATGAGCAACGGATCCAAACACGGTTGTGGATGAGATGGAGTATTTTGGGAACTTGCAAAGTATTGTTACGGTGGATTACTGTAGCTTCTCCATGATACTATTCGATATGCATTGGTTCAAAGTGGTACTTGGAGGAGCTAGAGCAACAGTTCGACGAGGTCCATCTGGATTTCTCAAAATAGATTCCGAAAAAAAATGGATGAATTTGCGTGACACCTTTGTGTTGCCAGCCCATTGTGAATAGGTGCATGGACTCATTTACTTGCTAATTGTATTACGACATGGTTTATGTCACAATGGTTTGAACTCTCTTGTACATATTTGTGAACAGGTAATCTTCTATCCAAACCCCCGACAACCTCCATGGTGGTATGTTATACCTTCAACTCCCCGAAGTGCGAGAGTATATAATCAAAGCAATGTTTCGAGCATAGATGAAGATAAAATGCAAATAGAGGGGTCAATATTGCAAGGGGTGGAGGCCGTCGAAAGCTTGGAGCCAGTATCGGCTAACAATGATGGAAATACAGGAGTCCAAGAATTCTTTGAGAACGAGGCGGACTCATTCTTTTGTGGTGACATGTCTATCGACCTTCCAGTGTATGCGGAGTTGTGTCAGGAGATTAACATGGGACCATAGGATACTTCATACTTGGAGCATCCACTTACTCAATTCGTTGACCAATCGCTTATAAGGGTACATAAGATATGCATTTTAATTGAGATTTTTTTAAAATGATTTATATTACTGTGCTTTGTATGATTTAAATTGATTATTCTAACATCATTTTTTGTCTGTGTAGGTGACATTTTCAGGATGAGTTGAGGGATGAGCGATGAGGAATTACAGGACATCTTCGCACGCATGTCTCCAGACCAGATCGCCAAATTTAGAGAGATGGCAGACCAGGAGCTATCTCGTTCTTCGTCATGGGGCTCTGCTAGATCTGCTTCAGCGCGATCGGATGCTTCGGCTTCGAGCAGATGATCTCAACGCTCACGACTTGGGCTAGAGGGAGGGAGTGCATTGGGATCAGGGGAATACTGGAGAGATACAGAGGCAGTGAGCCCGCGGTCGACACGGGATACAGGTGCGACTCCTCGCTCTCGTGGCTCAGGTGGATACTGTGGAGACACGGACGCGGTGTCTCCATCTCGTCGTTTAGCTAGAGCTGCGTCACCTCCAGGATTTGTCACACCTGTGGGGACATCTACTCCAGTTACTCCGGATTTTTCACAGCCGTCAGCAGGTGGCACCCCTGTGGGTGCCACTCTGAGAGAGATTACCCTCGTCGGTACACCGGATGCAGAGGGGTCTCCTGGATATGCCCAGGAGCATGGACGCAGATGGGAGAGGACCCATCTTAGGCAGAATCCTAGGGGTTATGGATATCTAGTCGATAGTAGGTCAGGAGCCATCATCATGAATGATGAGGGGAGGAGGGTGATGGCTCGCATGAGAGAGTTGTGCCAACAAGTTTTTCGGCACAATGTTTTGGATCATTGGAAGAACATACCAGAGGGGAGCAAGGACTACATAGTAGCATCCTTGCACGAGGAGTTTGCGGTGCCAACCGCAGTAGATAGATTCTCTACGGGCTGGATGATGGATTGCATGCATGCATACATGTCACATAGACAATTCGACGCACGCAAGACAATCAAGAATGGGGCTGCAAAGCCCGAGTGGTTAGATGCAGACGACTGGCGCCGACTGAGGGAGGAGGCTACGATTCTCCAGGACGTTGGAGTTAGCAGCACGAGGCGGCAAGGGTACGACTCGAGGCCGGAGTGGTCCATCATCTTGGGAGTGGCGGCCACATGACATATTTGGAGAACTTTGTAAGTTTTTCTTTTGTTTTGCTTGTTTATTTTTTTGAAATATTCTTTGTACTGATAATCATATTTCTAATAGTTAGCATTTTGTTTTTTTTGCAGCACTCCATTACAAATCACGATCCGACTAGCCTTGACACTCGATATGAAGAGAGACATGGTCTCACTATATTGATCGACCGATTATATAGACGCGGCGGCCCTGTAAGTCACTCATCTTTCTTATCCGTAGTTACCATGAGATATTTGAATGCATTATTGTATGGTGGACTGATGTGTTGTTTCTTTTTCTACAGAGTCCGTTCGATGCTCCTTTGCAGCGGGACGAGCTTTCGGGGGATGAGGATGCATAGCTCGCCCTTGGATCCCTGGAGCTCACACAACTTTATTTTTGAGTCGCCTGATCTATGTAGACATTTTCTATGTATTAGTGATATCATGTCATGATTGTATCAATTGCTTTTTATGCGATCATGTATTTATTTCATGTATCAGTTTTATGATTTCAGTATACATTGTTTTTGTTTGCAAGCGCATTATACACAGTAGTGCAAAAACTATTTTGTATGGCTCTCATAAAGCACACAGTGCTATATGTAGCAAGGCAGCTTATTGCCCTGCCACAAAATTTTTTTTCCCCTGTTACCATCACTATTAGCATCACAAATTTTACTGCTTGTGTCGCTATTAGTTGATAGAAATGCCAATACCGACGCTTATAGCGACGGTTTGTGACGTGCATAACGACGCTAATAGCAATACCAATACCGAATGTTCTATGGCGTCGCCAATAACGACGCTTTTTGTGATGACGGGGATAAATTTTGTTGTTTGCATTTTCGTCGCTTTAAACGTCAGTATAAGGCCTATATCTTGTAGTGATCTGTAAGGTCCTTAGCACCATTGTATGAAAGGAACATGAGTTGATTCAAGCTCTCGAGTGACAATGTATTGCAATCATTGGACTTGATATGATTCATTTTGGACAAAACCTCTCTGACAATCAACCGTGCTTGCAACAATGACCAAGCATGCATGCCATAACTATCCTTCTATAGCAAGGTTTGTAAAATCATGGCCTTCTCTAAGAAGGGCAATTATTTTAACTTGCCCTTCGATAACAAGGTTTTAAAATATTTACCTTCTCTTGAAGGTCAAAATGCCTCCAGAAGGACTCTGCAACCCTTTAAAAAAACCTGCTTGTAACTATTTTTCTCCTAAATTCACTAATTTCAATTTGTATTTCTCTTCCATGGAAGAGTGGGAGCCCCTTGGAAGCAAAGGCCTTAACTTAGTGCAGCTCTTGGATCCTTTGTCTATGTGGTTATGAAATAAAGAATATAGTTTTTCCTCCCTTGAGCACTTCTTACCAATGCTTACTACAATATGCTTATAATTGTAGAGATTTCTATAAGTCCCCTTGTCACAACATGATGATGTATCAAGCTAAGCATGTCTTCTAAAGACAATTGAACAACAAGGTGGAGAATCACAAGTATGTCATTCTACAAATGATTCTATTATTGTTGGTAGTAAATTTTAACATCAAAAGGTAATACATAGGTTCTAGAAACAATTACACTTTCAAGTTGGAATTTTAATGTCAAAAGGTAATCCTTACGTTCTATAAACATTTACTCTTTCACCATTTCCAACTTTTTAGAAAGCAAAAAGTAATATATAAGATATGAGAGATCCTACCTAACTTTACAAGCTACAACACATTTAATTGATCTTTTCCTGCTAGAATGCTATATAAGACATGGAATGTTTTCCTAATTGAAAAAGGTCACTGAAGCTAAAGAAACCTACTAATGGTGGAGCACGTTGAAGAAGAAACCAATCATTTTTGCAGTACCTTTGGACCAACAACAACCTAGTCTTGTAGTCTACACTCCAATGTTGCCAAGGTGCCCACGATCTTCCATCTCTCAATAATTCGAGTGTCATTTTGGGCAGAGTCATTTCTCCCACTTCCAATTCTCTCCATGCACCCAAGGCTCATCATATGATCGATAACTCTTTGGAGTATCAGCAACTTTTTAAATGTTTAGAATAAACTTGCACCCACATCAAAGTGATAGCATAAATGAGATTTCAGCTATGCTATCCAAGCACTTTATTACTTGGTTTTCTCATTTATCCTTATTGTTGATAATTAGGATAGGACCTAAAGATCAAAGATGCCCTTAATCTAATCTTGCGGCATAACCCTATACCCAATACCCATGAGCAATCATTTGATATTCAAGACAAAACCATAAACATAAGTGTCTTTATTTCATCCCTCTTTCTTCAAATTCCATATTCCCACAATGCATGAAACAAAATGGTTTTTCATATCTCATCACAATAAAAACATTTCACAATTGGCTTTTGAGGTAGAAATCTAGCATAAGTTCAACATCCCATCATTATGCATGGAAAGGTTGTACTATCATGAATGCGATGTAGTTCACTTGGGCTTATACACAATGAGTGATGTCTTCAAACTAATGAACCTTCATTTCCAAGGTTGATTTTGATGAAACACCACCATCAATGTAAGAGCCTCACATGAAATATCAACTTCAGTAGCCTTTAAGCTACCACCTCAAAACTTAAGAAGATTTTGAACACAATACAAAGCCATCAAATCAAGTGTAGTTGAAGGCATAATACCTAGTTGCCTTCTCTTCAATATTGTGATGCTATCTTTATCCGATGAGTCTAGCACATTATCATCCTCTTTCACAAAACTGTGATATCAACACCTTTGCTAGTCACAATTCACACTATAATTCACAACACTATAAGGGAATGGGGCGATAGCAACGACCGATTCCAACACAAAATAGTGTTTTCGCTATCAGTGTTGTTAATATGCATTTGCGATGTTATTGGCAATGCTAATACCAAAGTCACTCTGAGAAAAAAAAGCATTAAAAATCCAAGTGCGGCATTTTGCTAAAAACATTTGCAAGAGAGAATGAAAAAGAGAATAAGAGTTCAAAGCTTTGAGAGGGAGAGGGAGAGGAATTTGTGATGCTATTAGCAACGCTAATAGCAACATCTCTCTGAGAAAAACAATGCTAAAATTTTAAGCATAGCATTTGTTGAAAACATTTGCAAGAGAGAGTGAGAGAGTTAAAAGCTTTGAGAGAGGGAGAGAAAGAGGGAGAGGGGGAGGAAAGGAGGGAGAGCTCATTGTTACCACTGCCATTGCTGCTACCATACATGAAGAAGAAGGATAAGGGTACAAAGGAGAAGGGATAGTTGCCACGAAAGGAAGGCACAAAGGACTTCATCTTTGAGCCTTTGACAGAGGTAGGTACATTACTTCTTCTTGCTTTGTTTTTGCATTTTCTTCTTTTCTTTATTTTTTTTGTTTGTGAAGAGATGCATTAAAAGAGAGGAAGAGGGAGAGGGAGAGAGGGAGAGGGAGAAGAAGGAAAGGAGAGGAAGAGAGAAAGAGGGAGAGAGAAAGAGGGAGAGAAAGGGGAGAAAGAAAACAAAGAGGGAGGGGGGAAGAGAGAAATGAGAGATGAAGGGAGTGAGGGAGGAGGGTGAGAGAGAGGGAGAGGGGGAGGAAGAAACAAATAGAGAGGAAACAAAGAAAGGGAAAGAAAGAGAGAAAGAGGGGTGCAAAAAGAAATAGAGAAGGAAGAGAGATAAAAATAGAGAGGGGGAGAGAAAAGGAAGGAAGAGAGAGGGAGGAGGTAGAAAAGAAGGGTGAGGTAAAGAGAGAAAGGAGAGTGAAAAGAAGAGAGAGAGAGAAGAAAGATGGAGGGGAAAAATAAAAATAGAGAGTAAGAGACAGGGAGAGAGAAATAGGGAAACAATCAGAGAGTGAGAAAGAGGGGAAAGAGAGAAAAGTATAGGGAGAAGGTGAAGAGAGAGATAAATAGAGGGAGGGACACATTGCTTTCTTTTTTCTCTCTCCTTTTAATTTTGTTTGTGGAGAGATGCGTTGAGAGAGAGAGAGAGGGAGAGAGGGAGAAAGAATGAGAAAAAAAAACAGAACATAGAGGGGCTTCATAAATAATAGAAATGTGGGGAGAGAGAGACAGAGAGAGAGAGAGATGGGAAGAGAGAAATAGAGAGATGGAGGAAGAGAGAGAAACAATGAGAGAGGGGAGAGAGAAACAAAGAGAGATGAAGGGAGGAAAACAAAGAAAGAGAAGGAGGGGTAGGGAGAGAAATAGAGATGGAGGAGAGATTAAAATAGAGAGAGGAGAGAAAAAATGAGAGAGAAATAGAGAGGGAAAAAGAAAAATAGGGAGAGAGAAAAAAAGAGATGGAGGAAAGGAGCAAGATAAAGAGAGGGAGGGAGACCTTGCTTTCCATTTCCTTGTTTTTTAAGTTTTTTATTTTCTCTATTTACTTTTCTTTGTGGAGAGATGGATGGGAAAGAAATAGAGAGGGAGAGGGACACAAATAAAGAGATATAGGAAAATATGAGAATAGAGAACAAGAAAGAGAAGTAGAGACTAAAATGGGGGAAGAGAAACAATGAGGGAAACAAAAGCATATTGTCTACTGTAACATAGACGAAATGGACAATGATGATGGTCATGACATCCAAGATAATAAGGTGTATCTCAATCAACGTATCATGTGTCCTTGCACTCAGTGCAAGCTAGCAATTCGATGAAAGCATCCCTTGTCTATAGGCCATGTGCGATGCTTTGATGAGTTTCAATCGGAGATCATTGACTAAGAAATCTTGGACTTTGAGCTAACAGTAAGAAAAGTATGTACCAATCATGCTTTACATTTACACTATAATTAAATATCATATACAATAATATTAGATGTGCCCTTGAGAATGTCTATAGAGAGGTATCATTCTGTCCCAAAGAATGCACCTATTGTGGCCCATAAGAAGAGTTCATGGATGTGTGACAGATGGAGTGCCTAAGCCGATAAACCCATATTGGAGGGCACGCTGCTAACTATGAAGCCTAAGATGGAGACAATGATCGATGCATTATTGCCCATGGATGCCGAGTCCTATGATCCACTAAGAGAGGAGGTGTCCATACCATTATTGATGGGTGTTGGGTATCTTGCTTAAAGATGCTACTTATGCTTCTAAGTGCAAACAAAAAGTATGGATAGAGCAATGTGAGTGTAACCAAGTTGTTTAGATACATACTACGCTCCTTTGTCTTTGACTCCATTATAAAAAATAAATTTTATACTCTTCAAAGATGCTTGGTTTTTTTTTTCAAGTTGCTAAAATATTACATATTATCACTTGAGAACATGATACCCAAGTCTCATGATGATACATGACTGGTGTTATGAAAGCTTGGCATGGACTACAACAACATTCATGCATGTGTCAACGATTGTGTGTTGTTTCGAGGAGACTACGAGAGTATTAATGAGACATATCCAAAGTTGTATGAAATCAGGGAGAGAGATGGTAGGCACGAAGGGAAGCAAACATGCTCCCTGTTCAATCCATTATATTCCACACTGTAAGATCAACTCAAGTACAATACACTCATACATAAACAAGTAACCAAGTTCTAACCATGATTAAGTCAGTATGACTTAACCTTATTCAACTAAGGTAGAACACTAACCAAAGTCTATGAGCTTGAATCTCAACACTCCCCCTCAATCTCAAGTGGGGTACTTCATTCCAAGTAGCTCTCTGAAATGCACAAACTTATCTTTACTTAATGACTTCATAAAGATATCTACAACTTGGTCTTCTATCCTCACATGGACCAAATCAATGTCACTTGCAATCACTTTTTCTCAGATAAAGTGATAGTGTACTTCAATGTGCTTAGTCCTAACATGATAGACAGGATTACTTGCTAGAAGCACACTACTCATGTTGCCACAATAGAGTGTGATAGGCTTGACTTCCTGCATGCCCAAATCATCAAGAAGCTTCATGAGCCATGCTGCCTCACATGCAGCTAATATAGCACCTCTATACTCTACCTCAATACTAGAGAGTGCAACTGTAGGTTGCTTCTTACTGCTCCAGCTGACCATACTACTACCAAGGGAAAATGCATACCCACTAGTAGATCTCCTGTCATAGGCACTTGCTACCAAGTCAACATCTGTATATCCTATAAGCTTCAAAGGCTTACCATGCTCATATAATAGACCATAATTTTATGTAGCCTTCACATATCTCAAGATTCTCCTCACTGCATCTAAGTGAGGCTTCATAGGCTTCTGCATGAATTGGCTAATCAGTCCAACTGAATAGCTAAGATATGGTCTAGCAATGGTAAGGTAAATCAGGCTACCCACCATTTATCTATACATAGTGAAATTTTCAATCTCATGTCCAACATCTACAAGTAGCTTAACATTTTGTTCCAATGGAGTGCTCAAAGACTTGTAATCCAACATACCATAGTTTGTTAACATATCCTATGCATATTGCTTTTGCAACAACCAAGTACCATGAGGTGTAGGGACAACCTCAATCCCAAGGAAATACTTCAGTTCACCCAAATCTTTGACCTGAAATTCAGCATGTAACATTTCCTTGATCTCTCTAATTCCCATGACATCATCACCTTAATGATCAAGTCATCCACATAGATGACTAATATCACATAACCAGCCCTTGTCTTCTTTGTGAATAGGCTATGATCAGCCTTGCCCCCATAGTGAAACCAAGTTTCTATAAGCATGTACTTATCTTAGCATTCCAAGCTCTAGGTGCTTGCTTCAGCCCATATAATGCTTTCTTCAATCTACACACATGTGTAGGAAAATTTGGATGTACATAGCCCTCAGGCTGATCCATGTATACCTCCTCAACCAAATCACCATTGAGAAAAGTATTATTTACATCCATCTTATACATACTCCATCCTCTAGATGCTGCCAAAGCAATAATTGTCCTCACAATTGCCATTTTAGCAAAGGGGTTGAATGTGTCCTCATAATCAAGACCATATTGTTGTGCATACCCTTTTGCCACAAGTCTTTCCTTGTATCTTTCCAATGTGCCATCTGATTTGCACTTCACTTTGTATACCCATTTGCAACCAATAGCCATTTTTCCTTCAGGCAAATCAACCAAATCCCAAGTGTCATTTTCAGCCAATGCTAAATATTTCTCATCCATTTCCTTACACCAATGATCATCCAAAATAGCTTCAGAAAACTTTGTGGGTTCCTTGAAGCTCGTAACTTTTGCCATATATGCATAGTGCCTCATTGCATAACCATTGTATGTAAGCATATCCATAGGCTTCCTTATTCTTTCTAATCTCCTCAACTGAGGTGCAGTATGAGACTCTCCTCTCTCATGAGGTGGTACCTATATATGTCTCACACCAAGAGTCACAACTAATGGAATACCAAACTCACTATCCAAGGTGTCAGTGCCATGTGAATCATAGCCATAAGTGAGTGGCCTTGTAACATCATCAAGTTTTTCCTTTGCCTTTATCCACATTTCTCCTCCTCACTGACATACCCATGTCAGTGGACAAAGATGTTGAAGTCTTGTCCAAGGACTAACTGATGTAGTAGTATCTTTAGAAGGCCTAGAAATTTCTGCACTTTCATTTGTACCTGCATGTACATAAGTCTCCAGAAAAAAATCGTCATCATTGATCAAGGTGATCTTCTTCCCATGCCATGATTTCAGCTCATCAAATACTACATCTCTTGAGACCAATGTCTCATGAGTAGAAGGATTATAGCATTTGTACACTTTCCTATCTTGTGCATACCTAATAAAGATGGAATTTTCTGCCTTTGGATCAAGCTTCTTCCTCTTTTAATCTGGAACATGTACATATGCCAAGCATCCAAAAACCTTAAGATGGCTAATGTCTGACTTTATCCCATAAAGCCTCTCATGAGGAGTCACCTCATGTATCCCTATTGTTGGTGTACAATTCATGCCATAGACAACAATCATTATAGCCTCTACCCAATATGCATTTGGTAGGCTCTTCTCATTCAACATGGCTCTAGCCCAACGATTCCATGATCACCCTATTTTTCCTTCCTGCCACACCATTTTGTTGTGATGTGTACCTGCATGTCAATTGCCTTTTTATCCCATGGGCTACGAAGAAGCGATAAAAGTCTTTAGAAACATATTCTCCACCACTATCAGATCTCAAGCATGAGATGTAGCAAGCCAATTCTTTCTCCACATGTCTCTTGAAGTCTTGAAAAGCATCCATGATATCACTCTTGTGCTTCAGCACATACAACCATGTGTACCTACTATAGTCATCTATGAATGAAACATGGTAACATGATCCCCCAAGAGATGCATTCTATGAGGGTCCCCATACATCAGAATGTACAAGCTGTAATGGTCTAGTAATAGTGCTTACATACCTCATAAATGAAAGCCTTGATTGCTTCCCAAATTGATATGACTGGCATACATGTCCCAATTCCACATGCTTGAACTTAGGGAGTCCAATTACAACTTGCTTATGCTGCATATTCTTCAGGTTTTGAACATTTACATGACCAATCCTTTTATGCCATATCACAATGTCCCTTATTGCAGCATTGTCATGTGAGTACATAGTAGCATTCAATGATGGATTTTTTTAATCCAATGTAAACATCCTGCCATTTATTTTTCCTTTAGCAATGAGTTTGTATCCTTGACCATACTCTTCAATGTAGCATCCATCTCTATTGAATCTAATGTGTAGATTCTGTTCAGCCATTTGTCCCACAGAAAGTAAGTTTTTGGTTATGGAGGGTACATGTAAAACATCATAGAGACTCTTTTTCTTGTCACCATGCATTATCAAGGGAGCAGGACCTGTATGCATAATGTCATTCTGCGTATCATCCCCTATGCAAACATATCCATGAGTACCTTCTACCAATGTGTCAAACCACTCTCCATGAGGAGTCATGTGGTTAGAGGCCGCTGATTCTATATACCATACATCATCTACTTTGCCTTGTGTAGGCAACCCTTTCTTCACATGTTGCATAGCAAACAACTTGTCATCCTCCTGTATACCACTAGAAGCAGCATAATTACCATGTTGCCTCCCTCTTTCTCTCTGATCATTCTACTTATTGTAGCAATCCTTACTACATGCACGTATTTGCCACAATAATGACAATCCTTATTTGCATTTGATTGCTGTCCATGACTCATTTGTGGCTGCTACAAGTGTCTCTTCCTCTAGCCGAATAACCCCTTCTTCCATGAGCATTTGAGGCACCTCTATTTGCTTGCAGCTCTTTATTTTTCCATCCAGTAGCTTGATGTCCCCTGGGCTGCATATGCATTTCCAACACCTCTTCCTCTAAAATTTTATCTTCCTTTTCCACCTCTATCCCTTTGATTGGAGTAGAAGACACTGTCCTTGCTGTTTTTAGACCCACTGGAACTTGTATTGAGTCCAAGTTTCACTTCTTCATGCAATAGAAGTGCCTCAAGTTCATCAAATTCAGGTTGCTCCTAATGTACTGATATGGAAGTGTTAAACTACTTATACTCCTCTCCAAGACCATGGAGGCTAGTGGCCACCAATCATCATCCTCAACTTCAGCTCCAATTGAGCCTAGTTGTTCTGCAATGGTTCTTATTTCACTAACATAGTCTTCAATAGACCTTTCATTCCTGGATATGTGGTTGAATTTTTGCTTCAGTTGCGTCTTTCCCGCATGACTGACATGCCCATAATTCTTCATCAATAAGTCCCAAGCAGCTTTTAGTGAAGTACAATTTGCAATTTGCATAGCTTTTGTGTCTAATACACATAATGACAACAAATGCAAGACCTTGCTGGCCTTTTCCAACCATGTCTTGTGTGCCTTTAATTGATCCTGTGTTGGAGGTCTATCCTCCAGTAGCTTGGGCTCATCTTCAAGATCTGTGTGACTAGATCCCAATAGCCTCTTCCAATTAAGAAATTAGACATCCTGAATTTCCATAGAACAAAATTGTTGTAGTCCAGCTCCAACTATCTGAGTGATAGTGTCCTTCTCTCCTATGTTTGCCATGTTTGCAACCAAAATAACTCAGTTCAGTCTTCTAGGTGTGAATGTCTGACTCCTTGCACATAACCAATAGTCTTATTAATGAGTCATAACTTACATATATTCAAGTAATACTCATACATTCTAAACTTATTCTAGTTCAGTTCATTTAAGATATACTGTCAGTATATGAAGAACATTTTAGAATCCCAATTGCATAACATAAGTACACTTTCTCTCAACTAGGATAGTTTTGTTTCTGAGTAGCTGCATTAATATCTCTATTGTACTAGTAGTATGTCAGCTTAATGCCCTATTGTGCATCAATAAACATTTGGCATAACATCCATGAATGATATCATACCCTTGTAGACATTATCTTCAACATAGTCATTTTGCAGCCAAGCTGTCTGGCACAAGCAATTTGTGACATAACGCAATCAGCTTAATGATATTATGGACATATATCACCTTCATTAAGCCTCAATACATATGTGTATAAGTATCACTGCTCATACATTTTCCAACCTCCACTCCAGTAAGACTATAAATAGTTAGGAGTTTGCCAAATCGGCCTCATAGAAGTCAAGCTTTGGTGCGCAGATCGGTCGCAGATAGCTCACGTAGTGAATCCCGGAAGGTCCCCAAGAACAAAGAACTCTACCTTTTTGCACAAAAAACAATGTAAAAGCATGCACAACAAGAGGCAAGAGACAAATTGGGTTCAATCTCCCCCATGCCTTGTGTGAGCGCTTCACAAAGCATGTATTTAATGTATATTTCCAATCTTCATGCTCAATAATAGCCCAATTACAAAAATATGACAAGCTTTTAGCTTTTGAGTTTGCTTTCTACAAAAATAGGAAAATAAAGCTAATGGACGGTGCCCATAGAGTCTGGCACGCCCAATCTCAATGTCCAAATAGAAATAACATATCCGGCGCATAGGCGCATACAAAATAATAATCAATAATCAATGTCTCTATAGACATAACAAAATATAGGCGTGGCGCCTATCAAAATATAGTCCAAATGTCGAATACCCGCTAGACTCCAATGCTTTCCTCTGCCACTGCTGCTATCTCTACACATCAACTGAAGCATTCACAATCGTTAGTAAAATAATACAATTAAACCGACAAAAGTGAATACCTAGCAGTCTTCAGCTACATAAATAAATCAACTGGTTAGAAATAAATCCTAACCTTAATTTATTACGAGTGCGCACTCTAAACTCATAAACGTTTATTAATTTAATATGCATTTTGCGGAATCACCCGCTATGGAATCACCCATGTACACACTAAATTAATGAAACACTCGAAAAGGACAGGCGTCCCCATCAACTTCTCGCACAAAGAATCCTCTTTGTGTATGAGCCCCGGTCATCTAAGTTTACGGAATCCACCGTAAAACCTCACGGAATCCACACGGAATCCACCGTGGAATATGCCTCCTGGAATCATACCCCCGGGGTGGGATAGCAATTGACCTCAATTGCTATTAGCTCAATGTGGAGCTAACAGAGTGGGGAAAGCATTTAAGTCTCTAGCGTGCATCCATTGTGCTTCCTCTACAGGATGGTTCTTAAATTTTACTAGATATCTAGAATACCTTCGGCCAGTTCTAGTGGTCATGTAGTCAGTGTCTATGATGGCTTCTGGTTCAAGTATTTCAGTCTCTTCTTCTAGTAAAGGTGGGTTTTCATAGACAGGGTGGATAGGTAATTGGCCTCTAAATGGTCTCAATAAACTAATATGAAATGTATTATGAATTTTCCAATGAGATGGTAATTCTAACTTGAATGCATTATCATTAATCTTATGAATGATTCTAAATGGTCCATAAAATCTAGGAGCTAATTTGACAACTGGGTGTCTATCTACACTTTGTAGTCTACGCTTTTCTATTCTAAGCCAAACATAATCATCAACTTTGAAATTCATGGCTTGTCTTTTCTTGTTGGCTTGTTTGGTATATGATTGTTGGGCTTTAGCAATCATATCCTTAACCTCATCAAAAATACTGTTATGCATAGTAGCAATATCATCAGCAGTCTGAATTCTATTAGACAAAGATGCAACAAGTGTAAATAATCTATATCCATAAATAACTTCCAAAGGTGCTTTCTTTGTAGATGTGTGCGGTGTATTGTTGTATTCAAACGGTAATAAATGCAAATGAGTATCCCATGTCTGAGGTTTAGAGATAGTGTATGCACGTAAAAGATCTAAAATAGTGCTATTTGTGGCTTCTGTTTGTCCATTGGTTTCTGGATGAAATGCAGATGAGAAATCAATCTTTGTGCCTAGATTTGTAAACAGTGTGATCCAAAAATTATTACAAAATCTAGAATCATGATCTGAAATAATCACTTTTGGCAATCCATGGTTAGTAAAAACAGTTTTCAAAAATAACTGTGCTGCTTGTGATGCTGTTAAAGTTTTCTTACATGCAATGAAATATGCTTGCTTACTAAATCTATCTACAATTGTCCAAATCATGTCATGGTTAGATTTAGTATTTGGTGAACCAGTAATGAAATCCATAGAAATATGTTCCCAAGGTTTAGATGGAATAGATAAAGGCATTAATAATCCATACTTTTTACCATGATGTCTCTTTATTCTTTGACAAATCAAACATTCAAAAACGAAATTAGATACATCTGCATCCATATGCGGCCAATAAAAATCTTCAGTTAACATGCGTAATGTAGAAATGATACCTCTATGACCTTGATATGGGGGACAATGAATTTCATTCAAAACAAAAGATCGGAATGGAATAGTAACACACAGTCTCTTTTCAAAGAACATAAATCCATCATTATATGATAATGAATCAACAGGAATGAAAATATTTTGAACTAATTTTTGCCAATCAGAATGAAAAGTAATATCCTGGTGATATGTATCTTTCATAGCAATCAAAGAATCAAAAGATATGATAGAAATATTATGAATTGCAGGTCTTCTACTCAATGCATCAGCAACTACATTTTCTTTTCCAGGTTGGTATTGAATGATAGGATGAAAACTTTGAATGAAGGAAGCCCATTTGATGTGACGGTCAGAAATTTGGGGTTGGCTAAGTAGATGTCTAATGCTTTGCTGGTCGGTCTTTATCATGAATTCTGAACCCATTAAATAATGCTTCCATTGTTTTAATGCTTGTACAACTGCTAACAGTTCCTTGTCATAAGTGGAATATTTGAGCTCAGAGGGTTTCAGCTTAGAACTAGAATATGCTATTGGATGGTTGTCTTGCATTAGTACGGCTCCTATTCCTGATCCGCTAGCATCGGTCACAACTAGAAAGAATGGTCTATTAAAGTCAGGCAATTGTAAAACAGGGGCATTGGTTAATGCACGTTTCAGTAAGTCAAAGGATTTCTGCTGAGTTTCAGTCCATTGATAAACAATTCCTTTCTTAAGAAGTTTGGTTAATGGTAAAGCAAGTAATGAGAAATTACGTACAAACTTCCTATAGAAACTAGCAAGACCAAGGAATGAGCATAATTCATGTACATTTTTAGGAACAAGCCAATGCAATATTGCATCAATTTTCTTAGGATCAACTTTTATTCCTTCTTTTGATACAATATGACCTAGATATTCTATTTCTGTCTTAAAGAATTCACTCTTTTCAGGATTTGCAAACAATTGATTTTCTTTCAGTAATTGAAAAACTAATGATAAATGCTCATAATGCTCTTTTTCACTTTGACTGAACACCAAAATATCATCAAAGAAAACAATCACACAATATTGATATTTCAGAAAAATACGGTTCATCATTCTACTGAAAGTAGCAGGTGCATTAGTTAATCCGAATGGCATGACTAAGAATTCGTAATGGCCAAACCGTGTCCTGAATGCAGTCTTAAATATGTCAGATCTATCTAACCTCACCTGATGATATCCAGACTTAAGGTCAATTTTACTAAATATAGAAGATCCTTGCAGTTTGTCCATAAGGTCATCAACTCTAGGTATAGGATACCTATTCTTTACAATGATCTTATTTAATGCTCGGTAGTCAATACACATACGATAAGTATTATTCTTTTTCTTGACTAAGAGTACAGGTGCACCGAATGGAGAATTGCTAGGTCGAATTAGGCCTCTATTTAGTAATTCTTCAACTTCACTCTGGATTTCTTTTTGCTCTATTTGATTGTGCCTATGTGGTGCTTTACAAGGTGGTTGTGTGCCAGGAATTAAATCAATCTTATGGTCTTCTGGACGTGATGGAGGTAAATCTGGTGGTAGGTCTTCTGCAAAACAGTCCTTAAAATATGCAAGAAATTCCTTATGCCTAGGGTGCATATGATTTTCCTTTGCATGCAATTCATTCACCCAAATGAGATATGATTTAGTATTCTTGCGTAGTGTACGTTTTGCTTGAGTATGCGAAAGCAGTGGAAAAATATGAGATGCATGCATACCATATAATGTAATAGATTTTCCTTGAAAATTAATATTCATTGTGTGCGTAGAATAATCTATAGTTAGATTATGCTGGTGTCTCCATGGCATTCCTAAAATAATGTCGCTTGACTGTAATGGAACAACTAAGAAATTTCTTCTTTCAATATATGAACCAATTTGAATTTCTAAATCTTGTACTTCTTATGTGCCATTGTACCTAGTGCCTAAAAATGCAACTTTTATGCGATAATGCGTAGGTACTGTATGCAATTTCAATTCCTTTACCAATTTTGCTGAAATAAAGTCATGGGTACTACCGTCATCATGCAATATAGTTCTTTCTTTTCCATGCACCATACATTTCATAGTCAACAATGAATGTGGAGTAGGAATACCTGGTAAAGTGTCAGAAGTAGTAGTAATATCATCCTCTTCTTCAGTGAAATCCGGCATATCCTCATGCTCGTCTTCGTCCATGGCTCCAAGGTAGTTGATATGTGCTGATGGCTTCTTTGAATGACAATTTGCTGCGAGATGCCCTGGCTGGTGACACTTGTAGCATACTATTGGCTTGGCTTTGGTCACATTATTTGCAATGGCTGGAAGTCTGGGTACATTTGGATTTGCTTGTGGAATAGGCTTTGGATTTGGATTGACAGTGGATGGTAATGCAGTTGGTTTAGGCCAATTCTTGCGGAAAGATGGTGATGAGAAATGACCTGGATTAAACCTTCTAAAATTGGAATTGAATTGTTTAGATCCATAATTACCGTTGGCTTGGAATTGCTGTGGTCGTCGATCTCTTCCGCGTAACTTATCTTCAGTGTCGTGAGCTAAGGAGATGGCGTCTTCAAGGGTAGTAGGCTTGAACATGTTCACTTCAGCGTAGTAATGCCCAAGAAGTCCAGACATATACTTCCGCTTATGTGTCGTCTCTGGTACGTCTTCAAGCATGCGTAGCTGTAGGAGTGCATTCCAAAAACGCTCTGTATACTGTGGAATAGGCTCACGATCTCGCTGTTGAAGTAAATCCCATTGCTTGATAGCCTTCTCATGAAATTGCGGTGGAAGGAAATTCTGCATGAACTTCTTCTTGAAATCTTCCCATGTAGCAGGACATTCTATGCTCTTGCGGACTACAGTCCACCAAAGTGATGCTCTGTCTATCAGATGATTAGTAACACACTTGATTTTATCTTTTTCGGGATAAGTTTCCTCATGGAAATAGTCATCAAACTGGCTAATGAATGATAAAACAGTCTTTCCTTCTCGTATACCATTGAAAGTGCGAAACTTGAAACTTCGTTTACTTATCTTGGATTCCTTGCGAATGGTTTGTGCTTCAAGGGTGGCGTCGATGGTACGGCGAATCAAATCTTTAGCTTGAGGTTCTTCTTTGTCGGTGGACGCTCTTTGAAGTTTTGTCAATTGCGTTTGCAATGCTTGCCTAGCCCTTCGCTCTTCTTCCAATTGTAGCATGATTAGATCTAGCTTTTGTTCCATGGTAGGCTCAGGTAGGTCGTCTTCAGCCATAGGATCATCCATATGTGGGGTAGTCATCCTGTAAAACTCAACAAACCTTTCTCACTCAAAATCAGGTTAGCAGGATGAGCGTAGCTCAAATTTGGGGTTACAAGGCTATGTATTTTTGGGTATTTCTTTGTATATTTTCTGAAAATCTACAATATTTATGTCTCCGTTTGCTGAAAGTACTTCAACAAACTTGCAGATAGGTAGAACAGCTTGCTGCGAACAACTTTCAAGTTCAGAGTTTTTGCATACGAACAAGTCTTCTAGGAGTTTTAAGCACTAGTCAGTTCTGATTTAGTCAGACTTGCAGAGTTGCAGACTTAGCAGACTTGCAGAGTTGTTGACTTGCTGAACTTAGGCCGACTTGCAGAACTTGCAGAACTTGATTACCGTCGACTTGCAGAACTTAACTTCAGAAGTGCGGGACCTGGAGTTTCTGAACTTGTCTACCCTGTGTGACTTGATGAGAGTTGAGTGACTTAGCTTAAGTAATTAAGCTTAAGCTTAATAAGCTTAGTGACTTAGGCTTAGTGAGGAGGAAGAATCTTCACGAAACGGCGCAAATCGTGGAGGACAAGAGTATATGTTTGCTGACGTCGCGAAGATTTCGGGCATCCTCAGTTACTTCGTTGACGAATTTTGTGGAGCTTCTTCACTTCCTTAAG
This sequence comes from Lygodium microphyllum, assembly GCF_053477565.2. Lineage (NCBI taxonomy): Eukaryota > Viridiplantae > Streptophyta > Polypodiopsida > Schizaeales > Lygodiaceae > Lygodium > Lygodium microphyllum. The sequence continues at coordinate 40,569,438 of NC_141147.1, forward strand.
CCTTTAAGCTTGTAGACTAAGATTTTTTTGAAGAAAAAGATATGAGCTTCTTACTGTTTATCCATGACTTGTTTATGGAGATGTATGAGTGGTCCTCCGCCTGCAGAGCTTGGTCCTTCACGATCTGACAGTGGAAACAGGGGTTCTTGATCGCCAGAAGTCTGCTTGTATCGACGGTTCGCGATGAGATTGGCTGTAGAGCCCGTTTGTTCCTGGAGCTCCGCCTTCGCCCGAGATTGGTAGCGATTGGAAGCTCTTGATCTCTGCTCCGCTTTGATACCACTGGTGTGCAGATCGGTCGCAGATAGCTCACGTAGTGAATCCCGGAAGGTCCCCAAGAACAAAGAACTCTACCTTTTTGCACAAAAAACAATGTATAAGCATGCACGACAAGAGACAAGAGACAAATTGGGTTCAATCTCCCCCATGCCTTGTGTGAGCGCTTCACAAAGCATGTATTTAATGTATATTTCCAATCTTCATGCTCAATAATAGCCCAATTACAAAAATATGACAAGCTTTTAGCTTTTGAGTTTGCTTTCTACAAAAATAGGAAAATAAAGCTAATGGACGGTGCCCATAGAGTCTGGCACGCCCAATCTCAATGTCCAAATAGAAATAACATATCCGGCGCATAGGCGCATACAAAATAATAATCAATAATCAATGTCTCTATAGACATAACAAAATATAGGCGTGGCGCCTATCAAAATATAGTCCAAATGTCGAATACCCGCTAGACTCCAATGCTTTCCTCTGCCACTGCTGCTATCTCTACACATCAACTGAAGCATTCACAATTGTTAGTAAAATAATACAATTAAACCAACAAAAGTGAATACCTAGCAGTCTTCAGCTACATAAATAAATCAACTGGTTAGAAATAAATCCTAACCTTAATTTATTACGAGTGCGCACTCTAAACTCATAAACGTTTATTAATTTAATATGCATTTTGCGGAATCACCCGCTATGGAATCACCCATGTACACACTAAATTAATGAAACGCCCGAAAAGGACAGGTGTCCCCATCAACTTCTCGCACAAAGAATCCTCTTTGTGTATGAGCCCCGGTCATCTAAGTTTACGGAATCCACCGTAAAACCTCACGGAATCCACCGTGGCACGGAATCCACCATGGAATATGCCTCCTGGCATCAAGCTTGAGCATACAATGCTCTTGAATATGCACATGTCTATCACTGACCAATTAGTGCCATACTATTGACATCTATAATCAGCACCCCTGAACTCCACAAAGGCATTCAATTCTAAAATTGCATAGATTTCAGCTTATATGACTGTATAAGATCCAATACATGTAGGAAATAGATACTCAGTATTCCTTCAACTGCCTGCTCAGATACATTCATATTTGTCATAGCCTTTCTGACCTATCCATGATAGCTTTACTCAGTCATCATACTCTCCACAAGTATGCCATTCATTAGCAATGGGTTGCCATTAATCATTGCCAATGCATAAGAAAGAATCAAGTACATTTCAAGCTGAACTAAGTGAGCTTCAAGCCTACTTGATACATTCACTACTACTATGAAACTAAGACAAATACAAGCTTCAAATGGTGTTCCCTGATGCTAATTGTATCCTTGAAGTTAATGCTCACGATTTGTTGAATAAAGGCAAACATGACTTACTGAATTGTTTTCATAGTCCACAGAAAAAACTGGCGCATTTCTTTCTTGCTGTCCATATTGAATACTGATTTTTATTCTCCAAAGTACTCAAACATGAATGTTCATGGTGTTGTAAAGTGCCACTCTATAGTAGCTAATGAATGACATTAGTTAGAGCTTCCATGCAATTGGCTAGAAATGTGCCCTGTACTGTCAATGCAGATCTAAGATCATGCTGTCCCACGCTGGGGAGAAATTCCACATTTTCACTACAAGGATATGAGGGTATAGCGACGGCCATTTGCGAGAGAAATAGCGGCGTCGCTATTAGCGTCGCAAATGCGACGCTAATAGCGATGGTACCCAGACAAAAAAAAAGTGGGCCAAAACCCGAGCGCGTCATTTTGCGCGCATTCATGAAAGAGAGAGCAAGAGGGAGAGCAAACATCTTGCGTTTGAGAGGGAGAGAAAGAGAGAAAGAGGGAGAAAGAAGGCTTCTCAGTGCCATCGTTGCTGCTGTTCACGAAGAAGAGGAGGAGGTGTACGGAGGGCGAAGAGGAGCCGTCGTCACAAAGAAGAGCCACCAAACCCTTCTTCGAGCCTTTACGGTGAGTGCATTGTCCATTCTTGCTTTGCTTTTGTGTTTTCTCTCTCTCTTTTACTTGTTTTTTGTATAATTCGTGTAAATTGAGAGAGGGAGAGAAAATAAGAGAGAAAGAGAGGGAGAGGGAGAGGGGGAGGGGGAGGGAGAGAAAATGAGAGACGGAGAGGGAGAGGGGGAAACATTAAACATAATAGGGAAAGAGAGAAAGAGAGGGAGAGGGAGACATTAAATATAATAGGAAAATGAGAGAGGGGAGAGGGAGAGGGAGGTAGAGGGAGAGGGAGAGGGAAACATTAAACATAATAGGGAAAGAGAGAAAGAGAGGGAGAGGGAGGGAGAGAGAAAGCGAGAGGAGGGAGAGGAAGAGAGAAAAAACATTAAACATAATAGGGAAAGGGAGAAAGAGAGGGAGAGGGAGAGGAAGGGAGAGGAAATGAGAGAGGGAGAGGAAGAGGGAGAGGGAGGGAGAGCAAAGAGAAGGAAACATTTAACATAATAGGGAAAGAGAAAGGGAGAGGAAGAGGAAGAGAGAAAAAACATTGAACATAATAGAGAAAGAGAGAAAGGGATGGAGAGGAAATGCGAGAGGGAGAGGAGAGAGAAAAAATGAGAGAAGGAGAGGAGAGAGAAAAAGAGAAAAAACATTAAACATAATAGGGAAAGAGAGAAAGAGAGGGTGAGGGTGAGGGAGGGAGAGGAAATGAGAGAGGGAGAGGAAGAGAGCAAAAGGAAATGAGAGGAAGAGGAGAGAAAAAAATGAGAGAATGAGAGGAGAGAGAAAAATAGATAAAAGACGTTAAACATAATAGGGAAAGAGAGAAAGAGAGGGAGAGGGTGAGGTGAGGGAGGGAGAGGAAATGAGAGAGGGAGAGGAAGAGAGAAAAGGAAATGAGAGAGGGAGAGGAGAGATAAAAAGAGAGAAAAAGAGAGAAAAAGAGAGAAAAAACATTAAACCTAATAGGGAAAGAGAGAAAGAGAGGGAGAGGGTGAGGGAGGGAGAGGAATTGAGAGAGGGAGAGGGAGGGACAGGAAATGAGAGAGGGAGAGAAAGAGAGAAAAGTAAATGAGAGAGGGAGAGGAGAGAGAAAAAGAGAGAAAAAACATTAAACCTAATAGGGAAAGAGAGAAAGAGAGGGAGAGGGTGTTAACCCCAACACGAAGAAAGCAAAAGGAAATAAAAAAGATGCAGGGAAAAGGCGGAAAAAAGGTAGCTCGACTGAAGAAAGAAGAGGAGAAAAGGCCAAAAGCGTAAGGGAAACCTTAGAAGTCCAAGGCAGGGGAAAGGTGCATTTTAAAATACAAAGGCGCACCCTGAAATCTTGTAAAAGAGTGCCAGGCAATGGAAAATCCGGAAAGCTAAAATAAAAGACAAAGACAAAGACAAAGGCCAAGGCAAGAGAAATGGAAGGCAAAGGCGCACCAGGAAAAGCACAAGACAAAACTTGTGTAAAAGAGTGCAAGCGCACCGCGGTTTAATTCAAGGAGCGCCGGGCGGGCTCTCACCCGTGCAATTTGTAAATATAGATGGGCGGCGGAAAGGAAGCGAGGAAAATAGAAGAACAATGGGAAAAAGGACCTAGGCTACGGCCGGCCATGTAAAAAAGGGAAAAGGGGATGAATGCCTAAAAGGGATTTAGTGTTTTATATATAAAGTTGAAAAGTGAATGAGAAGCTCATTCTTGTATGTGGCCAAAAGTAGCTCTCTTCTTCTTGTTCTTGCTTTCTTGAGCTTGTGCTTGAGAGAGGGAGTGTGGGAGTGTGAGGGAGTGAGTCTGTGAGGGTGAGGGACTGTGGGGTGGAGAAGCTCTCCATCTTCTCCTCTCTTTTTCTCTTCTCTTCTCTTCTCTTCTCTTGCTCGCGGCGATGAAGCTTGGAGCGTGGAGCTTGAGGATGGAGCTTGCTTGAAGCTTGCACTTGCATCGTGGAGCTACCGGAGTGTGCAGGAGAGGAGGTAACTCGAATGACATGAAGGTAAGCTCACTACACCTGTAGATATGGATGGCGTGTCGGCTATGTGAGAGGTAGCCATTAGTGCTCGGCTTGGAACGCTTGAAACAATAAGCGGTCCGTGGGTCTTGGCGGTTGAGCGAAAGCTCTCACATTTTGGTTCCGTTTCCAGGACCAATGGATTCAATCCTTGAGCACTTGCACGCTTCGAATCGAGCATCAAAATAAGGGTTTTCCCCCGAACCGGTGCTTGAGATAGGTAGGAAGTGAGGGAGTTGAAGATGGTATTCAATCTCCTTGGGAAGCAGGATTTTTGCTTTTTGAGATTGATGTTGTGAGATGGAGTAGTGTAGGTATTTACTTTGTGATTTGGATGCATTAGAGTAGGAGAAAACAAAGAAAAACAAAGAAAATAAACATTAGGGTTTACTGTTGCAAAACAGGGCAAAAATAGGGCAAGAATCGTGCAAAAGTTGTAAAAAAACTCGCTTGTGATGCCTAAGATCGGCAAGTGAGCTATTGGGGGTATCAATACCATATCCGAGAAGGGGTATAAGGGCCAAAAGTGGCAAGAAAGGCCACATTGTGCACTGTAGGGTTTCAGGAGAGCAAGAGAGAAGAGGAAAGCTTGGTGAGGGGATCCGCTTCGATCTTGGCATCAGAGAGATATTTGATCAGCCCAGGTAATTCTACACCTTCCCCTACATGAGTAGGATGGATCTAGAGCTGCTTGACTAGAGGGAAGGTCTCCCGCACCCGACACGGAAAATTTCATGAGGTTCGGCGAAGAAATGCGTGACGCCCGGGCGTGTTCAAGTGACGGTTACTCTGATCTGAGGCCCAGAATCCACCCTCGGACTGCTCGACTCGACCCACTCGGCCACTACCACTCGAACGCCCACACTCGGCCCATCCGAATCAAGCACTTGTACTACCTCAGAACTCGGCCTCGACCCATTTGGCCCGCCTGCCTCGACCTACTTGGCCCTCAGACACCCCTGTTCGGACCGGCCGAATTTGACATTCGGACAGTTACATACGGCCCTTCCCACTCAGCTCTCGGACGTGCCGAATTGGACACTCGGACCCTACAATTCGGACCAGTTGGGCCAAGTGTGCAGTTTCACCAAATTCTCAGAAAACTTGACCTGGCTCGGCTAAAACTCAGTAGCGCAGACTGTTGAAAGCTCTTAGGATGCTCAGAACTTGATTCTAGCACGCGGATTAGGCAAAATCGTAGAGCGTAGCCACTTAGGAGCTAGAGGTAGGTAGTTGCAAGACAAGGGACTTAGATGCAAAACGCTAAGTTGAAAAGCCTGATTGGGCCCCAAAAATGAACGAGACAATGAATTAGAAAAACTCTGAACCCCGAGATTGACCCCACAGGCTACATAGAGTGAAAGGCGCATCATAGATCCACCATTGGGCCGAAACTTCAAGCAAGTGGTTCAAGATTTGGCTGAAGACCCTCCAAACTGCACATGGTGTTTACCGTAACGGCCTTGCGGGCCGGGGAGGGGATTTCCCCCTGGACTCCCACAGAGGGGGCTCTGCCCCCTCTACACCTCCCCCAAGTAGGTTGGAGAGAAAACGCGCGCCATGACAGGCCCTCCAACTTAGACCCTCGGGTAATGATGGCTCTACACGAGCATAGATTCTCACTTGCAAAGAAGCGACCAAAAGCCCGTACCCGAATAGAGACAAACAGAGACCCTAGAACCTCAACAGGCCAATCTAGCCATCAAGGGAAAAAAGGCCACACTGCAAGGACACATGTACATTGTGTTCAAACTGCATCTAGTCAAAGAAGAATGCAACATAACAGTCCTGACGATAGATGTACCTTGAGTAGCACTGCACAGACAACCCAAGATCTCAGTAGAGAATCCACGTATGACTCTGTAGCTAGGGACTCAAAGGCATGTATGAGAAGGCTTGAAGCTGTAAACCAAGACCCGGACAATGAAGACATGGTGCCACCTGCTTATCTTAGGGCCAAACTCACTGCAAAAAGAGATCATAGTGTTGATGCTCTCGTTGATGAAGGAGCAGATTTCAATATCTTGACTTACAAAGCATGGACTCTACTAGGTCAACGAGAGCTCAAACCGACTGATGCAACTCTTAACCCTTACGGGGAACACCCACAAGCACTTCTAGGGAAGTGCAGAATCCTTGTAACTATTGAAACAAAAAGCTTACCAGTTCTGTTCTATGTTCCTCCAAATAGCGAGAATTGTGGAAAGGAAATCCTCCTAGGAAGGCCCGTCAAAAAGGCAACGAAGTGTGAAGCCGACTATATAGCACAGAGGATACACCTAGCACTACCAGGTGTGAGGATAATTACGACTTTTAGCAAGGGTGACCTCACCAAACCTCGAGGGAAGCGCAAGGAGCATTCTGACATACCAAGCAAGCCTAGTAATGAGAGCAAGGAGTTGTTGAAAGAGTTGATACAAGCGCAGGTTGAACAGAGAGAACCAGTGAGTGAGGCCATACTTGAAACAAAGAGGTTAGGAGACAAGCCCAAGGATAGGATTTGGACTTACAAATATCGTAGAAGATCACGAAAGAAGCCCAAGCCTTATAGACGAAGGCATCAATGGAGAGCTAGCACAATGCCACGATGGATATCCGAGGCATTGCTTCGTGCTCAAGGGTATTATGCAGGAAACCAATGGATTTGGGTACCAAAACCCCCTGCTAAACCACCTCGGTCAGAAGCCCAAATTAGGTCAAAAGCAACGAGGCATGGGAGGAACCCTAAACGAAAATCCGAGTCTCAAACCAAAAATATTGGAGTGATTGCGCCCCTCATGATTGAAATCAAGAAACCGAACATGACCCATCAAAAACTAGATCCTCAACCTAGCGTGCTTAGCAAGCAGATATCAGAGGGATCCGTCGAGTGTGCACAAGGTCCACTAGTGCCCAAGGAGCCTTTGACTTCCCAAGAGGATAATGAGCACCACAGGCACAACATCACTCATGATAAGGCTGATTGCTCAGCAAAGCTAATGATGGAATCCTCCAACAATCACGAGCAAATCATTCATCCGATAGTGCACGGTCAGCCTAAGAGTCCTAGGTCTCCTACGGCCTCTCTTGCCAAACAGACCCAAGAAGCACAACGACAGTCGTCAATAGCAGGGGCTCACTCCCAATCTCTGTCTCCATCAAAGCTTCCAAACACCCAAGAGGGGAAACATGACACTAGCCATAGCTCTTGGCCCAAGGATATGCCCGTGCGACCCAATGTGACTGGATCAACTCAGGATCGATCTACAAAGGTGAATGCTCAGAGGACAACAAAAGACACAACCACGTCCGATCGCCCCAGGGACTCGACACTGCAATCCACCAAGAGTAACCAGCCCACTGGACTAAATGCCACTGCTTCCAATCAGGGATCGCAGCAGTCACAGCCCTCGGCCGTGAGTATACCCCTTGCAAAACTTGTCCCTAGCAATTCATCTACGGAGGAGGTGCCACAACCAGTATCCTTGACAACTCCAATCCGTCCCAAGCACCTAAAGCCTAGGCTCGAGGAGAAACCTCTCAAAGATGTGGCCAAGGAGATGATGCATCGAACCACTCAACCTAGCAAGGCTATTCAGCGGGCTGCGGCTATGTTCCATGAGGACACACTAGAGAAAGGAAATCCTAAGGCCCAACCAGGCACAACAACGGTTGACCTAGTCCAAGGTCCTGAACTATTAAGAGATACACCTTCACTAACCAAGAAAAAGAGGAGAAAACAGTGCAAACAAGAGCAGCTACAAGTGGTCGTGGACCCCAAGAGCATTGAGACCAAGAGCGCTGGAGAGCAAGGAAATAAAGCATCAAGTCCATCCACCAATGAACCCATTGATGTCTCTCCTAATAGCGGTGAAACCTCAGACACATCTGTGTGCTCCAAAAAATCAAAGTAGCCATTGCCATCAACAGTTGCTTTCAACACTCAATCCACCGACAATAGAACTCGCATCGACCAATCAAGAGTGGAGATAACGCTGTCACAGTGTTAGATATGATCAATGCCCCACCCTCATTAGGTGCTACCAATGATCCATGGTGCTCAAAGTTGTAAGGCCCCCATTATGAGGAGAAGCCAAATGTGAGCCCGGACATTAGTTGAGTCCTGACTCGTATATCATATGAGATCTATGTGACTGGATGGCAAAAAGGTGACCATTGTGGGTCTAATCTTTGGGTTAGACAGAGTGGTTAAGTTGGTAGCAACTCGAGGCGCATTGCATCGAGTTGCGGTGTAAGGGAGTTAAAAGGGGCCCCTATTGTGGGGTCCGAGGGCTAACAACCTTCGCGGGCTATAAAAGCTAAACCCCTTTGCAGCCATCACTCACTCATCTTTCACCTAGTCAGAGTTATTGTTCCAGCTAGCCTTAAGCTCTTCACCTATCTTCTGTCTAGATCGCCATCTAAGCTTCATACAGTGGAAGCGCACGGGTGGACAGAGCCATCTTTGTATCAGTTGTTTGGAGTTAGAGAATTTACTGATTCTTCTCTTATCTGCTATGTACTCTCTATCTCTTTCTCGGATTTTGTTCGCTACGCCGTGTAATATTTTACATGGTATCAGATCCCAGGGGGCTCTAGAGATCAAAGAGTGTGGAAGAGGCAAAGGCTTCAACAGCAAGGAGAAACTATGTCGACTTCCGGAAGCGGTTCTGGCGCATCAAGAAGCAGTGCAGGAGGTGGTGCTGCTGTACCGGCTATTCAAACACTGAGGATTCGTCCACCAACCTTCAGCGAAGGCAAGTTAGATGGTACAAACTACACCTTGTGGAAGTTCAAAATTACAACTATCCTTGATTCTTATGAGCTTCTGGAGACTGTGCTGGGGACTGAGGCAGAACCACAGCCTACCCCCGACCCATCAAATCCTAGTGTGATGATTCCTCCGAATGCAGATCTTCTACGAGCTTGGAAACGAAGGAATGAAGATGCATTGTGTGCCTTAGTTACAAGCTGTTCTAACAGTGTTCTGACTTTGATTCAGCATACAAACAAAGCGTCAGAGGCTTGGAATGTACTAAGGAGTCAGTATGAAACACGAAACTAAACAAGGATTCAAAACTTGGAGAATCAACTAGCAGCGGAGAAGTTTGCTGAAGAAGAGACAGTTGAAGCATTCATCACTCGAATTAAGAATCTGCGCGACAAGATGGCTGGTGTTGGGATACAAAAGACTAGCAAAGAGCTAGTTCAGAGGTGTCTTCGGATTTGTCCACAAAAGTTTGATGGACTAGTAACTGCCCTTAATACTCAGGTGAGACCTCAAGCTTTGACTTTTGAGGAGTTTTGTGCATTATTAATGGAGGAGGAGTTGAGGCTGAAAGCCCGAGAAGGAAGCAACAATGGAGATGCTGCATTCTCTACCAATGCAAAAGGCAAAGGTGGTTCCTCCACCAAAAATGATGGTGACAAAAAGAAGAAGGGCGGCAAGAAGAAGTTTCAAGGAGATTGCTTCTACTGCAAGAAGAAAGGACATGCAATTGCAGATTGTCATGTCAAGAAGGCAGATGAAAAGAATGGTACCCTTAAAAGTAAAGGGAAAGAGACAACCAATACGCCTGAAGCAGAGTTGGAATTATTCATGGCGACCATTGAGGAAGTGTGCTCCTCGGCGCAAGAAGAATCTACCACTGACTCATGGGTGTTGGATAGTGGGGCCTCCCGTCACATGACCAACAAGAAAGGTCTATACAGGTCTATACAGCCTCTATAAGAATCCATCACTGTGACGGTTGGAAATGATGCTAAATGCCCTGCTGTGGGCACAGGTACTATTTCTTTTGTTGCTGCAAATGGTGAAGTCAAAAACCTTTCAAATGTGTTGCATGTTCCCGAAATCAGGAGAAATCTCTTATCAGTTTTGCTGCCATAACTGATCTTGGTCATGAAGTGAGGTTCAAGAAGACAGGTGCAGAAATTCTTGATAGTGCTGGCACAATTGTTGGCAAAGGAGAAAGAAGGAACAACATGTATGAGCTAAGTGCTCTTATAGCCACCGCTGGAGTGGGCACAAGTAAGCTTTGGCATGAAAGGTTTGGACACATCGGATTTACAGTGTTGAAGGAGATGCAAAAGCAAGGTATGATTGCTCACCTACCTACAATAACTGAATTGAAGGAACCATGTGAAGCTTGTATAATGGGCAAGCAACAGAGAAAGGCATTTCCACAAGAAAGCAAGAATAGAGCACAGGCTCCTCTAGAGTTGGTGCATGTTGACTTGTGTGGTAAGATACCTACACATGCCTTGGGGGAATCTTCTTATTTTATGTTGATTGTCGATGACTACAGTAGGAAGATGTGGGTGTACTTCCTTCATGATAAGGCTCAAGCTTTTGGTAAGTTTAAAGAATGGCTAAAACTTGTTGAGAATGAAACAAGGAAAAGTGTGAAGAAATTTAGAACAGATGGTAGTGGTGAGTTCAACTCAAAGGAGTTTGAAGGCTTTTGCAAGAGCAAAGGGATCAAGTGTCAATTGATGACACCTCACACACCTCAGCAGAACGGTATTGTGGAACGCAGGAATCGCACCATTGTGGAGATGGCAAGATGCATGCTAAAAGGCAAGGGATTGCCTAACCATTTTTGGGCTGAAGCTGTTAATACTGCAGTCTACATTTTAAATCGGAGCTACACAAAGGCTCTCAAGGGAAAAATACCCCATGAGGCTTACACTGGTAAGAAATCATCTGTCTCACATTTCATAATTTTTGGATGTGAATGTTATGCACATGTTCCAGATGAGAAGAGAAACAAGTTACAACCAAAAAGCAGAAAATGTATCTTCTTGGGTTATAGTGATGAGCAGAAGGCTTACAAATTATATGACCAAGAGGCAAAGAAGATCATCACGAGCCGTGATGTGGTGTTCAAGGAGGAACCACATACAGTGGAGGAGGAGAAGGCAAGTTCTTCCACTTTATCATCAAGCGAAGAAGTAGTCCACTATGAACTTGTCCCGAGAGCTGTCCCTATCCTTAAGGAGAAGGAAGCATCATCTTCAGATGATGAGGAAAAAGTTCACCAACCTAACATCACCCCACCGGAAAAGCCATTTCCGCGCTGGGTGAAGCAGCTCTATGACCACAATAATCCTATGCCTGCATCTGTTGAGGAGAAGGCAGACGGACCAAGGAGGTCTCAGAGAATAAAGGAGCAAAGGAGCGCTTCTGCTCACATAGTCAATATGGCCTTGATGGTTAAGATTATGAGAGAAGTAAAGGAGCCAACTGACTTAGAAGAAGCACTTGCAGATCCATCATGGAAGGCTGCTATGCAAGCGAAGTATGATAGCATAAGGAAGAATGACACTTGGGAGCTAGTGGATCGACCAGCAAAGCGGAAGGTTATTGGCACCAAGTGGATCTGGAAGGTCAAGTACAAGGCTGATGGTACCTTAGAAAAGTACAAAGCCAGACTGGTTGCCCAATGATTTTCACAAGTTGAAGGGTTTGATTTTCAAGAGTCATTTGCCCCCACTGCTAGAATGACCACTATTCGCACAATACTTGCAGTGGCTGCCCACAAGAAGTGGCCAGTGTACCAAATGGATGTTAAGTCAGCGTTCTTAAATGGTGACCTCAAGGAGGAGGTGTACGTGGCTCAGCCACCAGGGTTTGAGGCCCCCCATTCTGAGAACAAAGTGTGTAAGATGAAGAAAGCATTATATGGGCTGAAACAAGCCTCCAGAGCATGGTACCAGCGGATAGATAAGTTCTTTTTAAACCTAAACTTCAAAAGATGTGCCTCAGATGCTAACTTGTATGTTTACAGGGATTGTAAAAAGCCTGTAGTGATTGTCCTACATGTGGACGACCTTCTTATTACAAGTGACTATGAAGATATGATCAACCAAACTCGAAAGGCTTTGAGTTCTGACTTTGAAATGACAGACTTGGGCTTGCTGCACTATTGTTTGGGGATTAAAGTCTGGAAAGAGCCAAGAAAGATCTTCATCTCTCAGAAGAAGTATGCATGGGAGATCTTGAAGGCATTTGGCATGACTGAGTGTAAGGAGATAGCTACACCTATGGAGGTGAATTCAAAGTTATCCGTCGAGGATACATTAGCACTAGCAGACATTGGGAGGTATAGGAGGTTGGTCGGCAGTCTGATCTACTTGTGTAACACCAAACCAGATATCAGTTTTGCTGCTGGTGTTTTGAGCAGGTTCTCAAACAAACCTCATGAGAGTCATTGGAAGGCTGGAATGCGGGTGCTTAGATACTTGAAGGAAACTCTTGACTATGGTATCACATACAGTTTTGGAACTTCTCTTGTGGGGAACTGTGACTCAAATTGGGCAGGAGACAGTGATTCCAGGAAGTCAGTTTCTGGTTATTGTTTCTCTTTGGGTTCAGGAATTTTCTCCTAGATTAGTAAGAAGCAGCCAACAGTGGCATTGTCTTCTACCAAAGCAGAGTACAGGCAGCATGTTTTGCTGCATGTGAAGCAGTATGGTTGAGAAGGATTCTATGGCATATGGGAGTGCAGGATGAAGAACCAACTGTGCTGAGATGTGATAATCAGAGTTGCATCGCCATTGCCAAAAATCCAGTGTTTCATGCACACACCAAACATATAGAGATCCAGTATCACTATGTGCGTGATTTGAATGAGGATGGGATAGTGGAAATGGTCTACTGTCCAGCAAAGGAGAATGGAGTAGATATCTTCACCAAAGCACTTATGAAGGATCTGCTTCAAGTTCATCTTCAGAGACTCGGCATTGGGCCAAGGAGATAGTTTACCTATGGATGGACATTGAGGGGGGTTGTTAGATATGATCAATGCCCCACCCTCATTAGGTGCTACCAATGATCCATGGTGCTCAAAGTTGTAAGGTCCCCATTATGAGGAGAAGCCAAATGTGATCCCGGACATTGGTTGAGTCTTGACTTGTATATCAGATGAGGTCTATGTGACTGGATGGCAAAAAGGTGACCATTGTGGGTCTAATCTTTGGGTTAGACAGAGTGGTTAAGCTGGTAGCAACTCAAGGCGCATTGCATCGAGTTGCGGTGTAAGGGGGTTAAAAGGGGCCCCTATTGTGGGGTCTGGGGGCCGCGGAAGCGGCCCTTGGCTGGGGGGTGCCAGGGGGGCCAGCGGCCCTCCTGGCGGGGGTCCGGGGGTAGTGCCCCCGGCCCGATGGTAAAGGGAATATTCCCTGGAATATTCCTTGGCCAACTAGTGGAGGCTCATATGGTAGGTCGGCAGGCCAACCTAACGACCTTCGCGGGCTATAAAAGCTAAACCCCTTCGCAGCCATCACTCACTCATCTTTCACCCAGTTAGAGTTGTTGTTCCAGCTAGCCTTAAGCTCTTCACCTATCTTCTGTCTAGATCGCCATCTAAGCTTCACACAGTGAAAGCGCACGGGTGGACAGAGCCATCTTTGTATCAGTTGTTTGGAGTTAAAGAATTTACTGATTCTTCTCTTATCTGTTGTGTACTCTCTATCTCTTTCTCAGATTCTGTTCGCTGCGCCGTGTAATATTTTACACACAGCAGGGTGACAAATTTATACCAGTCACGTCCAAGGAGAGCCATGACACAATAACAAAGCCTCAAGAGAAACATGGATACCCCAAACGCATGAAGACTCCTAGCGTTGACCAATCTTGCTCATCTAGGCCTGAGCCCCTAGCTACGCTAAAGCCTATGCAACCTCCTAGAACCTTGCATGAGATGGCAACCGAGCAAGCCCTCGTTGAACATAGAAGTGTCGCAGAATGCCTAACTGAGTTGGATGCCAAGATCAAGGTATTCGCGTGTGTCTATGTCTTGGCAGACATGCACGCATTCCCTAAAGAGCAGCTCGAAGAATACTTGCCATTTACCTTATCTTGGGAAGAGCAAAAACATCTCGACGAGCACTATAGCAGGCTCCTACATGAGTGCATGCTACTCATCTCGGGCGAGGAAGCCGACGAACTGCGCTTAACTGTCACATTCAGTGAGGCGCTCTACCAACCAAATCTCTTAGAGATAGAGCAACTAAAGTGACTATCAGAAGGCTGAAGTTGATTTGAACAGTGTCCGTGTGAAAACCGTGTTGCAATGGCCGAAGTAGGAGCTTAGATCATGATAGTCTTTGAGGAGCAATTGGCCAAATGGTGATCCCAAAGATACCCAACCTATGTGGCACCAACTTCCCTTCGAGTGCTGACTACCATTCGGGGCACGGACTTGGCTGAACCAAGCCAAGAAAACCCTCTGCTAGATAAGGTTCTCACTGGAGGAGTTATATGCTGCCAGTAGACTCGGACAAGGTTCCATGCTACTCGATGTGGCAAAATATCTATCAGTATTAAGTAAGTTGCCATGTGTACTAGATGCGTGTGCCACGCTTCAGTACAATCCCGACTTCTACAATTGGCTCCTATCCTCATGAAGTGACAGGGATTCTTTAATATGTATATATATAAACAATGATTTTTGTATCACCTTGTATAGACACTATCAACACACACAAGAAATAAAAAGTTAAGCATAGACAAAATAATCAGGGCCAATAGGCTAGGCTAGTCTGATCTCCCTTTCACATGATCATGTCCGCCTCCAGGCAAGGGGCATGCACCCCCCATTGCCACCATGGAAAGCCCTGACCAACATCTCTGATGATGAAAGCAGGGCGCAATCCCTCTCTATACACTTTTCCCTTTCCGGCCTATCCTTCCGAGGATGAGCCCTCCCAAACGTAGGACAACCAACCAATGTAACTCGGCGTGAGTCAAGATCTGCTAGTACCTAGAGGCTAAATGGGCACCATTACGGGCGCCATCCCTCTACAACGAGTACAACATGTTCCGCACTTTCTCTTCTAGTCATATGCATTTGACAACCCACACTGAAATCCCTCCTAGGCGAACAATCTTATTCCATATCAAGGCCTAACCCTTGGATTGCATCTTGCAGGCCCCTAGAAGGAAAACATGGAGAACCACGGGCAGTTGGCATGCAGAGACACTCTTCGCGGACGGCAGGAACATGCGGCACACGCCCCTCTGCCGGTGCACTATGTGCCCACTCTCAAGAGATATGCAAAGAAACGCGGACCTAAACGGCACCGTCCCGGACGAAGGCCTAAAAATCCTTGGACCAGGAAAGTCGAAGCTCAGCGAAGCGTGCAAGCCGTGGCAACACTAGTTGCACAAATCCCCCATGCATGGTCTAACAAGATAGGACAGTATCTTGTTACTATTGGCTTTCAGATTTCCAAGGCAGATTTCTCACTTTATGTAAGAAAAACAGAGAAAGATATTATGTTGCTTGTCATTTATGTTGATGATTTGATTATCACAGGTGATAGTGATGAAGATATCCTTCATGTGAAAATGCTATTGAAGTAGAAGTTTGAGATAAAGAATTTGGGAGACCTGCGTTATTTCTTGGGCATTGAGGTGATTAGATCACCAAGTGGGATATGGCTCTTGCAGAGGCAGTATGGATTGGACATGCTATCTGAATATAGGATGACAGGCTGTAAGCCTATTTCATTTCCTTTGGATCAGAATGTGAAGCTGAGCGTAGATGCAGGTGAGCTTCTCAAAGACCCTACTATGTACAGATGCATAGTAGAAAGTTTGATTTATATGACTATTACCAGGCCAGATTTGAGCTATGCTGTTGGATTGGTAAGTCAGTTTATGCAGGCTCCAAGAAAACCACATTTGGATGCCGCTAGACGCATACTCAGGTATGTGAAGTCCACATTGCAGTATGGACTATTTTATGAGACTAGGGTTCAAATAAAGCTACATGGTTACACTGATGCTGATTGGCTGGTAGTATTTCTGATAGACGATCTACCAGTGGATATGTTTTCTTTTTTGGGAGTACTGCAGCCACTTGGAGCAGCAAGAAACAGCCTACAGTTGCCTTGTCAAGCACAGAGGCTGAGTACAGGGGTGCAGTAATGGCTACATGTGAGGTAGCTTGGTTGTATAAGCTACTTTATGATATGCATCAACTACAGATGGGCCAGTTGTCATTTATTGTGACAACATGAGCAGTATACACTTGGAAAATAACCCAGTCTATCATGCTAAAACAAAGCACATTGAGATGCATTATCACTATGTGCAGGAGAGGGTTTTACTAGGTCTTATTGATCTAGTTTATGTGAGCACAGAGGATCAGGTAGCTGACATATTCACAAAGGCATTGGGCGCAGAGAAGTTGTGCAAGTTCAGAGACATGCTTGGTGTGCAGGAATTGGGATTGAGCTCGAGGGGGAGTATTGAGATATTGAGCTCCACTCGTGATATGCCAGGGTGACCATTGTGCATTTATGTCACCGACTTGTTAGCTGCAGATGAGGTTGGTACACCGCCCATGAATAATAGCTAGATGACAGCTATCCTTATCTACTCAGTTCATGGCTCAGTTAGTATGCCACCTTAGTTAGTTGAGTTTGGTTTGAAACTCATATATAGGGTTCTTCTATTTCTCTGTACTGGTGTTCTTTTTGGCTCACACAACTAAGAAGAGAAAAATTATTTTCAGCCTCCACATTTGTGTGTATTCCCCCATTGTGCAAGTGAGAAAGCTACAAGTGAGACTCCTTCCTTCTCTCCCACAATCTTGTCACACATACGACGCTTCGGTGAGTTTCAATCTGAGATCATTGATCAGGTGATCTTGGATTTTCAACAAACGGTAAGAAAAGTTAATATCAATCATCTATTGTACTCGCAAGCTAATTGAATACCATATACAAGAAGATTGGGTGTGGCTAGAAAATTTTCTATCCAGGAATGTGAGGTCTCATCCCAAGGAGGAGTAATCCCTTTGTTGCGGCCAATTAGAAGAGTTCATGGGCATGTGATGGATGGAGTGCCTGAGCCAATCCACCACTTGGAAGGTACTACCTAATCTATACCGTCAAAACCAGAGGAGACGTGCATCCTTCCCGACCTACCTACAATCTTGGGGCCTGAGATGGAGGCAATGATTGATGCATTGATTCCCATGGATGTCGAGACTTCTGATACGCTTAGAGAGGAAGCATCCATACCATTATATGATGGGTGCCGAGTATCTCGCCTGAAGACACTGCTTGCACTCCTAAGTGTGCAAGAAAAATACGAGTGGAGCGATGCGAGTGTGACCGAGTTGTTTAGGTACCTTGTACGCACGCTTCGTTGATTTCTTTTCGGCACTATCATTAAAAACATTTGTGCTTTTTCAAGGTGTTTTATGATTTTTTTCAAGTTACTGAAATATCATATATTGCCACTTGCAAATATCATGCCTGAGGCTCGTGATGATGCACGACATGTTCTACGAAAGCTTGGCATGGACTACAACAGCATCCATGCATGTATCAACGATTGGATACTATTTCGAGGAGAATACGAGACTGTGGAGACATGTCCAAAGTGTGGTATTCACAGGTATCGACAGGACTTGCAAGGGCAAACCATCTCTCAAAAAGTTATTAGACACTTTCTGCTTATACCCCGCATAAACCACATGTTTCATACGTTTGGCATGGCAAGCTTGACAACGTGGCATGCACAGAATAGGTCCATAGATGGAGTTCAACGAATATCAGCAGATTCATGCGCATGGAGCCACATTGACTCTACCTTCCCAGGGAGCCAAGGAATATTCGACTCGGTCTTGCAATGGATGGTGTGAATCCATTCGGTCTGCACTCAACTTCTTACAGTGTGTGGCCTATAGTCGTTGTCAACTACAATATCCCTCCATGGCTTTCTACGAAGAAAGGACATATCATCCTTAGCTTACTCGTCCCCGGCCACTATAAAGTCAAAAATATGGACGTGTATCTTCGTCCATTAGTCAATGAGCTTAAGATTTTGTGGGAGGAGGGGGTCACCGTGCAAGATATGAGCAAGCATGATGGTCGACAATCCGCCACTATTCAAGCCATTCTCATGTGGATGATGCATGACTTTCCGGGATTTGGAGAGTGCTCAGGTAAATAGGCTTCCGTTCTCATTAGTAATATCTATATTTTGTCTCATTCAAGCTTGTATTCACTGGATAGAGATGTTGAAACAAGTCTGGTTACCTCAAGTTATCATGCATGTCCATTTTGCGGGCCACAATTAGACTCTCAAAGGTCACGAACCATGAAGAAGATGGTATGAGCTCAGGGAAGGTTTTCTTGGACGACCTCCAACACGTATGAATGCCACAAGCTGGTACGAGCTGAAAATGGTCCACGCGGAGTCACATCCAAACAGAATGCGACGGTTCTTAGTTTTCTACGAGTTCCCATATTGGACCCACTTATCAACCACTTATTGGATCCCATGCATATTTTCAAGAATGTGGGTAGCTTGCTATGGGACCACATCATAGGAAAGATAGACACTATAGGGGCATGAATGGATTTGAAGGAGGTAGGCAAGATGGAGGCGCTTTGGCCGCAGTCGAGTACTGATGGTCACATGCAGCTACCTCATGCTCCTTGGGTTTTTTCCAAGAAGAGCACATTGTGAAGCAAATAGTCAAGTCTATCCGCATTCCAATGGGTATGATGTGTTCTCTCAGGTCTGCATTTTCTAAAGACGACCAATTATCAGGACTAAAATCCCATGACTAGCATAAGATATGTCAGGTTTGTACTACGAATGGATTGTAATTGGTGTGCACATTTTGCTATTTGGAGTGTAGCCATTGTTCATAATGCTTTCTTATTTGTGGCAGTTTGTACTACCGATCGCGATCCCAGGATGCCTTACTCCAGAAATACGTGGGGCCATTTACAGGTTGTCGACTTTAGTACAATGGATCTCACAAAAGGAGATTAAGACGTCCTCTATTGAATCCATGAGGCAGGGAGCAGTGGAGACAATCTATCTCTTTAAGAAATACCTACCTACGAGCATGCTCATGATACAAATCCACCTTCTTGTGCATATTGTAAATGAAGTGGAGATTGCTAGACTTGTCCATATGCGATGGATGTTCTTCTTGGAGCACTTCATGAAAACCCTGAAAGGCTTTGTGCAACAATGAGCTCGGTTAGAAGGTAGCATGGCTGAAGGTTGGTTGATGTCTAAGGTGCTAGTGCATATTTCACAATGGCTATACTAATGGTGGATCTAGAAAAAAAAATGCTATAGTTCACTGTGTTGAGACATCGAGCTCCACTCGTGATACGCCAGGGTGATCGTTGTGCATTTATGTCACTGACTTGTCAGTTGCAGATGCGGTTGGTACACCGCCGATGAATAATAGCTAGATGACAGCTATCCTTATCTACTCTAGTTCGTGGCTCAGTTAGTATGCCACCTTAGTTAGTTGAGTTTGGTTTGAGACCCATATATAGGGTTCTTCTATTTCTATGTACTAGAGTTCTTTTGGCTTACACAACTAAGAAGAGGAAAACTGTTTTCAGCCTCCACCTTTGTGTGTATTCCCCCATTGTGCAAGCAAGAAAGCTACAAGTGAGACTCCTTCCTTCTCTCCCATAATTTTGACATGGTATCAGAGCCTTGTTCATGGTAAGGAGCTCAAGAAAGCAAACCAAGTTCGCGGCGTTCTGGTAAGAGGACCAATGTTGCTTTCATTTTTCTAATTTGGGAGCAAGTCTCTGCAGGTAGCACAGCCGGAAAGTGCAAGAGTGCATTGTCTCAGATTGAGACATCCTTCGCGGTGTCGAAAGAGGGCAGTATATGCTGCGGGCAAGGGCTTTAGCCCTTGATTGCCCTGTTTTTTTTATTTGAAGCCATTTCGGGGCTTGTTTTGGAGGCGGAAGTTTTCCACACACACTCAAGAAAAGGCTCTGTTTTTTCTGTGCGACCACTGTTCCAGAATCATCCTTGTTGCCTGTTGATGCAAAAATCGTCACTAGGAAGTGACAATTGGTCAAATACCACTTTCGTCAATTTTACAGATTTGCCCTTGTGAGGCTAAAGCTGTGTTTTTGGCAGTGACAGAATTTTTTGCAGTGTTCTGCAATGGCGTCTGATTCTCTTTCACAGATTGTCATTGAAAAGCTTGACAAGAACAACTTCCAAGCATGGAAGTTTAGAATGAAGAATTTCCTTATGGAAAAAGGATATTGGAAATTCGTTGCAGCAAATGAAGAAGAACCAGTTCTTCTTGATGTTCCCAATCAACAGCAAATGGAGGCGTTTAAAGCATGGCATGAGAGAGCCAGGAAAGTTATGTACTGGCTATCTATCAGCATTTCAGACTCTATGATTGTGCATATTCAAGACGCAAGTACACCAAAGGAGGCATGGGATACTTTGTCAAAAATGTATAGCACAAATATGCAAGCCAGGAAAATGCAGCTCAAGCAAGAGTTCCACAATGTGCAAAGAGAAAGTATGAGCATCAATGACTACCACATGAAGGTGAAGAAGATTGTAGATGCACTTGCTTCCATTGGGTCACCAGTGGAAGATGATGATTTAGTTTCTGTGACCTTGAATGGTCTAGGAAAGGATTATGCACATTCTCGAACATCCATTTCCATCTGTAAAAGATTTTCTGATTTTGAGGAGTTGATTGCTCTTCTAATTTCTGAGGAGTAGAGAAATGGTGGTGCATCTTCTTCAGGAGGAACTTCAAGAGAACCTGTCTTCTACTCAAATGCTGGAAGAGGTAGAGGCAGAGGTAGAGGAGGCCGATCTGGAGGCCATGGTAGAAATCAGAATATGCAGCAAACTCAAGAAAACCAATCCTTTGGAGGAGGACGTGGTAACTCTAGAGGCAGGGGGAGCCAAAGAAGTCGTGGTGGATGGCAAAGAGGCCAAAATGCAAACAGCAATGTTGAATGCTACTACTGTGGTAAAATGGGTCATATGGCTAAAGACTACATAAAAAGCAAAATGACATCATGAATGGAAAATTGCAACAAGGGAATTATGCATCTTCTAGTAGACAGGGTGATGACAGAAATGAGCATTTGTTTATGGTGCAGCACATGAACAATTCAATGACAAGTGCAGAAGAAAGCAATGATGTGTGGTATATTGACTCAGGTGCATGAAACCACATGATAAGTCATGCAGAATGGATGCAGGATGCAAGGAAAATGGAAAAACTAGGATTTGTGGAGACTGGTGATGATACTGCACATCCTATTGTGCAGATTGGAAAAATTTCTTTGTCTATGCAGGATGCGAAAAAGAAATACCTGTCGGATGTACTTCATGTCTCGAATATCACAAAGAATCTAGTTTCTGTTGGTCAAATTGTTGAGCAAGGCTTGCAAGTCGGATTTAATTCTCATGGATGCTTTGTTGAGGATATGAAAAATAAAGGTCGCTTGATAGCAAAAGGAAAGAAGAATGGCTGAATGTTTACGTTGGATGCAGACATCCCTGATTTGATGCAGCAATGTTTGCACATGGGACCGATGTAGTTGCAGATATTGATATCTGGCATAAACGCATTGTCATGTTAATGTACAGCGACTTAAATCAATGCAAGCCCAAAATATTGTTGCAGGATTGCCTAAATTCAAGGTTGCAGAAATGCATAAGGTATGTGAAGCCTGTCAGTTTAGAAAACAGGCACGAAAACCATTTCCTAGACATGTTCAAGAGAGTAAGAAGCCATTGGAATTAATCCACTCTGATGTGTGGCCTACTAAAGCTGTATCTCTTGGAGGCTATCATTATTTTGTCATTTTTATTGATGACTATAGCAGAAAAGTTTGGGTGTATTTTATGAAAAAGAAAAGTGAAGTTTTTGGGCATTTCAAAACTCTTAAAGCTATGGTTAAAAAAGAAACAGGCTTGCAAATAAAATGCCTAAGGTCAGATGGAGGGGGAGAGTACCTCTCAAATGAGTTTACAAGGTTCCTGCAGGAGCATGGCATAAAGCAGCAATATTCATGCAGTCATATCCCACAACAAAATGGAATTGCAAAAAGGAAAAATAGGCATAGTGAAGAGGTATCTCGTGCCATGCTCAATGAAAAAGACCTGCCAGGTTTTTATTGGGCTGAGACAGTTGCTACAACAGTCTACATAATGAACAGGACTCCCACTATAGCAATACATGGGATGACTCCAGAGGAGAGGTATACTGGTAGGAAACCAGATATTTCTCATTTGAAAATTTTTGGTTGCATTGCCTATGTTCATGTGCCAGATGAGTTGAGATCCAAGTTAGATCCAAAAGCTGAGAAGTGCATCTTTATTGGTTACTCTTTGCAGCAGAAAGGGTATAGATGCTATAACCCTTCTACTCGTAAATTTACAGTGAGCAGAGATGTTATTTTTCATGAGATGAATAGCTGGTATAAACCAGTAAATGTGATTGATAATGTAGATGCACAAAATGGTAATGCTGCATAGAATTCACAGCAGCAGTCACAAGATATTAGTGGACCTGGAGCATCCTCTAACAATGGTTCACATTCTTTGCCATGGACAGGCAGATTGAGATTAGGAGAATCTTCTCAAAGCAATGCAAATAGTGGTATAGAGCTATCAGGAAAAGGAAAAGAGAAGGTAGATCAGCCCATGTTTGATGTGAATGCAGGTCACTCTTATGTGGATGGTGAATCCAGTAGCTCAGAACAGAGCATTGATGATGAGTTGGGTATTCCTTCTATTGTTACACCTGGAGTAAGGAAGACCAGGGATGTTTTGAGAGCACCTGCGAGTGAACCTACTTTGCGCAGGTCTACCAGAGCTAGGTATCCTGTGGATAGGCTGAAATATAATGGATTTACTGCCATTCACTATGCCTATATTGTCAAAGTGATACAGAAACCAGAACCCACTTCTTTTGAGCAAGCCATGGGAAAAGAAAAATGGGAGAAAGTCATGGATGAAGAAATGGATGCCTTGGAAGCAAATGCTACAAGGGAATTGGTACCTTTGCCTAAAGATAAGAATGCACTTGGTTGTAAGTGGGTTTATAAGGTGAAGCACAATGTAGATGGTTCTGTGAACAGATAGAAGGAAAGATTAGTAGTCAAAGGGTATGCACAAATATATGGCATTGATTATGAAGAAACATTCAATCCGCTTGCAAGGATGGCAACCGTAATATCAGTCATTGCTATGGCAGCATCAAAGGGATGGTCTTTACATTAGATGGATGTAAAGAATGCCTTCTTGCATGGTGATTTGCAAGAAGAGGTACATATGGAGCAGCCACCAGGTTATATGCATGCTGTTCATCCTAGTTTGTTTGCAAGTTGAAGAAAGCCTTGTATGGCTTGAAGCAAGCACCTAGAGCATGGTCTGACAAGATAGGGCAGTATCTTGTCACTATTGGCTTTCAAATTTTCAAGGCAGATTTCTCACTTTATGTGAGAAAAACAAAGAAAGGTATTATGCTACTTGTCATTTATGTTGATGATTTGATTATGACAGGTGATAGTGATGAAGATATCCTTCATGTGAAAATGCTATTGAAGCAGAAGTTTGAGATGAAAGATTTGGGAGAGCTGCGTTATTTCTTGGGCATTGAGGTGATAAGATCACCAAGTGGGATACGGCTCTTGCAGAGGCAGTATGGATTGGACATGCTGTCCAAATATGGGATGACAGGCTGTAAGCCTATTTCAGTTCGTTCGGAGCAAAATGTGATGCTAAGCGCAGATGCAAGTGAGCTTCTTGAAGACCCTACTATGTACAGACGCATAGTAGAAAGTTTGATTTATATGACTATTACCAGGCCAGATTTGAGCTATGCTGTTGGATTGGTAAGTCAGTTTATGCAGGCTCCAAGGAAACCGCATTTTGGATGCGGCTAGATGCATACTCAGGTATGTGAAGTCCACACTGTAGTATGGACTATTTTATGAGACTAGTATTCAGATATAGTTGCATGGATACACTGATGCTGATTGGGATGGTAGTATTTCTAATAGATGATCTACCGGTGGATATGTGTTCTCTTTTGGGAGTGATGCAGTCACTTGGAGCAGCAAGAAACAGCCTACAATTGCCTTATCGAGCACAGAGGTTGAGTAGTACAGGGGTGCAACAATGGCTGCATGTGAGGTAGCTTGGTTGCATAAGCTACTTTATGATATGCATCAACCTACAGATGGGCTAGTTGTCATTTATTGTGACAATATGAGCAGTATACACTTGGAAAATAACCCATTCTATCATGCTAGAACAAAGCACATTGAGGTGCATTATCACTATGTGCGGGAGAGGGTTTTATTAGGTCTTATTGATCTAGTTTATGTGAGCACAGAGGATCAGGTAGCTGACATATTGACGAAGGCATTGGGCGCAGAGAAGCTGCGCAAGTTCAGAGACCTTCTTGGTGTGCAAGAATTGGGATTAAGCTCGAGGGGGAGTGTTGAGATATCAAGCTCCACTCGTGATACGCCAGGGTGACCATTGTGCGTTTATATCACCGACTTGTCAGTTGCAGATGCGGTTGGTACACCGCCGATGAATAATAGCTAGATGACAGCTATCCTTGTCTACTCTAGTTCGTGGCTCAGTTAGTATGCCACCTTAGTTAGTTGAGTTTGGTTTGAGACCCATATATAGGGTTCTTCTATTTCTATGTACTAGAGTTCTTTTGGCTTACACAACTAAGAAGAGGAAAACTGTTTTCAGCCTCCATCTTTGTGTGTATTCCCCCATTGTGCAAGCAAGAAAGCTACAAGTGAGACTCCTTCCTTCTCTCCCATAATCTTGGCATGGTATCAGAGCCTTGTTCGTGGTAAAGAGCTCAAGAAAGCAAACCAAGTTCGCGGCGTTCTGATAAGAGGACCAGTGTTGCTTTCATTTTTCTATTTTGGGAGCAAGTCTCTGTAGTAGCACAGCTGAAAAGTGCAAGAGTGCATTGTCTCAGATTGAGACGTCCTTCGCGGTGTCGGAAGAGGGCAGTATATGCTGCGGGCACGGGCTTTAGCCCTTGGTTGCCCTATTTTTTTTATTTGAGGCCATTTCGGGGCCTGTTTTGGAGGCGGAAGTTTTTCGCACGCACTCAACAAAAGGCCCTGTTTTTTTCTGTGCAACCACTGTTCCACAGGTCGGTGAAAAGTTACTGTAGAAATTGCATCGTATGCCTGTGCGCAGAGACATTGGGAGTTACAGAATCATCCTTGTTGCTTGTTGATGCAAAAATCGTCACTAGGAAGTGACTGTCTGGTCAAATACCACTTTCGTCAGTTTTGCAGATTTGCCCTTGTGAGGCTGAAGCTATGTTTTTTGCAGTGACAGAATTTTTTGCAGTGTTCTTAATGGCGTCTGATTCTCTTTCACAGATTGTCACTGAAAAGCTTGCAAAGAACAACTTCCAAGCATGGAAGTTTAGAATGACGAATTTCCTTATGGGAAAAGGTTATTGGGAATTCGTTGCAGGAAATGAAGAAGAACCAGTTCTTCCTGATGTTCCCAATCAACAGCAAATGCAGGCATTTAAAGCATGGCATGAGAGAGCCATGAAAGTTATGTACTGGGCTGTCTATCAACATTTCAGACTCTATGATTGTGCATATTCAAGATGCAAGTACGCAAAAGGAGGCATGGGATACTTTGTCAAAAATGTATAGCACAAATACGCAAGCCAGGAAAATGCAGCTCAAGCAAGAGTTGCACAATGTGCAAAGAGAAAGTATGAGCATCAATGACTACCACATGAAGGTGAAGAAGATTGTAGATGCACTTGCTTCCATTGGGTCGCCAGTGAAAGATGATGATTTAGTTTCTGTGACCTTGAATGGTCTAGGAAAGGATTATGCACAGTTCCGAACATCCATTCTCGTCCGTGAAAGATTTCCTGATTTTGAGGAGTTGATTGCTCTTCTAATTTCTAAGGAGCAGAGAAATGGTGGTGCATCTTCTTCAGGAGGAACTTCAAAAGAACATGTCTTCTACTCAAATGCTGGAAGAGGTAGAGGCAGAGGTAGAGAGGCCGATCTGGAGGCCGTGGTAGAAATCAGAATATGCAGCAAACTCAAGAAAACCAGTCCTTTGGAGGAGGACGTGGTAACTCTAGAGGCAGGGGGAGCCAAAGAGGTCGTGGTGGATGGCAAAGAGGCTAAAATGCAAACAACAATGTTGAATGCTACTACTGTGGTAAAATGGGTCATATGGCTAAAGACTGCTTTAAAAAGTAAAATGACATCATGAATGGAAAATTGCAACAAGGGAATTATGCATCTTCTAGTAGACAGGGTGATGACAGAAATGAGCATTTGTTTATGGTGCAGCACATGACCAATTCAATGACAAGTGCAGAAGAAAGCAACGATGTGTGGTATGTTGACTCAGGTGCATCAAACCACATGACAGGTCATGCAGAATGGATGCAGGATGCAAGGAAAATGAAAAACTAGGATTTGTGGAGACTGGTGATAATACTGCACATCCTATTGTGCGGATTGGAAAAATTCCTTTGTCTATGCAGGATGGGAAAAAGAAATACCTATCAGATGTATTTCATGTTCCGAATATCACCAAGAATCTAGTTTCTGTTGGTCAAATGGTTGAGCAAGGCTTGCAGGTCAGATTTAATTCTCATGGATGCTTTGTTGAGGATATGAAAAATAAAGGTCGCTTGATAGCAAAAGGAAATAAGAAGGGCAGAATGTTTATGTTGGATGCAGATATCCCTGAATTGAGTGCAGCAATGTTTGCACATGAGACCGATGTAGTTGCAGATACTGATATCTGGCATAAACGCATTGGTCATGTTAATGTACAGCGACTTAAATCAATGCAAGCCCAAAATATTGTTGCAGGATTGCCTAAATTCAAGGTTGCAGAAATGCATAAGGTATGTGAAGCCTGTCAGTTTAGAAAACAGGCAAGAAAACCATTTCCTAGACATGTTCAAGAGAGTAAGAAGCCATTGGAATTAATCCACTCTGATTTGTGGACTACTAAAGCTGTATCTCTTGGAGGCTATCATTATTTTGTCACTTTTATTGATGACTATAGCAGAAAAGTTTGGGTGTATTTTATGAAAAAGAAAAGTGAAGTTTTTGGGCATTTCAAAACTCTTAAAGCTATGGTTGAAAAAGAAATAGGTCTGCAAATAAAATGCCTAAGGTCAGATGGAGAGGGAGAGTACCTCTCAAATGAGTTTGCAAGGTTCTTGCAGGAGCATGGCATAAAGCAGCAATATTCATGCAGTCATATCCCACAACAAAATGGAATTGCAAAAATGAAAAATAGGCATATTGGAGAGGTATCTCGTGCCATGCTCAATGAAAAAGACCTGCCAGATTTTTATTGGGCTGAGACAGTTGCTACAACAGTCTACATAATGAACAGGACTCCCACTATAGCAATACATGGGATGACTCCAGAGGAGAGGTATACTGGTAGGAAACCAGATATTTCTCATTTGAAAATTTTTGGTTGCATTGCCTATATTCATGTGCCAGATGAGTTGAGATCCAAGTTAGATCCAAAATCTGAGAAGTGCATCTTTATTGGTTACTCTTTGCAGCAAAAAGGGTATAGATGCTATAACCCTTCTACTCGTAAGTTTACAGTGAGCAGAGATGTTGTTTTTGATGAGATGAGTAGCTGATCTAAACCAATAAATGTGATTGATAATGTAGATGCACAAAATGGTAATGCTGCATAGAATTCACAGCAGCAGTCACAAGATATTAGTGGACCTGGAGCGTCCTCTAACAGTGGTTCACATTCTTCGCCATGGACATGCAAATTGAGATCAGGAGAATCTTCTCAAAGCAATGCAGATAGTGGTATACAGCTATCAGGAAAAGGAAAAGAGAAGGTAGATCAGCCCATGTTTGATGTGAATGCAGGTCACTCTTATGTGGATGGTGAATCCAGTAGCTCAGAACAGAGCATTGATGATGAGTTGGGTATTCCTTCTATTGTTACACCTGGAGTAAGGAAGACCAGGGATGTTTTGAGAGCACATGGGAGTGAACCTACTTTGCGCAGGTCTATCAGAGCTAGGTATCCTATGGATAGGCTGAAATATGATGGACTTACAACCATTCACTATGCCTATATGGTCAAAGTGATACAGGAACCAGAACCCACTTCTTTTGAGGAAGCCATGGGAAAAGAAAAATGGGAGAAAGCCATGGATGAAGAAATGGATGCCTTGGAAGCAAATGCTACATGGGAATTGGTACCTTTGCCTAAAGATAAGAATGCACTTGGTTGTAAGTAGGTTTATAAGGTGAAGCACAATGCAGATGGTTCTGTGAACAGATACAAGGAAAGATTAGTAGTCAAGGGGTATGCACAAAAATATGGCATTGATTATGAAGAAACATTCAATCCGGTTGCAAGGATGGCAATCGTAATATCAGTCATTGCTATGGCAGCATCAAAGGGATGGTCTTTACATCAGATGGATGTAAAGAATGCCTTCTTGCATGGTGATTTGCAAGAAGAGGTATATATGGAGCAGCCACCAGGTTATGTGCATGCTATTAATCCTGAGTTTTTTTGTAGGTTGAAGAAAGCCTTGTATGGCTTGAAGCAAGCACCTAGAGCATGGTCTAACAAGATAGGACAGTATCTTGTCACTATTGGCTTTCAAATTTCCAAGGCAGATTTCTCACTTTATGTGAGAAAAATAGAGAAAGGTATTATGCTACTTGTCATTTATGTTGACGATTTGATTATGACAGGTGATAGTGATGAAGATATCCTTCATGTGAAAATGCTATTGAAGCAGAAGTTTGAGATGAAGGATTTGGGAGAGCTGCGTTATTTCTTGGGCATTGAGGTGATAAGATCACCAAGTGGGATACGGCTCTTGCAGAGGCAGTATAGATTGGACATGCTGTCCAAATATGGGATGACAGGCTATAAGCCTATTTCAGTTTCTTTGGAGTAGAATGTGAAGCTGAGCGCAGATGCAAGTGAGCTTCTCGAAGACCCTACTATGTACAGATGCATAGTAGGAAGTTTGATTTATATGACTATTACCAGGCCAGATTTGAGCTATGTTGTTGGATTGGTAAGTCAGTTTATGCAAGCTCCAAGGAAACTGCATTTGGATTCGACTAGACGCATACTCAGGTATGTGAAGTCCACATTGCAGTATGGACTATTTTATGAGACTGGGATTCAGATACAGTTGCATGGATACACTGATGCTGATTGGGCTAGTAGTATTTATGATACAGGATCTACCACTAGATATGTGTTCTCTTTTGGGAGTGATGTAGTCACTTGGAGCAGCAAGAAACAGCCTCCTACAGTTGCCTTGTCGAGCACAGAGGTTGAGTACATGGGTGCAGCAATGGCTGCATGTGAGGTAGCTTGGTTGCATAAGCTACTTTATGATATGCATCAGCCTACAGATGGGCCAGTTGTCATTTATTGTGACAACATGAGCAGTATACACTTGGAAAATAACCCAGTCTATCATGCTAGAACAAAGCACATTGAGGTGCATTATCACTATGTGCGGGAGAGGGTTTTACTAAGTCTTATTTATCTAGTTTATGTGAGCACAGAGGATCAGGTAGCTAACATATTCACGAAGGCATTGGGTGCAGAGAAGCTGCGCAAGTTCAGAGACCTGCTTGGTGTGCAGGAATTGGGATTGAGCTCGAGGGGGAGTGTTGAGATATCGAGCTCCACTCGTGATACGCCAGGGTGACCGTTGTGCATTTATGTCACCGACTTGTCAGTTGCAAATGCGGTTGGTACACCGCCCATGAATAATAGCTAGATGACAGCTATCCTTATCTACTCTAGTTCATGGCTCAGTTAGTATGTCACCTTAGTTAGTTGAGTTTGGTTTGAGACCCATATATAGGGTTCTTCTATTTCTATGTACTAGAGTTCTTTTGGCTTACACAACTAAGAAGAGGAAAACTGTTTTCAGCCTCCACCTTTGTGTGTATTTTCCCATTGTGCAAGCAAGAAAGCTACAAGTGAGACTCCTTCCTTCTCTCCCACAATCTTGACACACTGAAGGACGATGATAGGCTGACCAGAGATGTGGTGGTTGGAAATGGGGTAGAAAAAAGAATGGATGCTACAATGGAGAAGAAGGTGAATCGCTTTTGTATGTTGCACCATGCCTCTATGGAGACGTGGCTCGCCATGTACAAGATCGCTAGGCAAGATTGAGAAGAAGCACGATCTGAATTTTGATGTAGTACGCGCCATGATTGATTCGATATCCCGAGGGCATGGAGGAGATGCCGTGGTTCATATCAACGCGATGGTTGCATGGAGCTTTGACCGCAATGTCTCGCCGCAAAGGGGTGAAGGCCTCAATTGAGGAGTGGGAATTCTCGAGGGGATATAGGTCAAAGGTGATGATGTGTTTAGGATTTGTCGTATCTATATTTTATATGCAATAACTAATTTGAGTGTTTCAATGTATAGTACAAAATATATAGTGCAGCGTGGTCGCGCGGACGACATTTTCGCATGGAGCATATTGACAAAATGTTGAGATATCGAGCTCCACTCGTGATACGCCAGGGTGACCGTTGTGTATTTATGTCACCGACTTGTCAGTTGCAGATGCGGTTGGTACACTGTCCATGAATAATAGCTACATGATAGCTATCCTTATCTACTCTAGTTCGTGGCTCAGTTAGTATGCCACCTTAGTTAGTTGAGTTTGGTTTGAGACCCATATATAGGGTTCTTCTATTTCTTTGTATTAGAGTTCCTTTGGCTTCCACAACTAAGAAGAGAAAAACAGTTTTCAGCCTCCACCCTTGTGTGTCTTCCCCCATTGTGCAAGCAAGAAAGCTACAAGTGAGACTCCTTCCTTCTCTCCCACAATCTTGACACAAAATGCTCTCCACAATGGACTGTGGTATCATGGCAAGGTTCAAGCAGGAGAGCCAACGACGAGCAAGGGATCCAAACACGGTTATAAATGAGATGGAGTATTTTGGGAACTTGAAAAGTATTATTACAATGGATTATTGTAGCTTCTCCATGATACTATTCGATGTGCAGTGGTTCAAAGTGGTACTTGAAGGAGCTGGAGCAACAGTTCGACAAGGTCCATTTGGATTTCTCAAAATAGATTTCGAAAAAAAAATAGACGGATTTGCGCAACACCTTTGTGTTTCTGGCCCATTGTGAACAAGTGCATGAACTCATTTGTTTGTTAATGGTATTATGACATGATACATGTCACAATAGTTTAATCTCTCTTGTACGTGTTTGTGAACAAGTAATCTTCTATCCAAACCCCCGAAAACCTTGATAGTGGTATGTTATACCTTCAGCTCCCCGGAGTGCAAGAGTATATGATCAAAGCGATGTTCCGAGCATAGATGAGGACAATATGCAAATAAAGGGGTCCGTATTGCAAGGGGTGGAGGCCACCGAAAGCTTGGAGCATGTAAAGGAGCCATCATCGGCTAACAATGATGGAAATACAGGAGTCCAAGAATTCTTTGAGAACAAGGAGAACTCATCCTTATGTGGTGACATATCTATCGACCTTCCAGTGTATGCGGAGTTGTGTTAGGAGATTGACATGGGACCATAAGATACTTCATACTTGGAGCATCCACTTACTCAATTCATTGACTAATCACTTATAAGGGTACATAAGATATGCATTTTAAGTGAGATCATTTTTTTAGGATTTATATTGCCGTGCTTTGTATGATTTAAATTGATTATGCTAACATCATTTTTTTTCTGTGCAAGTGACCTTTTTGGATACTTAGATCATTAGGATGAGTCAAGGGATGAGCAATGAGGAGTTGTAAGATATCTTCACGCGCATGTCTCCAGATCAGATGGCAAGATTCAGAGACATGACGGACCAGAAGTTATCTCGGACATCATCAGGCCGCTCTATTAGATCTACTTTGGCGCGATCAAATGCTTCAGCTTCGAGCAGACGAGGTAGACGCTCCAAACTTGGGCCAGAGGGAGGGAGTGCTTCAGGGTCAGGGGGATGCTGTAGAGATACGGAGGCTGTGAGCCCGTGGTCGGCACGAGATGCAAGTGCTACTCCTCACTCTCATGGCGGTTCCAAGGAGAGTGGTTCAGGTGGTTGCTGTGGAGGCACGGACGCGGTGTCTCCATCTCGTCGTTCTGCTGGGAGTTGCATCACCTCCAAGATTTTTCACACTTGTGGGGACGTCTACTCCAATTACTTCGACTTTTTCTCAGTCGTATGTAGATGGTACCCCTATGGGTGCTACACCAATAGATACTATCCCGGTCGCTACACCAGATGTACAGGGGTCTCCTAGATATGCCCAAGAGCGTAGATGCAGGTGGGAGAGGACCCATCTTAGGCATACCCCAGAGGGATATTCCTATCTTGTCGATGATAGGTTAGGAGCTAGCATCTTGAATGATGAGGGGAGGAGGGTGATGGCTTGCATGAGAGAGTTGTGCCAACAAGTTTTTCGGCACAACATCTTAGATCATTGGAAAAACATTCTGGAGGGGAGCAAGGACTACATAGTAGCATCCTTTCATGAGGAGTTTCCGGTTCTAGCCACAGCAGATAGATTTTCTATGGGCTGGATGATGGATTGCATGCATGCATATATACACACAGACGATTGGATGCACGCAAGGCACTCAAGAGTGGGGCTGCAAAGCCCGGGTGGCTAGATGCGGATGACTGGCAACAACTGAGGGAGGAGGCTATAGATTCTCCAGGATGTTGGAGTCAGTAGCACGAGGCAGCGAGGGTACGACTAGAGGCCGGAGTGGTCCATCATCTTGGGAGTGGCAACCACTAGACATATGTGGAGGACTTTGTAAGTTTTTCTTGTGTTTTGCTTGCTTATTTTTTTGTGATATCCTTTGTACTGACAATCATGTTTCTAACAGTTAGTATTTTGTTTTCTTTGCAGCATTCCATTACAAATTGCGATCCGACCGGCCTTGAGACTCGATATGTAGAGAGGCACGGTCTCACTGCATTGATTGACCGATTGTATAGAGGTGGCGGCCCTGCAAGTCACTCATCTTTCTTGTCCATAGTTACCATGTTTAATTAGAATGCATTATTGTATGGTGGACTGATGTGTAGTTGTTTCTTTTTTTGTAGAGTCCGTTTTATGCTCCTTTGAGGCGGGACAAGCTTTCAGATGGTGAGGATGTATAGCTCGCCCTTGGATCCCTGGAGCTCACACATCCTTCTTTTTTGGTCACCTGATCTCTATAGACATTTTCTATGTAGTAGTGATATCTTGCCATGATTGTACCAATCGCTTTCATTATGCGATCATGTATTTATTTCATGTACCAGTGTTATGATTTAAGTATACTTTGTTTTTGTTTACACGAGCATTGTACACAGTGCACAAATTTTTTTTCCCTGTTACCGTCGCTATTAGCATCGCAAATTTACATGCACGGATCGTTATTAGCATCGTAGGAGTGTTATTTGCAATCACCAACACTATCATTCTATATACTAAAAATTTTGAAAGTCAAAATGCCTTACCTTATGCAACAATAAACTACAAAATCTAACAATTGAATATCCTTTTTAACAATTAGCATGGACTTGTCCTTAAGAGATATGATAAGATAGTCATCTTCCTCAAAAGTACAAGAAACATTGACAACCATTTGTCCATATACCTCACCCATTTTCTTATAATTAACAGGGCGGCCAAGCACATCGATTTCTCTCTTGCAAACATCCTTAGTTTCTATGACATCTTTCATTTTTTCTTTGTAGACAAACTCTTGTTGGGATGTGGTCCTTATTGGGTATAGATGTATCACATCCTTGTTCTTTGGCCCTTTCACTATCCTAGAAAAATTTGGGGGAATGTTAAGGATCTCAAAGGCTTTTTTATCACAATAGAGTGGGCAAGGCCCTCAATATCTGGTTGGACATGTACCTGATTCTACTGACCATACTAAAATCTTTATTCGTCAAGGTGATCCTATGTAATATTTTAGTTGAAAATATTTCTAAACCCCGTGATACTCACGCAAGGGAATACCGGTATTGTGGTCACGGACAGTACGATCTCCACGAGCCAATCAAGACTTAGGAATAAGGTTTAGTAAAAACCCGTGTTCTTCATAAGAACCTCCTCTTGGTAGGAGGCCAAAAGGATAATTTTGGATTTATGGCAAATTTTTTGTAATTATCCCCTCTTTCCCCCAGCCGACTGTCGTGCTGGAGGAAAGTGAGGGAAGGCGCTATGACTAAGCTCCTTGTTGCTGGAGCTCACAGGAGATTAATGCTCATGCATCAGGCCACGTGGGGGAGGGGAGGTACCTCTCCCTCTCCCTATTAAAGCCATCACCATGGGAGCTGAGAAGAGAGTGTAACACTGCCAGGCTGTGGTAGAGAGGGAGAGAACAAGATGAGCCCATCGCTGTCGTGGAGAAGAGGAGCTGCAAGGCTGAAGGAGGAGCTCGTGAAGCTACCGCGGGATGCCGCCAGCTGGCGATTTGATAGCTTCCTCTTCCCTCCACGTGGTTACCACACCTTCAGAAGCTTCTTGAAAAGCTTCTAAGGGGGCTTTCATAAGCCCCCTTCACAGGCGGTCTTTACACCCCCTTTTTCAAATCCACCAAGTCCATTTAGAAACCCCCCTTTCCCGTGGGGGTCCATCCAAGCCCCTTTAAAAGCCCATGTACCCTGGAAATTAAGCCCCTTTTTCCCCCTTGGGCTCCCCCACAAGCTTCCATTAGCCCAAGTTTCTAAACCCCTTTCCATGGCCCTTTCCTATTGCCCTCTCAAGTGGGTTTATATAACACCCCCCCAAGAGTTAATCCCTTTTTCCCCTTTTTCATCCCACTAAAATCCTATAAGCTCACCTTGCCTTGGGTTTAAAGTAAACCTTCCCGTGGAAATCCTCACTTCCGGGTTTCAAAACCCTTTTCCCATCGGCCCTACAAAGCGGGTTTTTCAAACCCGAGTTTAAGCCCTTGCATTCCACAAAGTCATTTTTGACGATTGTAAAGTCCTAATCGTGAAATCATTCCCTACTTTGAGGAGGCAGCTTTCAGGCTTTCTAAAGCTCGATTTCCAAAAGACTGTGCAATCGGCCAAGGAAGCCGATTCTAAAAGGGAATTGCACGTGCGAGGGAGACGGTCCAAGATCATAAGTCTGCGGCGAAGGCAAGAAGGTCGAATACGCGATGGCTCCTAAAAAGGCACAATGCGCAACCCCAGGAGGATCATCTCCTAATATCCATGTGGACATTTCACCGAATCTACAAGTCCAGGTTTTTCTTCCTCATTTTGATTTAAGTCGTATTATTTCAAATTTTTCATGGATCATTTATGAAATTAGAATGCACTTTTTTGATTGAAATAATTTGGCTAAATAGCTTACGATCAAAGAATCGGTCAATTGTATTTTCAAATAAACGAATGAAAAAAAGAGCATAAGATCTCTACGCATTCTTAGCAAGTGATGTTTATGGATTACAAAGTAACGAATTTAGATCAACTAAATCTCATCTTTATAAAGTCGAAATTATTATTGTACACTTCGATTAGGCATGGAAAGAATAAATCGCATGTCGCATTATTAGGCATCTTTCCTTCGAAATGATTCATTAAAAGAAGGTTGCTAATAATGCGTAGGAATTTTAAAGGCATGGAAATGGTTCTTCAGCTCTGCATGAGGTAGATTAAACTCTAGTCAATTGGCTTAAATCTCAATCAACTACGTAAATAGTTACGAGAGGTTGTGTGATGCTCATTCAGCGTATGAATATCTCACTTAGAAAAGAAGTTAGAAAAAGTTGCATGGTTCACATAAAACCTTAAAGTTTAGTAGCATGAATCTTGAATGCATGATAAAAAAAGGATCAATTGGAAATATGCCATAACTTAACATATGCTTTGAAAAGTTAGGGTTTGTAAACCTACTCATACGTAGGCAATGAATCATGTGGTTACAAAAATGGTATCGTAAATATCTTCAAAAATAGACAAGTAAATTGGTTTAACCTAAACCGCGAGGGACTCATTTAGAAATGGATAAATCAATGCAACATATCCCAAGTGCTATCTGGGATTTAGCACGTTGAGGACGCAACCTAATCGCTCTTATTGCCAATTCTGAAACCCTTATACCTTAAAGACTTGCCCACATTCATAGAATGTAGGGACACTAGGACGTAGTTGCGAGAGACGATCCAGGGTTTTTACCCTAAGGATCGCTCGCTAAAAGAATGAAACTCGATTTGGATTTGGACCTTTAGGACCAAAAATGTTGGCCTAGTGCAATCAGGAACGGATTGTTATGAAGACACCCAAACCATGTTTCCTATCTAATCATGATTTCGTGATTAGAAGGCGCCATTCGATGGGTAAAATAGTCCCATGGGTTTTGATGCGACGCTTGTGCATCATGTTGCAGAGTCGTCTGATCTTGTGATTTGATCACAAGGGAATGGCCAAATTCCTTGGAATGAGATTGGCAGATTCTTATGCAAGTTTATCTTGCAAGACGATGAATAATCGTCCTGATAGAGTATCTTTCTTGGGTAAAGTAACCAAGATACAGGGATTAGATATTTTCTTGGAAGCAAAAGACCAATCAGTAAATTGGAATAACATATTTAGTGCTAATAGAACTTATGGTATTTGGTTAAGTTGGGTTAATAGCGTACGGCCCTAACCCAAGGATATAAAGGTTAACAAACAAACCCTTGGGAATCTTGCCAAGTCACAATTGATCCCGGATCGAGTGTTGGATGCATTCAAAAAGAAGGATTCACTCCTTAGCAGTTGGCCAAATAATGACCACTAGAAATGATTGTGCTTGTAACAATTGTAGAGAGCACTGTTTGCTTTGTTTGCTCAAGGAATTAAAGGATGAAAATATATCTAATGCTTCAAGTTGAAGGCCTGAAGGGAGAGGCAGCCTCAGTTACCCCCAACTGCTTGCATGATCCTAACCAAGGGGGTTGTTAACTGTGCTAGGAAGGTGGACCGAACCTGCCGCGAGAGGTCTCTCCGTTGAGCACTACTTGGAGTAGGAGGACGCTTGGGTGCTAGTGGGGGCTCTGGCCGTAAATCTCTCACCTTCCGGGCCCTGCACAAGTGGCCAACATGACTCAGGATTGGATCTCGAGGCTTGCATA
Organism: Lygodium microphyllum; assembly: GCF_053477565.2. Taxonomy (NCBI): domain Eukaryota; kingdom Viridiplantae; phylum Streptophyta; class Polypodiopsida; order Schizaeales; family Lygodiaceae; genus Lygodium; species Lygodium microphyllum. Next base: position 40,606,604 of record NC_141147.1, read on the forward strand.
CTAGTCTACGGGTGGAATCTTGGATTAGTAATCCCTGTGGATTGTTGGATAGCCTTCGGGCGGGATTATGGATAAGCCTACAGGCTGGACTTTATAAATGTATTCCAAAGATAAATATGATAACCTGTTGAAAAGGAACTTGTTTGACACTGCTTTTCTATGTCAAGTGCTATGATTACATGAATGAACCGGTGTCTAACGGACTAATTAAGGAAGTTGATTGATGCATGTCCAACTAAATGTGGTAGGTAATTAGATAACTAAAACAACCTGAGAAAAGTGTGGCGGATGTGGCCATGGGTCTGTCCTACGGATGGGTGGTCCCGGTTGGCCGCGAAATTTTCTCAATCATGATGGATAGAAAGAAGATCGTTCAAAGGACACAAATAGCAAGGGCGTTGACCTAGAGTCTAAGTTACAATAATCCCGATTTACATTGTTTTAGGGGAACGGAATGGGACTATGCCTTATGGCGGAGAGGTCAAGCCTTGCATCCCTCTCGTTTCCCATTCTCCTCGAACTAAGTGCAGCGTGAATCCGCTTCGGCCCTGGCATTTCTACGTAAAGTAATTCGCTTGGGGTTCGACGCTAGTTGCCATTACAAAATGACCATTAGAAAAAACCCTGATTTAGGTCGGTCCTAAGTGGGAACGGCTAGAATACTTCTGCTATCTGGTAGACGCGGAAAGTCCTAGATTGCAAACCCCGTGACATTCCGAGGGAGTGCCAGGCAAAGCTTTCTAGATCTCCTTTCTGATGGACTGCTAAGACGTGTCCTGAAGGGAATAGGTGGACACATTGGTGGTATCAAAGCGAACCAACGAAGGATTTGTTGTAAGAAATCTTAATAAAAAGAAGTAAAGAAAATGTTGTTGTTCCGAACATTTCCTTACTTTCGATGTTGTCTTGCAGAATTATGAAGCATGGAACAGGTTCTTAGTGTTCTGAGTCATGTTTATGACTGCGATGCATTCCCCGGGTTATCAACAAAGGGTTGAGATGATGAACATCCTAGAGCATATTTATAATCCATCGCCTTTGTACGTGGAACAAAGATGGACGGGTGCCTTAGGAATCTACTATATAGTTGTCCACTGGTTTGCATACCTTCAAACCAACCTAAAGAGGATCAAGTGGTTGGAAGACCTGAAAATCGTGAAGCTATTCATTTTTGTGGAGGATCACGTAAACTCAACTTTACATATTCAAGGTCGAAGGGTTGAGCTGAACTCATATGTCTATGAGGAAGTGACCCATGTAATATCCACCAAAAAGATCAAGGTGTTGGGGTGCTATGAGAAGAATGGGTTCCAAAGGAAAGGATACCCTAATCTTCCAATGATTTACCGATTCCTAAAGATCCATGAAACGAAACCATACTATTATCAAGTTTTCGTAGATAAATGTAATACAACATTATTCTCCCCAAACTAAATGTAAATAGTTGCCCCATCATCCCAAGAAATATTGTATTCCGAAAGGGTTATGCCCATATAAATGCAATAAAACTTCTTTTTATCAATGTCTGTTTTGTTCATGAGAATTGATAAGAAGTTAAGTGGTTAGATTGCTTGGTTGATAGCTGAAATGGAGATGAAATATAAATATTAACGATTAATGAGTAATAACGTTAAGAAACCTTTATCCAGGCACAACCCTAGGTACAGATTCCCAGTTCGCCTCCTACATCAAGTACTCTTGTAATCCAGGAGAAGAAGTTTCTTCTCAAGCAGATTAAGCCGCCCGAATTTGACAGGAAAGATAGGACTGTCCAAGCAGATGCTGAAATTTGGATTAAATCCATGGAGGATTAGTTTGAAGCAGCTGGTACTGCACCCACCAACCAGGCTATGATCACCAAGCTGAAGTTCACTGACGAAGCCAGGCTTTGGTGGAAACAATGGTGCAGAGATCAAGGGATCGCGGAAAGATATGTTATCTGGGAGAAGCTGAAGAAAGCCGTGTAGGGAAGATACTTACCACCTGCATATCGCACGCAGAAAATGAATGAGTTCTACAAGCTAAAACAATTGGGACTCACTCTTGACGCATACTACGCTAAATTCATCTCACTTCTTAAGTATGCGCCACAGATGGACATGACACAGCAGGTGTCAAAATTTTGTGCTGGTTTAAATCCATCAGTGAATACCTCTCAAATTTATGCGCCCAGATCTACATGATGCACTCATTCGAGCTGTGCCTATGATTCAAGAGGTGTAGGCTAGACCAAGAGGTAACAAAACTTGGTCTTATAATGACTCAAACAAAGGAGCATTTAGGCCTTAAATGAAGAGAGTTCAAGGTCAGAATGAGGGACAAAGAAAGAAAGCAAGGAGGACTGATAATGTCAAAAAATTTGTCCCTGCTCAAAGCAATGGCCGAAACTTTCGATGTTTCTACTGCAACGAGCCTGGTCATTTCAAGAGGCAATGTCCCAAGCTTGGAGGAGGACATCACCAAGGCACCTTTCCAAGAAACGGGCCGTGGCTAGGGAGCCGCTACTCGAGGCAGAGGAAGAACCGCCTGTGTTGCCAATAGGGAAATGTGCGAAGAAGAAGATCCAACCATGGGAGCAGAATTTGAAAGAGCGACAGTCCATGCTGCTCTTCACAAGAAAGGACCAAATCGCTAGTTCTCGGTGATTCAGACACCGTCAGACTATCAAGGTAAAGGTTTTAAGACCTTGATTGATTGTGGCAGTACACATTCCTTTATCTCACCAGCTTGTGCAAAAAGATTAGGAATAGCCATAGTAGAAGCACCTATCTTGCTTGTGGAATTGGAAAATGGTTGTGAGGTCACTTGTACCAGGAAAACTGCTAAGGTGGAATTCTTTCTGGGAGGAAAGATGACTTTGGTCAAATTTAGAGTCATGAACCTAGGTATCCATGAGTGTCTACTCGGAATGGATTGGCTTAAACCTAATGATGCCGACATTCATTGTGGAAAGGGCCAAATTTCCTTTCAGAACTCTGAAGGGAAATTGCTCACAACTCAAGGTGAGGCTGGAAAGCCAAAAATTCAATTGGCCAAAGCATCTCGGATTATAAAGGGAGTCAGAAAGGAACTACTTGTCTACTTGATTAAACTCAACTAGTTAGATCAAAAGCAGGAGTCTAGTGAAGAACCTTCATGGCTAAAGGAATACACGAACGTATTTCCTGAAGATTTAACAGAACTCCCACCTCAAAAAGAAGTAGATCATGAGATCAAGCTAGTACCACGAGCTGCACCAATTGCAAAGAGACCCTATAGAATGTCCATACCGGAGGCAATTGAGCTAAAGGAACAAGTCAAGCAACTGCTAGATCAGGGCTACATCCCCCGTCCTAGCAGTTCACCATGGGGAGCTCCAGTACTGTTCCAGAAAAAGAAATATGGAACGCTTCGACTATGTATTGATTACAGAGGGTTGAATCAATCAACTGTCAAGAACAAGTACCCTATTCCTAGAATATATGAGCTTCTTGATCATCTTCAGGGTGCAAAGAGCTTCTCCAAGATTGATCTCAGGTCTGGTTACTATCAGATAAGAATCAAGGAAGAAGATATCCCAAAGACGACATTCAACACAAGATATGGACACTTTGAGTTCCTAGTTATGTCATTCGGGCTTACAAATGTGCCTGCCACCTTCAACAGGTTAATGTAGGATATCTTTAGGCCATATCTTGATGACTTCGTACTTGTCTTCTTCGACGACACTTTAGTTTATTCCAAACAGGAAGAAGATCATGAACCCCAACTTCGGATTGTCCTTGAGGCAATGAGGGCACATAAGCTGTATGCTAAGATGAAGAAGTATGCATTCTTCAAGCATCAGATTGAGTATCTGGGATTCATCATATCAGTAGAAGGAATCTCAGTGGATTTGGCCAAAGTCAGAGATGTGCTAGAATGGCCAATACCAACAACTGTCAAAGAAATACACAGTTTTCTTGGATTCACAGGATGGTATAGGGTCTTCATTAAAAACGATGCTTTGATTGCAGCACCTCTGATGGACTTTTACTGAAGAAGAAAACATCCATTGCATGAACAATCTAGCTTTGATAGATTGAAGCAAAGTTTGGTATCAGCACCTATCCTAAAACTTCCAGACCTCAATAAGGAGTTCGAGGTAGTAACTGATGCTAACGCACTTGCCTTAGGATGTGTGCTCATGCAGGAAGGTCATCCTGTAGCATACTCTTCAAGGAAACTGAAGAGCCATGAGAAGAATTATGCTACTCATGATCTAGAATAGTTAGCTATCATCCATGCTCTAAAGCTTTGGAGACACTACCTGTTGGGTAACAAGTTTACACTAGTGACTAATCATAAAAGTCTCAAGTGGATCTTTACCCAGAATGAGCTCAACATGAGGCAACGTTGGTGGATTGAAGTGCTGGATGAGTATGACTTTGAAATCAAGTACCGACCTGGAAAGGAGAATGTAGTTGCCGATGCACTCAGTAGCAAGGCATTCCTTTATTTGCTAATCTTGCAAAACCCATCAACATCTAGATCTCTAGCTACAAAGGTGTCCATGCCGAACAATCCAATACTTGAGCTAGCTAGAGAGGAACCATGCCATGATCTAGCCTATCAAAAGATGCTAAGGGAGATCCCTATCAAGGACTAGGACCAAAAGCTACAGGCTAAGTATCATGAATTCTCTATCAATAGTGGACTTGTCTACTATAGAACGAGAGTATGTCTACCGGCAAGCCAGTCACTTAAGCAGAAGATATTGTGGGAAGCTCATGATTCCCCTTTCTCAGGACATCCTAGCTATGCCAAGACTCTCAATGCAGTTAGGAAGAGCTACCATTGGGAGAGGCTTAAAGGTGACGTTCTCAAATATGTCATTGAGTGTTTTTCTTGTCAATGTATCAAAACCAAACATGTCAAAATGCCAGGGAAGTTACAACCACTTGACATTCCCCAAATGAAATAGGAATTCATCAGTATTATGGACTTTGTTGTTGGCCTACACCAAGTTCAGGGAGGATACAGCTCCATCATGGTTGTGGTTGACATGCTTACTAAGGTTGCACACCTTATTCCAGTAAAAGACAAACTATAAAGCCTCAAACATTGCAATGTTGTTTATTAAGGAGATATTCAAGCTACATGGGCTACCTAGAAGAATCATTAGTGATCCTGATTCTCTCTTCACATCACACTTCTGGAGATCTATCTTTGAAGCCATTGGAACTCAACTCCGTTTTAGTACAGCTTACCATTCCCAAACTGATGGCCAAACCGAGCAGGTCAACCAAGTTATCGAGGATATGCTTAGGGCACACTTCTCTCGTGAACCAGAAAGGTGGATTCAATACTTGCCTTTGGGCATACGTGGATTTGAAACATCAAGATAGAATCTTTGAGGAAGGAGACATGGTCTTCATTCGCGTACGTCCAAAGAATAGTTTTGTATCCTTAGGAGATTGCAAGAAGCTAAGTCCAAGGTATTGTGGACCATACAAGATCCTCAAGTGCGTAGGACCTAATGCTTATAGACTACAACTCCCTGAGAACCTAGAGGTTCATAATGTATTCCATATCAGCCTATTGAAGAAGTATGTACCTAATCCTAGCCATGTACTTGATGACCAACAAGTTGTAACGCCTAGTCAAGGAGTCCTTGAACTACGGGCTGATAGGATCTTAGATGTTAGGGAGAGACAACTGAGATCCAGAACCTTGAGAAAATGCCTCGTCTAGTGGAAAGATTGTCCTGAGGAGGATGCCACTTGGATAGATGAAAGCATTCTCAACCATCAATATCCCTAGTTTATCTCGAGATGAGGACATCTCAATTTCTCCAAGGGGGAGAGAATGTAATATTTCCATTGAAAATATTTCTAAACCCCGTGATACTCATGCAAGGGAATACTGGCATTGTGGTCATGGACAGTACGATCTCCATGGGCCAATCCAGACTTAGGACTAAGGTTTAATAAAAACCCGCGTTCTTCATAAGAATCTCCTCTTGGTAGGAGTCCAAAAGGATAATTTTGGATTTACGGCAAATTTTTTTGTAATTATCCCCTCTCTCCCCCAACCGACTATCGTGCTGGAGGAAAGGGAGGGGAGGTGCTATGATTAAGCTCCTTGCTTGAGCTCGCGGGGGATTAATGCTCATGCATCAGGCTGCGTGGGGGAGGAGAGGTACCTCTCCCTCTCCCTATAAAAACCATCACCATGGGAGCTAACAAGAGAGTGTAACGCCGCCAGGTCTTGGTAGAGAGGGAGAGAACGAGCTGAGCCCATCACTGCCGTGGAGGAGAGGAGCTGCAAGGCTGAAGGAGGAGCTTGGGAAGCTGCCATAGGATGCCACCAGCTGCCTATTTGATAGCTTCCTCTTCCCTCCATGTGGTTACCACGCCTTCAGTAGCTTCAAGAAGCTTCTTGAAAAGCTTCTAAGGGGGCTTTCATAACCCCCTTCACAGGCGGTCTTTACACCCCCTTTTCCCCCCCTTTTTCAAATCCACCAAGTCCATTTAGAACCCCCCTTTCCTGTGGGGATCCATCCAAGCCCCTTTAAAAGCCCATGTACCCCAGGAATTAAGCCCTTTTTTCCCCTTGGGTTCCCCCACAAGCTCCCATTAGCCCAGGTTTCTAAACCCCTTTCTATGGCCCTTTCCTATTGCCCTCTCAAGTGGGTTTATATAAATCCCCCCCCAAGAATTAATCCCTTTTTCCCCTTTTTCATCCCACTAAAATCCTATAAGCTCATCTTGCCTTGGGTTTAAAGTAAACCTTCCCATGGAAATCCTCATTTCCGGGTTTCAAAACCCTTTTCCCATCGACCCTACAAAGCGGGTTTTTCAAACCCAAGTTTAAGCCCTTGCATTCCACAAAGTCATTTTTGACGATTGTAAAGTCCTAATCGTGAAATCATTCCCTATTTCGAGGAGGCAGCTTTCAGGCTTTCTAAAGCTCAATTTCTGAAAGACGGTGCAATCGGTCAAGGAAGCCGATTCTAAAAGGGAATTGTGCGTGCGAGGGAGACGGGCCAAGATCATAAGTCTACGACAAAGGCAAGAAGGTCGAATACGCGATGGCTCTTAAAAAGGCACAATGCGCAACCCCAGGAGATCATCTCCTAACATCCATGTGGACATTTCACCGAATCCACAAGTCTAGGTTTTTCTTCCTCATTTTGATTTAAGTCGTATTATTTCAAATTTTTCATGGATCATTTATGAAATTAGGATGCACTTTTTTTATTGAAATACTTTGGCTAAATAGCTTACGATCAAAGAATCGGTCAATTGTATTTTCAAATAAACGAATGAAAAAAAGAGCATAAGATCTCTATGCATTCCTAGCCAGTGATTTTTATGCATTACAAAGTAACGAATTTAGATCAACTAAAGATCATCTTTATAAAGTCGAAATTATTATTGTACACTTCGATTAGGCATGGAAAGAATAAATCGCATGTTGCATTATTAGGCATCTTTCCTTCGAAATGATTCATTAAAAGAAGGTTGCTAATAATCTGTAGGAATTTTAAAGGCATGGAAATGGTTCTTCAGCTGCATGAGGTAGATTAAACTCTAGTCAATTGGCTTAAATCTCAATCAACTACATAAATAGTTACGAGAGGTTGTGTGATGCTCATTCAGCATATGAATATCTCACTTAGAAAAGAAGTTAGAAAAAGTTGCATGGTTCACATAAAACCCTAAAGTTTAGTAGCACGAATCTTGAATGCATGATAAAAAAAAGGATCAATTGAAATTATGCCATAACCTAACATATGCTTTGAAAAGTTAGGGTTTGTAAACCTACTCATACGTAGGCAATGAATCATGTGGTTACAAAAATGGTATCGTAAATATCTTCAAGAATAGACAAGTAAATTGGTTTAACCTAAACATCTAAACCGCGAGGGACTCGTTTAGGAATGGATAAATCAATGCAACATATCCCAAGTGCTAACTGGGATTTAGCACATTGAGGACGTGACATAATCGCTCTTATTGCCAATTCTGAAACCCTTATACCTTAAAGACTTGCCCACATTCACAAAATGTAGGGACACTAGGACGTAGTTGCGAGAGACGATCTAGGGTTTTTACCCTAAGGATCCCTCGCTAAAAGAATGAAACTCGATTTGGATTTGGACCTTTAGGACCGAAAATGTCGGCCTAGTGCAATCAGGAACGAATTGTTATGAAGACACACGAACCATGTTTCCTATCTAATCATGATTTCGTGATTAGAAGATGCCATTCGATGGGTAAAATAGTCCCATGGGTTTTGATGCGACGCTTGTGCATCATGTTGCAGAGTCGTCTGATCTTGTGATTTGATCATAAGGGAATGACCAAATTCCTCGGAAGGAGATTGGTAGATTCTTATGCAAGTTTATCTTGCAAGACCATGAATAATCATCCTGATAGAGTATCTTTCTTGGGTAAGGTATTTGGTTAAGTTGGGTTAATAGGATACGGCCCTAACCCAAGGATATAAAGGTTAACAAACAAACCCTTGGGAATCTTGCTAAGTCGAAATTGATCCCGGATCGAGTGTTGGATGCATTCGAAAAGAAGGATTCACTCCTTAGCAGTTGGCCAAATAACAACCACTGGAAATGATTGTGCTTGTAACAATTGTAGAGAGCATTGTTTACTTTGTTTGCTCAAGGAATAAAGGATGAAAATATATCTAATGCTTCAGGTTGAAGGCCTGAAGGGAGAGGCAGCCTCAGTTACCCCCAACTGCCTGCCTGATCCTAATCAAGGGGGTTGTTAACTGTGTCGAGAAGGTGGACTGAACCTGCCGCGAGAGGTCTCTCCGTTGAGCGCTACTTGGAGCAGGAGAATGCTTGAGTGCTAGTGGGGGGCTCTGGCCATAAATCTCTCACCTTCCGGGCCCTGCACAAGAGGCCAATGTGACTCGGGATTGGATCTCGAGGCCTGCATACTAGTCTACGGGCAGAATCTTGGATTAGTAATCCCTGTGGATTGCTGGATAGCCTTCGGGTGGGATTATGGATAAGCCTACGGGCTGGACTTTATAAATGTATTCCAAAGATAAATATGATAACCTGTTGAAAAGGAACTTGTTTGACACTGCTTTTCTATGTCAAGTGCTATGATTACGTGAATGAACCCGTGCCTAACGGACTAATTAAGGAAGTTTTTTGATGCATGTCCAACTAAATGTGGTAGGTAATTAGATAACTAAAACAACCTGAGGAAAGTGCGGTGGATGTGGCCATGGGTCCATCCTATGGATGGGTGGTCCCGGTTGGCCGGGAACTTTTCTCAATCATGATGGATAGCAAGAAGATCGTTCAAAGGACACGAACAACAAGGGCATTGACCTAGAGTCTAAGTTACAATAATCCCGATTTACGTTGTTTTAGGGGAACGAAACGGGACTATGCCTTATGGCGAAGAGGTCAAGCCTTGCATCCCTCTCGTTTCCCATTCTCCTTGAACTAAGTGCAGCGTGAATCCGCTTCGGCCCTGGCATTTCTGCGTAAAGTAATTCGCTTGGGGTTTGACGCTAGTTGCCATTACAAAATGACCATTAGGAAAAACCCTGATTCAGGTCGGTCCTAAGTGGGAACGGCTAGAATACTTCTGCTACCTGGTAGACGCGGAAAGTCCTAGATCGCAAACCCCGTGACATTCCGAGGGAGTGTCGAGCAAAGCTTTCTAGATCTCCTTTCTGATGGACTGCTAAGACGTGTCCTGAAGGGAATAGGTGGACACGTTAGGGGTGGTATCAGAGCGAACCAACGAAGGATTTGTTGTAAGAAATCTTAATAAAAAGAAGTAAAGAAAATGTTGTTGTTCCGAACATTTCCTTACTTTCAATGTTGTCTTGCAGAATTATGAAGCATGGAACAGGTTCTTAGTGTTCCGAGTCATGTTTATGACTGCGATGCATTCTCTGGATTATCAACAAAGGGTTGAGATGATGAACATCCTAGAGCGTGTTTATAATCCATCGCCTTTGTACATGGAACAAAGATGGACGGGTACCTCAGGAATCTACTATATAGCTGCCCACTGGTTTGCATACCTTCAAACCAACCTAAAGAGGATCAAGTGGTTGGAAGACCTGAAAATTGTAAAGATGTTCATTTTTGTGGAGGCTCACGTAAACTCAACTTTACATATTCAAGGTCGGAGGGTTGAGCTAAACTCATATGTCTATGAGGAAGTGACCCGTGTAATCCCCACCGACAGGATCAAGGTGTTGGAGTGCTGTGAGAAGAATGGGTTCCAAAGGAAAGGATACCCTAATCTTCCAATGATTTACCGATTCCTAAACATCCATGACCCGAAACCATACTATTATCAAGTTTTCATAGATAAATATAATACAACATTATTCTCCCCAAACTAAATGTAAATAGTTGCCCTATCATCCCAAGAAATGTTGTATTCCGAAAGGGTTATGCCCATATAAATACAATAAGATTTTTTTTTATCAATGTCTGTTTTGTTCATGAGAATTGATAAGAAGTTAAGTGGTTAGATTGCTTGGTTGATTAGCTGAAATGGAGATGAAATATAAATCTTAACGATTAATGAGTAATAACGTTAAGAAACCTTTATCCAAGCACAACCCCAAGTATAGATTCCCAGTTCGCCTCCTACATCAAGTACTGTTGTAATCCAGGAGAAGAAGTTTCTTCTCAAGCAGATTAAGCCACCCGAATTTGACGGGAAAGATAGGAATGTCCAAGCATATGCTAAAATTTGGATTGAGTCCATGGAGGATTACTTTGAAGCATCCGGTACTTGTAATGTGTCCACTAGTATCATCCAGGACACGTCTTAGCAGTCCATCGAAAAGGATGTCTAGAAAGCTCCGCCCCGCACTCCCATGGAATTTTACGGGATTTGCGATCTAGGGCTTTCCGCGTCTGCCACGTAGCGGAAGTATTCCGGCCATTCCCACTTAGGATCAACCTGAATTAGGGTTTTCCTGATTGGTCATTTCCTAACAGCAACTAGCGTCGGACCGGAGCAAACTACTTTACGTAGAAACGCCAGGTCTGAAGCGGATTCACGCTGCACTTGGTTCAAGGAGAATGGGAAACGAGAGGGATGCAAAGCTCAACCTCTCTGCCATAAGGCATAGTCCCATTCCGTTCCCCTAAAATAGCGTAAATCGGGATAAGACATAACTCTAGGTCAACGCTTTTGTTGTTCATCTCGTTGTTCTTCGTGTTTTGAGAAAAGCTCCCGGCCAACCAGGACCACCCAACCGTAGGACGGACCCATGGCCCATCCTCCGCACTTTCCTCAGGTTGTTTTAGTTATGTAATTATCTAACACAATAGTTGGGCATGTAACAACCAGCTTCTTTAATTAACCCGTTAAGCACTGGTTCTTTCACGTAATCTTATCACTTGATATAGAAAAACAATATCAGACAAGTTCTTTATTAACATGTCATCATATTTAACTTTGAAATACAAGAGTTCTACCCGTAGGCTTATCCACAATCCGCCTGAAGGCTATACAGCAATCCATAGGGATCACTATTCTAAGATTTTGCCCGAAAAGTAGTATGCGGGCCTCGAGATCCAATCCCAAGTCATGTTAGCCTCTTGTGCAGGACCCGAAAGGCGAGGGATTTACGGCCAGAGCCCCCCTGGCACCCAAGCGTCCCCCTGCTCCAAGTAGCGCTTAAGGGAGAGACCTCTCACGGTCGGTTCGGTCCACGTTCCCAGCATAGTCAACAACCCCCTTGGTTAGGGTCAGGCAGGCAGTCGGGGGTAACTGAAGTTGCCTCTCCCTTCAGGCCTTCAACCTGAAGTATAGATATTTATTTATTTTGTAATTCATTGGTCAAACAAGTCAAACAGTTCTCTAAAATCTCTAGCAAGCACAAACATTTCCATTGATCGATTTTGTTGTTGGCAAGATACTAAGGAAGGAATCCTTCCTTTCGAATGCATCCGGCACTCGATCCAGGGTGTCTTGCAACTTGGCAAGATCCCTTATATTCTGGATTAAGGCGTACCCTATTAGCCCAACTTGGTCAAACCTTAAAGTTCATTGGGTACTTCAGTTTCTGGTTTAATCTCCAATTCCACTATCATGTAACCAATGTAGCTACTTAACTTTTTTATCAACTCTTATGCACAATCAGACATAAAAAGAAGTCTTTATTTGTATTTATATGGGCATAGCCCTTTTGAATACAACGTTTCATGCGATGATAAGCCAATTGTTACATTTAGTTTGGGGAGAACAACGTTGTATTACATTTATCTATAGGGACTGTATAATAATAAGGTTTCGGGTCATGGATCTTCAAGAATCGGTAAGTCATTGGAAGTTCAGGATATCCTTTCCGTTGGAATCCATACTTCTCATGGTGGCCCAACACTTTAATCCTGTCAGTGGGGATTACACGGGTTACTTCCTCATATACATATGAGTTCATCTCAACCCTCCGACCTCGAATATGTAAAGTCGAATTTACGTGAGCTTCCACAAAAACGAACAGCTTCACGACTTTCAGGTCTTCCAACCACTTGATCCTCTTTAGGTTGGTCTGTAGATAAGCAAACCGGTGGGCGGCTATATAGTAGATTCTTAAAGCACCCATCCATCTTCGTTCCATGTACAAAGGTGATGGATTATAGATCTGCTCCAAGATGTTCATCATCCCAATCCTTTGTCTATAAAGCAGAGAATGCATTGCAGTCATAAACATGACTCAAAATACCAAGAACTTGTTCCACGCTTCGTAATTCTGCAAGACAGCATTGAAGGTAAGGAAATGTTTGGACAGCAACATTTGCTTTACTCATCTTATTATAATTTCATAAAAACAATTCCGTTGTTGGTCGGCTCTGATACCAACTTTGCTTCAATCTGTTGAAGCTATTTTGTTCGGGAGTTGACCATGCAATGGAAGTTTGCTTCTTCAATAAGTCCATCAGAGGTGCTGCAATTAAAGCATAGTTTTTGATGAAGACCCTATACCATCCTGTCAATCCAAGAAAGCTACGTATCTCTTTAGGCGGTACTAAAACAGAGTTGAGTCCCAATAGCTTCAAAGATAGCTCTCCAAAAGTGTGATGTGAAAAGAGAATCACGATCACTAATGATTCTTCTGGGTAAACCATGTAGCTTGAATATCTCCTTGATAAACAATCTTGCAATGTCTGAGGCTTTATAGTTTGTTTTTACTGGAATAAGGTGTGCAACCTTAGTAAGCATGTCAACCACAACCAGGATGGAGTTGTATCCTCCCTGGACTTGGGGTAGGCCTACAACAAAATCCATATTGATGAATTCCCATTTCATTTGGGGAATATCAAGCAGTTGCAGTTTCCCTGGCATCATGACATGTTCGGCTTTGATACGTTGGCAAGACAAACACTCAGTGACATATTTGAGAACGTCACCTTTGAGCCTCTCCCAATGGTAGCTCTTCCTAACTTCATTAAGAGTTTTAGCATAGCCAAGCTGTCGTGCGAAAGGAGAATCATGAGCTTCCCACAATATCTTTTGCTTAAGTGACTTTCTTGCTGGTATACACATCCTTGTTCTGTAGTAGACAAGTCCACTATTAATGGAAAATTCCTGATACTTAGCTTGCAACTTTTGGTTCTGCTCCTTGATAGAGATCTCCTTTAGCATTGTTTGGTAGGCCAAATCATGGCATGCTTCCTCTCTAGCTAACTCAAGTATAGGGTTGTTTGGCATAGATACTTTTGCTAGAGATCTGGCCGTTGATGGATTCTGCAAGATTAGGGAATTTAGGAATGCCTTGCGACTAAGTGCATCGGCGACTACATTCTCTTTCCCTGGTCGGTACTTGATTTCAAAGTCATATTCTTCCAACACTTCAATCCACCAACGTTGCCTCATGTTGAGCTCGTTTTGGGTAAAGATCCATTTGAGACTTTTATGGTCAGTTATTAGAGTAAACTTGTTACCCAACAGGTAGTGTCTCCAAAGCTTTAGAGCATGGATGATAGCTTGCAATTCTAGATCATGCGTAGCATAATTCCTTTCATGACTCTTCAATTTCCTTGAAGAGTATGCTACTGGATGACCTTCCTGCATAAGTACACACCCCAAGGCAAGAATGCTAGCATCAGTTACTACCTCGAACTCTTTGTTTAGGTCTGGAAGTTTTAGAATAGGTGCTTACAAAAGCGCAAGGAAAAGGCCCTATAGGGTTTTACACACGGGGGGGGGAGTAACAAGCCCAAAAGAAAGGGGCTTAAGGGTTAATATATGGGGGAGGAAAGGTTTAAATTATGAGGTTCCAACACCCATGGGATGAGGGGGCTTAAAACACGGGGGAGGGGGGGTGGTTCCAAAGGCATAAGAAGGGGCCTTGGGAGATTTTTGGACATGGGAGTGAAAGATATAGGAAGGGGGATCTTGGAGGGATTTTAGGACACGGGGGGTGTGTGGACACAGGCGTGAAAAGGGCTTAGGGGGTTTTTAAAACTCGAGGGGGGAGGGAGAAAAAGAGAGTAGGGGGAATTTTTTTGGGACACACGGGGGGTGAAAAGGGGCTTAAGGGCCCCTTGGAAGGTTTTACGACATGGGGGGTGAAAATTTTGCTTTTATTTTATTACAAGGATTTATCCGTTCAGAATTATTACAATACTGCACCCGCCAACCAGGCTATGCTCGCCAAGCTGAAGTTCACTAACGAAGCCAGGCTTTGGTGGAAACAATGGTGCAGAGATCAAGGGATCGCGGAAAGATCTATTACCTGGGAGAAGCTGAAGAAAGCCGTGCAGGGAAGATACTTACCACCTGTATATCGCACATAGAAAATGAATGAGTTCTACGAGCTAAAACAACTGGGACTCACTCTTGAAGTATACTACTCTAAATTCATCTCACTTCTTAAGTATGTGCCACAGATGGACATGACACAGCAGGTGTCAAAATTTTGTGCTAATTTAAATCCACCAATGAATACCCGTCTCAAATCTATGCGCCCAGATCTACATGATGCACTCATTCGAGCTGCGCCTATGATTCAAGAGGTGTAGGCTAGACCAAGAGGTAATAAAAATTGGTCTTATAATGACTCGAACAGAGGAGCATTTAGGCCTCAAATGAAGAGAGCTCAAGGTTAGAATCAGGGACAAAGAAAGAAAGCAAGGACTAATAATGTCAACAATTTTGTCCCTACCCAAAGCAATGGCCAAAACTTCCAATGTTTCCACTGCAATGAGCCTGATTATTTCAAGAGGCAATGTCCCAAGCTTGGAGGAGGACATCGCCAGGCACCTTTCCAAGGAACGGGCCGTGAGGGCCAGGGAGCTGCTACCCGAGGCAGAGGAAGAACCGCCTGTGTTGCCAATAGGGAAATGTGCGAAGAAGAAGATCCAACAATGGAAGCAGAATTTGAAAGAGCGACAGTCCATGCCGCTCTTCACAAGAAAGGACCAAATCACTAGTTCTCGGTGATTCAGATACCGTCAGACTATCAAGGTAAAGGTTTTAAGACCTTGATTGATTGTGGCAGTACACATTCCTTTATCTCACCAGCTTGTGCAAAAAAATTAGGAATAGCCACAGTAGAAGCACCTATCTTGCTTGTGGAATTGGAAAATGGTCGTGAGGTCACTTGTACTAGGCAAACTACTAAGGTGGAATTCTTTCTGGGAGGAAAGATGACTTTGGTCAAATTCAGAGTCATGAACCTAGGTATCCATGAGTCTCTACTCGGAATGGATTGGCTTAAACCTAATGACACCCACATTCATTGTGGAAAGGGCTAAATTTCCTTTCGGAACTCTGAAGGGAAATGGCCCACAACTCAAGGTGAGGCTGGAAAGCCAAAAATTCAATTGGCCAAAGCATCTTGGATTATAAAGGGAGTTAGAAAGGGACTACTTGTCTACTTGATTAAGCTCAACAAGTTAGATCAAAAGCAAGAGTCTAGTGAAGAACCTTCATGGCTAAAGAAATACACGGATGTATTTCCTGAAGAGTTAACAGAACTCCCACCTCAAAGAGAAGTAGATCATGAGATCAAGCTAGTACCAAGAGCTGCACCAATTGCAAAGAGACCCTATAGAATGTCCATACTGGAGGCAATTGAGCTAAAGGAATAAGTCAAGCAAGTGCTAGATCAGGGCTACATCCGTCCTAGCAGTTCACCATGGGGAGCTCCAGTATTGTTCCAGAAAAAGAAATATGGAACGATTCGACTATGTATTGATTATAGAGGGTTGAATCAATCAACTGTCAAGAACAAGTACCCTATTCCTAGAATAGATGAGATTCTTGATCATCTTCAGGGTGCAAAGAGCTTCTCCAAGATTGATCTCAGGTCTGGTTACTATCAGATAAGAATCAAGGAAGAAGATATCCCAAAGACGGCATTCAACACAAGATGTGGACACTTTGAGTTCCTAGTTATGTCATTCGGGCTTACAAATGTGCCTGCCACCTTCAACAGGTTAATGCAGGATATCTTTAGGCCATATCTTGACGACTTCGTACTTGCTTCTTCGACGATACTTTAGTTTATTCCAAACAGGAAGAAGATCATGAACCCCAAGTCCTTGAGACAATGAGGGCACATAAGCTGTATGCTAAGATGAAGAAGTGTGCATTCTTCAAGCGTCAGATTGAGTATTTGGGATTCATTGTATCAGCAGAAGGAATCTCAGTGGATCCGGCCAAAGTCAGAGATGTGCTAGAATGGCCAATACCAACAACTGTCAAAGAAATACGCAATTTTCTTGGATTGACAGGATGGTATAGGGTCTTCATAAAAAACTATGCTTTGATTGTAGCACCTCTGACGGACTTACTGAAGAAGCAAACATCCATTGCATGGTCAACAACCGAACAATCTAGCTTTGATAAATTGAAGGAAAGTTTGGTATCATCACCTATCCTAAAACTTCCAGACCTCAGTAAGGAGTTCGAGGTAGTAACTAATGTTAGTGCACTTGCCTTAGGATGTGTGCTCATGCAGGAAGGTCACCCTATAGCATACTCTTCAAGGAAACTGAAGAGCCATGAGAAGAATTATGCTACTCATGATCTAGAACTATTAGCTGTCATCCATGCTCTAAAGCTTTGGAGACACTACCTGTTGGGTAACAAGTTTACACTATTGAGACTGATCATAAAAGTCTCAAGTGGATCTTTACCCAGAATGAGCTCAACATGAGGCAACGTCAGTGGATTGAAGTGATGGATGAGTATGAATTTGAAATCAACTACTAACCTGGAAAGGAGAATGTAGTTGCCGATGCACTCAGTCGCAAGGCATTCCTTAATTCTCTAATCTTGCAAAACCCATCAACATCTAGATATCTAGCTACAAAGGTGTCCATGCCGAACAATCCAATACTTGAGCTAGCTAGAGAGGAACCATGCCATGATCCAGCCTATCAAAAGATGCTAAGGGAGATCCCTATCAAGGACTAGGACCAAAAGCTCCAGGCTAAGTATCATGAATTCTCTATCAATAGTGGACTTTTCTACTATAGAACGAGAGTATGTATACCGGCAAGCCAGTCACTTAAGCAGAAGATATTGTGGGAAGCTCATGATTCCCCTTTCTCAGGACATCCTAGCTATGCCAAGACTCACTACAAGGGAATGGGGCAATAGTGACGCCGATTAGCGACGGCGGATATCGGCGTCGCTATAGGCATCGCAATTGGAGTCGCTATATGCGTCGCTATTCGCTATTTGCGTCGCAAATTGCGACGCCGCAGGGAAAAAAAGTGCGGCCGAAACCAGAGCGCCGTTTTCATTTTCTTTTCTTCCCCTTTTGAGAGCGAGAGCGAGGGAGAGAGCCAAGGCTTTATGAGAGAAGAGGAGGAAGAGACTTGCTGCCGCCGCCGCCGCCGCCGCCGCCGTCGTTGTTCGTGAAGGAGAGGAGGAGCCCTCGTTGCAAAGAGAAGCCGCCCACGCTCGCCATATCTCATTGGTGAGTCTCCCTCTCTCTTTCTTTTACTTCTTGAAGGTTTAAATCGTTCTCTTTTGTTTGTTTAGGAGAGGAAATGAAAGAGAAGGAGAGGGAGAGGGAGAGAGAGGGAGAGAAAGAGAGGGAGAGGGAGAGAAAGAGAGGGAGAGTGCATTCTCTCTCTCTCTCTCCCTTTTGCTTGTTTAATGTTTAAATTACTTTCTTCTTTGCTTGTTTAGGAGAGGAAATGAGAGAGTAAGAGAGAAAGAGAGGGAGAGGGAGAGGGAGAGGGAAAGAAAGAGAAAGAGAAATAGAGGGAGAGGGAGAGGGAGGGGGAGGAAATAGGAGAGGGAGAGAAAGAGAAAGAGAGGGAGAAGGAGGGAGAGTGCATTCTCTCTCTCCCTCCCTCTCCCTTTTGCTTGTTTAATGTTTGAATCACTTTATTTTTTGCTTGTTTAGGAGAGGAAATGAGAGAGAAAGAGAGTGAGAGGGAGAGGAAGGGGAAGGAAATGAGAGAGGGATAGAAAGAGAAAGAGAGGGAGAGTGCATTGTATCTCTCCCTCTCCCTTTTGCTTGGAGGATGTTTAAATCACTTCATTTTTTGCTTGTTTAGGAAATGAGAGAGATAGAGAGATAGAGAGGGAGAGGGAGAAAAAGAGAAAGAGAGGGAGAGGGAGAGGGAGGGGGAGGGGAAGGAAATGAGAGAGGGAGAGAAAGAGGGAGGGGGAGGGAGAGGGAGCGAGGGAGAGGGAGAGGGAGAGGGAGAGGGAGAAAGAGGGAGGGAGAGGGAGAGGGAGGGGGAGGGAGGAAATGAGAGAGGGAGAGAAAGAGAACGAGAGGGAGAGAAAGAGAACCAGAGAAAGAGAGGAAGAGAGGGAGAGGGAGAGAAAGAGAGGGAGAGGGAAGGGAAGGAAATTTAAGATAATATACGTATTGATAATGGTATGCAATGTGCTTTGCATACGGCCACGTACTTCATCAAAATGAACCCAAAATTATTGTTATAGAAGAAGAAACCCTTAAATTGAGTATAGGATAATTTCTCTCAGGTCTTATGACTATGAGTAGAATTGATTGAAATAAATTTTATTACTATAGTTATAAAATTTCATAGATGGCGCGCATTAATTTTAAAATGGATTACTTATACTTAAAGCCGAGATATAATAAAAAATTATCTACCAGAACAAACAAATCGTTGAGCATGATACAAGGCCGAGATATAACATCGGAAAATCTCTCGACTACTATATACAATGCAAGGTTTATGGTCAACTTGCAACTTGACGTACATCTCCATAAAGCTATCCATTTAAGCCTCGTTTGCTGTAATGTAGATAAGATGGCAAACGAAGAAGGTCCTATTGTTCAAGACCGCGAGTCGTATCTTAATCAGCGTGTCTCATGTCCTTGCTCTCAATGCAAGTTGGCAATTAGACGAAAACGCCGATTGTCTATAGAACACGTACGACGATTTGGCGAGTTTCAATCTGAGATCATTGATCAGGCGATTGCAGACTTTCAACAAACGGTAATTTGAAGTTAGCATTTTTCATGCATTGTACTCTCAAGCTAATTGAAAACCATACACAATAAGATTGGGACTTGTTGGCAAATTTTGTATCCAGGGGGGTGATGTCTCGACCCAAGGGGGAGTGCACCCTTTGCGGCCAATTAGAAGAGTTCGTGGACGTGCGATGGATGGATTGCAGGAGCCAATCGACCACTCGCAAGGCCCATCTATACCGTCAATGCCAGAGGAGACAGACAACCTTCCCGACTTGCCTACAATCTTGGAGCCTGAGATGGAGGCAATGATCGATGCATTGATTCCCATGGATGTTGAGACATCTGACCCGCTTAGAAAGGAAGCATCCATACCATTATATGATGGGTGCCGAGTATCTCGGTTGAAGACATTGCTTGCACTCTTAAGTGTGCAAGCAAAATACGGTTGGAGCGATACGAGTGTGACTGAGTTATTCAGGTACCTTGCACACAGACTTCATTGTTTTTTTTTTTAAACAGTATTATTGCAAACATGGATGGATTTTTCAAGGTGTTTTATGATTTTTTCAGGTTATTGAAATATCATATATTGCCACCTGCAAACACCATGCCTGAGTCTCGTGATGATGCACGACATGTTTTATGAAAGCTTGGCATGGACTACAATAACATCCATGCATGTATCAACGACTGCATATTGTTTCGAGATGAATATGAGACTATGGAGACATGTCCAAAGTGTGGTGCTCACAGGTATCGACAGGACTTGCAAGGGCAGACCATCCCTCAAAAAGTCCTCAGACACTTTTCGCTCATCCCCCGCATAAACCACATGTTTCGCACGTCTGCCATGGCAAGCTTGACAACGTGGCCTGCGCAGAATAGGTCCACGGATGGAGTGCAACGAATATCAGCAGATTCGCGCGCATGGAGCCACATTGACTCTACCTTCCCAGGCTTTGCACGAGAGCAAAGGAATCTTCGGCTCGGTCTCGCCATGGATGGTGTGAACCCATTCGTTCTGCGCTCGACTTCTTACAGTGTGTGGCCTATAGTGCTTGTGAACTACAACATTCCTCCATGGCTTTCTACGAAGAAAGGACATCTCATCCTTAGCTTGCTCGTCCCGGGCCGCTACAAAGTAAAAAATATGGACGTGTATCTTCATCCATTAGTCGATGAGCTTAAGATTTTGTGGGAGGAGGGGGTCACGGTGCAAGATATGAGCAGGCGCGATGGTCGGCGGTCAGCCAACATTCGAGCCATTCTCATGTGGACGATGCATGACTTTCCGGGATTGGGAGAGTGCTCAGGTGAGCAGACCTTTGTTCTCGCCGGTAATATCTATATTTTATTTCATTCAATCAAGTATTCACTAGGTCGTGGATCGCCTTGCAGGTCTCGTTACCTCAGGTTATCATGCATGTCCATTGTGTGGGCCACAGTTAGACTCCCGAAGGTCACGAACCATGAAGAAGATGGTATATCAAGGACACGCCGCTTTCTTGCCGGAGGATCATGAACTCAGGGAAGGTTTTCTTGGACGACCTCCAACACGTATGAACGCTGCAAGCTGGTACGAGTTGAAAATGGTAAACCCGGATTCACATCCAAATGGAATGCGACAGTTCTCAGTTTTCTACGAGTTGCCATATTGGACCCACTTACAGGTCAACCACTTGTTGGATCCCATGCATATTTTCAAAAATGTGGGCAGCTTGCTATGGGACCACATCACAGGAAAGAGAGACACTATAGGGCCACGAATGGATTTAAAGGAGGTAGGTAAGATGGAGGCGCTTTGGCCGCAGTCGAGTGCTGAAGGGGGAGTGCAGCTTCCTCACGCTCCCTGGGTTTTGTCTACCAAAGAAGAGCGCATTGTGAAGCAAGTAATCAAGTCTATCCGCACTCCGACGGGTATGATGCGTTCTCTCAGGTCCGCATTTTCTAAAGATGACAAGATTTCTGGGCTAAAATCCCATGATTGGCATAAGATATGTCAGGTTTGTGAACAGAATGGATTTTAATTAGCGTGGACATTTTGAAATTTGAAAAGTGACCATTATTCTTAATGCTTTCTCATTTGTGGCAGTTTGTCCTACCGATCGCGATCGCGGGATGCCTAACTCCAGAAATTCGCGGGGCCATTTACAAGCTGTCGACTTTGGTGCAATGGATCTCACAGAAAGAGATTAAGACGTCCTCTATTGAATCCGCAAGGCGGGGAGCAGTTGAGACGGTCTGTCTCTTTGAGAAATACCTGCCCACTAGTATGCTCACGATACAAGTTCACCTTCTTGTGCATCTTGTGGATGAAGTGGAGATTGCTGGACCTGTCCATACGTGATGGATGTTCTTCCTGGAGCGCTTCATGAAAACCCTGAAAGTCTTTGTGCGACAACGAGCTCGTCGGGAAGGTAGCATGGCGGAAGGTTGGTTGGTGTCAGAGGCATTAGTGCATATCTCACAATGGCTACCAACGGTGGAACCAAACAATGAAATGCTATGGACGCTGAAGGACGATGACAGGCTGACTAGAGATGTGGTGGTTGGAAATGGGGTAGAAAAAAGAATGGATGCCTCAATGGAAGAGAAGGTGAATCGCTTTTGTATGTTGCACCATGCCTCCATGGAGACGTGGCTCGCCAAGTACCAGATTGCAAGGCAAGATCGAGAGGAAGCGCGAGCTGAATTCCGACGCAGTACGCGTCACCGACCGATTCGATATCCCGAAGGCATGGAGGAGATGCCGCGGTTTATGTCAACACGATGGTTGCATGGAGCCTTGACCGCAGCATCCAGCGAAGGAACATAGGTCTCAATGGAGGAGTGGGAGTTCTCGAGGGGATGTAGTCCAAAGGTAATGAGGGGTTTAGAATGTGTCATATCTAAATTTGCTTGCTACATCTAATTTGAGTGTTTCAATGTGCAGTACAAAATATATAGTGTAGCATGGTCGTGCGGACGGCATTTTCGGGTGGAGCGTATTGACAAAATGCGCTCCACAATGGACTGTGGTGTCATGGCAAGGTTTGAGCAAGAGAGTCGGCGACGAGCAACGGATCCGAACACGGTTGTGGATGAGATGGAGTATTTTGGGAATTTGCAAAGTATTATTACGGTGGATTACTATAGCTTCTCCATGATAATATTCGATGTGCAGTGGTTCAAAGTGGTACCTGGAGGAGCTGGCGCAACAGTTCGACGAGGTCCATCTAGATTTCTCGAAATAGATTCCGAAAAAAAATGGATGGATTTGCGCGACACCTTTGTGTTGCCAGCCCATTGTGAACAGGTACAACTAGGCATTTGCTTGCTAATTGTAATACGACATGGTTTATGTCACAATGGTTTGAAGACGGTTTGTAAGTGTTTGTGAACATGTAATCTTCTATCCAAATCCCCGACAACCTCAATGGTGGTATGTTATACCTTCAACTCCTCGAGGTGCGAGAGTATACGATCAAAGCGATGTTTCAGGCATAGATGAAGAAAATATGCAAATAGAGGGATCGAAATTACAAGGGGTGGAGGCCACCGCAAGCTTGGAGCCCGCATCGGCTAACAATGATGGAAATACAGAAGTCGTAGAATTTTTTGAGAACGAGGCAGACTTGTTCTTTTGTGGTGACATGTCTATCGACCTTCCAGTGTATGCAGAGTTGTGTCAGGAGATTAACATGGGACCATAGAATACTTCATTCTTGGAGAATTGTATTACTCAATTCGTTGTTTAGATCTTCCATAAAGGTAGATAAGATATGCATTTTAAGAGGGATTTTTCAAAATGATTTATATTAATGTGCTTTGTATAGTTTAAATTGATTATTCTAACATTATCTTTTATGTGTGCAGGTATCGACATTTTCAGGATGAGTCGAGGGATGAGCGATGAGGAGTTTCAGGAGATGATGGCACGTATGTCTCCAGATCAGCTCGCGAGATTCAGAGAGATAGCAGATCAAGAGCTGTCTCGTTCTTCGTCAGGGCGCTCTGCTAGATCAGCTTCAGCGCGATCAGTTGCTTCAGCTTCGAGCAGACGATCTCGACGCTCATGACTTGGGCCAGAGGAAGGGACTGTGATTGCAGGAGGATCAGGGGGGTGCTGCTGTGGAGACACGGACGCGGTGTCTCCGTCTCGTCGTTCAGCTGGAGCTCGGTCACCTCCAGGATTTGTCACACCTGTGGAGATGTCCACTCCAGTTACTCCGGCTTTTGCGCAGCCGTCGGCAGATGTCACGCCTTTTGGTGGCACTCCTTTTGGTGGCACCCCCTCTGGTGGCACTCCTTTTGGTGGCACACCCTCTGGTGGCACCCCTTTGAGTGGCACTCCGGGAGAGGGTACCCCCATCGGTACACCGGATGTTCAGGGGTCTCCTGGATATGCCCAGGAGCGTGGACGGAGATGGGAGAGGGCCCATACAAGGCACACTCCTAGGGATTATGGATACCTAGTGGATGGCAGGTCAGGAGCCATCATCATGAATGATGAGGGGAGGAGGGTGATGGCTCGCATGAGGGAGTTGTGCCAACAAGTTTTTTGGCACAACGTCCTGGATTATTGGAGGAACATACCGGAGGGGAGCAAGGAGTACATAGTAGCATCCTTGCACGAGGAGTTCCCGGTGCCAGCCGCAGTGGATAGATTCTCTACGGGCTGGATGATGGATTGCATGCGTGCATACATGTCACATAGACGATCCGACGCACGCAAGGCAATCAAGAGTGGGGCTCCAAAGCCCGAGTGGTTAGATGCAGACGACTGGCACCGACTGAGGGAGGAGGCTACAAATTCGCCAGGATGTTGGAGTCAGCAGCGGGAGGCAGCGAGGGCACGAATCGAGGCCGGATCGGTACATCATCTTGGGAGTGGCGGCCACAGGACATATTTGGAGGACTTTGTAAGTTTCTCTTTTGTTTTGCTTATTTGTTTTTTTGAGATATTCTTTGTACTGACAATCATGTTTCTAACAGTTAGCATTTTGTTTTCTTTGCAGCACTCCATTACAAATCGCGATCCGCAAGGCCTTGAGACTCGATATGCGGAGAGGCACGGTCTCAGATCATTGATCGACCGATTGTATAGACGCGGCGGCCCAATAAGTCACTCATCTTTCTTGTCCGTAGTTACCATGAGATATTTGAATGCATTATTGTATGGTGGATTAATATATTGTTTCTTTTTCTGCAGAATCCGTTTGATGCTCCTTTACAGCGGGAAGAGCTTTCAGGGGACGACGATTTGTAGCTCGCCCTTGGATCCTTAGAGCTCACATACCTTTAGTTTTTAGTCGCCCGATCTATGTAGACATTTTCTATGTATTAGTGATATTGTTTTATGATTGTACCAATCGCATTTTATGCGATATCATGTATTTATTTCATCCATCAGTTTTATGATTTCAGTATACATTCTTTTTGTTTGCAAACACTTTGTATGCAGCAGTGCAGAAACTATTTTGTATGGCTCTCATACAGCACACAGTGCTATATGTGGCAGGGCAGCTTGCTGCCCTGCCACAATTTTTTTTTTTCTCTGTTACCGTCGCTATTTGCGTCGCAAATTTACTGCACGCGTCGCTATTGTCGTCGCTATCAACGTCGCAAATTCTCTGTAACCGTCGCTATATGCGTCGCTATTTACGTCGCAAATGTGACGCATATAGCGACGGTTATAGCGACGATTCTATGGCATCGTCAATAACGACACTTTTTGCGACAACGGGGGCAAATTTTGTTGTTTGTATTTTCGTCGCTTTAAACATCGCTATAAGGTCTATATCTTGTAGTGACTCTCAATGCAGTTAGGAAGAGCTACCATTGGGAGAGGCTTAAAGGTGACGTTCTCAAATATGTCACTGAGTGTTTGTCTTGTCAACGTATCAAAGCCGAACATGTCAAAATTCTAGGAAAGTTACAACCACTCGACATTCCCCAAATGAAATGGGAATTCATCAGTATGGACTTTGTTGTTGGCCTACAAGTTCAGGGAGGATACAACTCCATCATGGTTGTGGTTGACATGCTTACTAAGGTTGCACATCTTATTCCAATAAAAGACAAACTATAAAGCCTCAGACATTGTAAGGTTGTTTATTAAGGAGATATTCAAGCTACATGGGCTACCCAGAAGAATCATTATTGATCATGATTCTCTCTTCACATCACACTTCTAGATATCTATCTTTGAAGCCATTGGAACTCAACTCTCTTTTAGTACAGCTTACCATCCCCAAACTGATGGCCAAACGGAGCAGGTCAACCAAGTTATTGAGGATATTTTTAGGGCGCACTGCTGTCATGAACCAAAAAGGTGGATTCAATAGTTGCCTTTGGTTGAATTTTCCTACAATGCTTCTTACCAACAAAGCATTCAGATGACCCCTTTTCAAGCATTGTATGGTCATGACTATCGAAGTTCCCTAAACTTCTCAGATCCAACCTTGAGGGTTAAATCTTTAAGGCAGATGTTTGAAGAGATGGATGACCAAGTAAAGTCAATAAGACAAGACATCCAAGCCGCCAAGGATAGACAGAAGGCATACGCAGATTTGAAGCATCAAGATAGAATCTTCGAGGAAGGAGACATGGTCTTCATTCGCGTACGTCCAAAGAAGAGTTCTCTATCCTTAGGAGATTGCAAGAAGCTAAGTCCAAGGTATTGTGGACCATACAAGATCCTCAAGTGCCTAGGACCTAATGCTTATAGACTACAACTCCCTGAGAACCTAAAAGTTCATAATGTATTCCATATCATCCTATTGAAGAAGTATGTACCTAATCCTAACCATGTACTTGATGACCAACAAGTTGTAATGCCTAGTCAAGGAGTCCTTCAACTACGGCCTGACAGGATCTTAGATGTTAGGGAGAGACAACTGAAATCCAGAACTTTGAGAGAATGCCTCGTCTAGTGGAAAGATTATCCTGAGGAGGATGCCACTTGGATAGATGAAAGCACTCTCAACCATCAATATCCCCAGTTTATCTCGAGATGAGGACATCTCAATTCCTCCAAGGGGAGAGAATGTAATATTTCCGTTGAAAATATTTCTAAACCCCGTGATACTCATGCAAGGGAATACCGGCATTGTGGTCACGGATAGTACGATCTCCATGGGCCAATCAAGACTTAGAACTAAGGTTTAATAAAAACTCGCGTTCTTCATAAGAACCTCCTCTTGGTAGGAGGCCAAAAGGATAATTTTGGATTTATGGAAATTTTTTTTGTAATTATCCCCTCTTTCCCCCAGCCAAATGTCGTGCTGGAGGAAAGGGAGGGGAGGCGCTATGGTTAAGCTCCTTGCTGGAGCTCGCGGGGGATTAATGCTCATGCATCAAGCCGCATGGGGGAGGGGAGGTACCTCTCCCTCTCCCTATAAAAACTATCACCATGGGAGCTAACAAGAGAGTGTAATGCCGCCAGGCTATGGTAGAGAGGGAGAGAACGAACTGAGCCCGTTGTTGCCGTGGAGGAGAGGAGCTGCAAGGCTGAACGCGAAGCTGCCCACAGGATGCCACCAGCTGCCGATTTGATAGCTTCCTCTTCCGTCCATGTGGTTACCACGCCTTCAGAAGCTTCAAGAAGCTTCTTGAAAAGCTTCTAAGGGGGCTTTCATAAGCCCGCTTCACAGGCGGTCTTTACACCCCCTTTTTCCCCCCTTTTTCAAATCCACCAAGTCCATTTAGAACCCCCCTTTCCTATGTGGATCCATCCAAGCTCCTTTAAAAGCCCATGTACCCCAGAAATTAAGCCCCTTTTTCCCCCTTGGGTTCCCCCACAAGCTCCCATTAGCCCAGGTATCTAAACCCCTTTCCGTGGCCCTTTCCTATTGCCCTCTCCAGTGGATTTATATAACCCCCACCAAGAATTAATCCCTTTTCCCCCTTTTTCATCCCACTAAAATCCTATAAGCTCACCTTGCCTTGGGTTTAAAGTAAACCTTCTCGTGGAAATCCTCACTTCGGGGTTTCAAAACCCTTTTCCCATCGGCCCTACAAAGCGGGTTTTTCAAACCTGAGTTTAAGCCCTTGCATTCCACAAAGTCATTTTTTACGATTGTAAAGTCCTAATCGTGAAATCATTCCCTACTTCGAGGAGGCAGCTTTCAGGCTTTCTAAAGCTCGATTTTCGAAAGACGGTGCAAGCGGTCAAGGAAGCCGATTCTAAAAGGGACTTGTGCGTGCAAGGGAGACGGGCCAAGATCATAAGTCTGCAGCGGCCAAGGCAAGAAGGTCGAATATGCGATGGCTCCTAAAAAGGCACAATGCGCAACCCCAAGAGGATCATCTCCTAACATCCATGTGGACATTTCACCGAATCCACAAGTCCGGGTTTTTCTTCCTCATTTTGATTTAAGTCGTATTATTTCAAATTTTGCATGGATCATTTATGAAATTAGGATGTACTTTTTTGATTGAAATACTTTGGCTAAATAGCTTACGATCAAAGAATCGGTCAATTGTATTTTCAAATAAACGAATGAAAAAAAGAGCATAAGATCTCTATGCATTCCTAGCAAGTGATTTTTATGCATTACAAAGTGACAAATTTAGATCAACTAAATATCATCTTTATAAAGTAGAAATTATTATTGTACACTTCGATTAGGCATGGAAAGAATAAATCGCATGTTGCATTATTAGGCATCTTTCCTTTGAAATGATTCATTAAAAGAAGGTTGCTAATAATCTGTATGAATTTGCAAGGCATATAAATGGTTCTTAAGCTGCATGAGGTAGATTAAACTCTAGTCAATTGGCTTAAATCTCAATCAACTACATAAATAGTTACGAGAGGTTGTGTGATGCTCATTCAGCATATGAATATCTCACTTAGAAAAGAAGCTAGAAAAAGCTGCATGGTTCACATAAAACCCTAAAGTTTAGTATCATGAATCTTGAATGCATGATAAAAAAAGGATCAATTGGAATTATGCCATAACTTAACATATGCTTTGATCTTAACCAGAAAAGTTAGGGTTTGTAAATCTATTCATACATAGGCAATGAATCATGTGGTTACAAAAATGGTATCGTAAACATCTTCAAGAATAGACAAGTAAATTGGTTTAACCTAAACACCTAAACCGTGAAGGACTCGTTTAGGAATGGATAAATCAATGCAACATATCCCAAGTGCTAACTAGGATTTAGCACGTTGAGGGCATGACCTAATCGCTCTTATTGCCAATTCTGAAACCCATATACCTTAAAGACTTGCCCACATTCACGGAATGTAGAGACACTAGGACGTAGTTGCGAGAGACAATCTAGGGTTTTTACCCTAAGGATCACTCGCTAAAAGAATGAAACTCAATTTGGATTTGGACCTTTAGGACCGACAATGTCAGCCTAGTGTAATCAAGAACGGATTGTTATGAGGACACCCTAACCCTGTTTCCTATCTAATCATGATTTCATGATTAGAAGATGCCATTCGATGGGTAAAATAGTCCCATGGATTTTGATGCGACGCTTGTGTATCATGTTGCAGAGTCACCTGATCTTGTGATTTGATCACAAGGGAATGGCCAAATTCCTCAGAATGAGATTGGCAGATTCTTATGCAAGTTTATCTTGCAAGAGGATGAATAATCGTCTTGATAGAGTACCTTTCTTGGGTAAAGTGACCAAGATACGGGGATTAGATATTTTCTTGGAAGCAAAAAACCAATTAGTAAATTGGAATAACATATTTACTGCTAATAGAACTTAAGGTATTTGGTTAAGTTGGGTTAATAGGGTACGGCCCTAACCCAAGGATATAAGGGTTAACAAACAAACCCTTGGGAATCTTGCCAAGTCGCAAAAGATCCCAGATCGAGTGCTGAATGCATTCGGAAAGAAGGATTCACTCCTTAGCAATTGGCCAAATAACAACCACTGGAAATGATTGTGCTTGTAACAGTTGTAGAGAGCACTGTTGGCTTTTTTTGCTTAAGGAATTAAAGGATGAAAAGATATCTAATGCTTCAGGTTGAAGGCCTGAAGGGAGAGGCAGCCTCAGTTACCCCCAACTGCCTACTTGACCCTAATCAAGGGGGTTGTTAACTGCATCGGGAACGTGGACCGAACCTGCCGCGAGAGGTCTCTCCGTTGAGCGCTACTTGGAGCAGGAGGATGCTTGGGTGCTAGGGGGGGCTCTGGCTGTAAATCCCTCGCCTTCCGGGCCCTGCACAAGAGACCAACATGACTTGAGATTGGATCTCGAGGCCCGTATACTAGTCTATGGGCGGAATCTTGGATTAGTAATCCCTCTCGATTGCTGGATAGCCTTCAGACGGATTATGGATAAGCCTACGGGCTGGACTTTATAAATGTATTCCAAAGATAAATATGATAAACTGTTGAAAAGGAACTTGTTTGACACTGCTTTTCTATGTCAAGTGCTATGATTACGTGAATGAACCCGTGTCTAACGGACTAATTAAGGAAGTTGTTTGATGCATGTCCAAATAAATGTGGTAGGTAATTAGATAACTAAAAAAACTTGAGGAAAGTGCGGTGGATGTGGCCATGGGTCTGTCCTATGGATGGGTGGTCCTGGTTGGCCGAGAACTTTTCTCAATCATGATGGACAGCAAGAAGATCATTCAAAGGACACGAACAGCAAGGGCGTTGACCTAGAGTCTAAGTTACAATAATCCCGATTTACACTGTTTTAGGGGAACGGAATGGGACTATGCCTTATGGCGGAGAGGTCGAGCCTTGCATCCCTCTCGTTTTCCATTCTCCTTGAACCAAGTGCAGCGTGAATCCACTTCGGCCCTGGCGTTTCTGCGTAAAGTAGTTCGCTTGGGGTTCGATGCTAGTTGCCGTTAGAAAATGACCATTAGGGAAAACCCTGATTCAAGTCGGTCCTAAGTGGGAACGGCTAGAATACTTCCTCTACGTGGCAGACGCGGAAAGTCCTAGATTGTGAACCCCGTGACATTCCGAGGGAGTGCCAGGTGAAGCTTTCTAGATCTCCTTTCCGATGGACTGCTAAGATGTGTCCTGAAGGGAATAAGTGGACACATTACATCCTATGAGCATGAGCAGCAACAATATAAGCATAATTAATAAAGTAAACAACAAAGTCTTCAATTGCCTCCTAAGATAAAGAATCACTGCAAGCTGCCATTTCTTTTGCAAGAGGCCATTTTTAGTCAACACTCTTGATAATCTATCAGAAATATCCTTAACAACTTTGATAAAAGCTGTCTTCGGAATGGCATGATGTGTAGCTCTCTAGGCATTCATTATTTCACTAAAATACTTTTGCATATAGTAAAACCTTGACCTTGTCTTTCTCCTGGGCTTGGAAGGATCACTTTCTTTAGCAAAAGATGGTCTAGATTGATTTGTTGGGCTGATTAGGTGCTCTAGGGGAGATTGGAACCTTGGCAATTATAGGAGAGGACTACCAGGCAAGATCATAGGGTTGGTCATTAACCACATGGACCTTTCTTTGGGGGGAAGGAGGAGAAGACACAGTCTCTACACTTGACGCTTTGATTGCGTGGCATGAGACTAGGGAAAAGCAGGGGTAGGAGGGATCTCAGGGGAGGGATAGCAGCTTTGCGGACCATCACTCCCTGATAGAAAATGATCGAAATATCAATTAAAAACTATTCATATGACATGCAGAGGATAACTTGATACGATGGAAGAGCAGTGAAGACAAATCTCCCCAGGGTCCTATTCATGTCGTATCATGGAGCAACAAATACGGTGTGAGCACGGCAAAGCATAATCTTAGCACCATCCTTCTGGCTCTGTATTGTGTATGAGCTAATATGGCATGAGAACGGCAAAGCAAAATCTCGATAGGGGTCTTCCCTCGCTTCATATTGTGGAGGAGTAAACAAGCACACACAAAGCACAACTCCCTATTCGCATTGTTTTGTAATGTCTTATTTTTTGTGCGGCTCTTACACCTATTCAAAAACATTCTTTAAAAACCCATAAATATATTAGGATTTGAATTTTTTTTGAAATTTTTTGAGAATTTTGATCTTATTTTCTATTTTAAAAATATTTTTATGTAAACAATACCAAAAAATAACAAAAAAAAATAGGCCATCATGATATGGCACGAATAGGGTGGTTGGGTATGACTATAGCTCCTTCCCATTCAAAAGCTCATCCTGATGTAATGGAGCAATGAACGAACTCTATAATATAAACAACCAAAGATTAATACACAACATATACTGCATCACAAAAAAAACTAATGACTACAAACAAGAAAGAGGATTGACTTACTGGGCCGCCACGTGCATATAATCTATCAATGAGTGCAATGAGACCATGTATCTCTGCATATCAAGTCTCCAAAATTGTAGGATTGCGATTTGTGATAGAGTGGTTCAAAGAAAATAAAATAACATTGTTAAAAAAAAGATTGTTAATACAAGTAATATTCCAAATAAAAAAGTAAGAAGAACCAAATAAAAACTTCAAATAAGTCCTATGGCCAATACTCCCCATATGATACACAATCCCTACCTCCAATCATGCCCTCCTTGCCTCTCGTTGTTGTCACCATCATCCTAGAGAGTCTATGGTCTCCTCCCTGAATCTCCACCAATCCTCTGTGTCCAACCACTTGGGATGTAAGGTACCACTCTTGATTGCCTTATGTACATTTGATTGTTTATATTGAAAGGTGAGAAGGATCGAAGCTTGCACGCGAGCTATGGCGGGAGAGCAAGAGCAAGAAAGAGAGAGAGAAGAAATGGGAACTCCAACAGTCACAATGTGTGACCGGGCCTTCCTTTATTCAAACTGTCACTAAAAGAATAAAGAATAAAGTGACGTGACGGGCGCCCACGTTGAAAGGTGAGAAGGATCGAAGCTTGCACGCGAGCTATGGCGGGAGAGCAAGAGCAAGAAAGAGAGAGAGAAGAAATGGGAACTCCAACAGTCACAATGTGTGACCGGGCCTTCCTTTATTCAAACTGTCACTAAAAGAATAAAGAATAAAGTGACGTGACGGGCGCCCGCCACCTGCAGTGTGCAGTGGCGGGTACTGTCAGTGTAGTAATACACGGGGCGGCACGGCGGAGGCGCCTTTACCCCCAACAACCTCCCACTTAAAGGCGAATCTGCCCTAGTGAGAGAGAAAAGAAAAAGAAAAGACAGTACAAATGTACATAGGTGAGGAAAGGTGACATCTCATCCAACGCCCATCAACCTCCTGAGGAAGGCAAAGTGCTCAGTAGTGAGGCTCTTCGTGAGCAAATCTGCAGGATTCTCGTCAGTGGAGATCTTGACAAGGTCAACAGACCTGTCCTCCACGACACCACGTATGAAGTGATACCTCACCTCAATGTGTTTCGTCTTCGCATGGAAGACCGGATTCTTAGCCAACTGAATGGCACTCATAGAATCCGAATGCAGTGTAGGTGTAGCATCAATCCCAAGGTCAGCAACTAGACGGCCTAACCATATGGCCTCCTTGCAAGCCTCAGTGGCTGCAACATACTCGGCCTCAGTGGTAGACAAAGCCGTACACTTCTGAACCCTGGACATCCAAGAGATAGCCCCTCCAGCATAGGTGAATACATAGCCAGAAGTGGACTTCCTACTATCTGCATGTCCTGCATAATCGGAGTCAGTGTACCCCACGACCCCTGTATCCTGGCTGCCATAGCAAATACACATATCTGCTGTGCCCTTCAGGTACCTCATGATACCCTTCACGGCATCCCAATGTCTACTGCCAGGTGTAGCCATATAGCGTGCCACAACACCAACTGCATGTGCAATATCTGGACGAGTGGCTATCATGGCATACATCAAACTGCCCACGGCTGATGCATAAGGGATCTTGGCCATCTCGGCCCTCTGCTCATCTGTCTGCGGACAATCGGCCTGTGATACCTTCACATAAGAAGGTAATGGACAGCCAATAGGCTTTACGTCCTGCATGTGGAAGCGTTCAAGGACTTTATGAATGTACTCCCGCTGTGAGAGATACAAAAGTCCCTGATGCCTATCGCGCTTAATGCGCATCCCAAGTATATGTGAGGCCTGTCCCAAATCCTTCATCTCAAAGCTCTTCTTTAGCTGAGATTTAAGAGCATCTAGCTCATCATGAGCTTTCCCTACTATCAGCATATCATCAACATAGAGTACCAAGATAAGCAAACTGCCATCACGGGCTTTCTTCCTGTAAAGACACGGATCCATAGCACTCCTGCTGTAGCCCTGTGACTGCATAAAGGCATCAAACTTATGATACCATTCCCTAGGTGCCTGCTTCAAGCCATACAAGCTCTTCTTCAACTTGCACACTAGGTGCTCCCTGCCAGGTTCTGCAAAGCCCTTAGGCTGATCCATATAGATCTCATCATGCAAGTCCCCATGTAGAAAAGCCGTCTTGACATCCATCTGATATAGATCTAAGTCAAGCTGTGCAACCAAAGCCAAGACTAAGCGCAGGGTGGTCATCTTAACCACAGGAGAGAAGACCTCATCAAAGTCCACACCATGTTCCTGCTTAAAACCCTTTGCTACCAATCTAGCCTTGTATGCCGGCTTGGGGTGTCCAGGGGTACTTTTCAACTTGTACACCCACTTGCATGGCAAAGCCTTCTTGCCCTTAGGCAAGGCAACCAAATCCCAAGTCTCATTCTTATGCAGGGAGTCTATCTCAGACTGCATAGCCCTCTCCCAGGAGTGACTGTCACCCCTGCGCATAGCCTCATCATAAGTGAAAGGCTCTCCTGCATCTGTAACCAAAACATAATGCATAGAGGGCTGAAATCTGTCAGGTGGACGTCTATCTCTAGCAGACCGTCTCACCGCAGGCTCTGCTGCCTGTCTAACTACCTGTCCAACATCCTGGCCCTGTGGAGGAACTGCTGCAGGCTGTACTACTGGCTGTGCTGGAGCTTTAGGCTCCTCCTGAAAGATCACTCTGCGGATCTCAACCACCTTCTCAGGCTGCCTGTGCATCTTGTCTTCATGGAAGACGACATCATGGCTGCGTACTATTTTCCGCGCCTGCGGATCCCATAGGCGATAGCCCATCTCTCCTGACTCACCATAGCCAAGGAATATGCATTTAATGCTCTTTGGATCCAATTTACTCCTCTTGTCCTTGGGCACATGGCAGAATGCCTCACATCCAAAGACACGGAGATGCGCATAAGAGGGTGGCTTACCAGCCCAAACTTCCTCTGCAACCTGGAAATCCAATCCACTGGAAGGCGATCGGTTTATGACATGCACTGACGTACTAACTGCCTCAGCCCAAAAACTCGGGGGTAGGCCTGCATGGCTAAGCATAGAGCGCACACGCTCCTGAATAGTCCTGTTCATGCGCTCAGCCAAACCATTCTGGGGTGGGGTGTAAGGGGCGGTCAACTGACGCTTAATACCCCTGTCATCACAAAACTGCTCAAAAGCATGCGAGACATATTCTCCCCCATTATCTGTCCTAAGGCATTTCAGCCTATACCCAGTCTGGTTCTCAACAAGAGCAAGCCATCTCTGAAAAATTGCCAAGACATCGGACTTCTGCTTTATGGGATAAGCCCACACTTTCCTAGAAAAATCATCAATGAAGGTAACGAAGTACTTCGCGCCACCCATAGACATGCAAGGCATAGGCCCACAAACATCGGAATGCACCAATGCCAAGGGCTCACTCATGCGTGGCCTACCCGATTTCTTATGCGTAGACCTATGCTGCTTACCATAAAGACAATGATCACACGAGTCAAAACATGCATAATCCAAAGGCGGAAGATACTGCAAACCAGATAACATTTTCATTCCTTTCAAAGACATATGCCCCAAACGGGCATGCCAAAGTGATACATGTGGGATAGAGCCCACTGCCAAAACATGGTCTACAGAAGACCCAGATACAACAAGAGGATAGAGGCTGCCAGCCTTGGCGCCTCTAGCAAGCACAAGTCTGCCTTTGGTAATCTTCCAGGTAGAATCCCCAAAACAGACATGAAATCCTGCATCATCCAACTGTCCTGCAGACATAAGACTACGCGTAAGCGCAGGTACATGACGTACATCCCTGAGCAAAAAGGAACTGCCAGTGGAAAACTGCAACTGAATATCTCCACAGCCCACAATATCAAGAGACCTGTCATCTCCAAGTTTGACTGATCCAGATACAGTACGGTAAGAGTGAAACCACTCACGGTAAGGCGTCACATGGAAGGACGCACCTGAATCCAATAACCAGCACTGTGCATACATACTAGGTGTCTCAGTCAAGTGTGAAGCATCAGAAGAACTAGCTGCAAGTATAAACTCATCACCACCATCGGACTCTTCAGTCTGCGTGACATTAATTTCCTCAATCTTGACGTTGGACTTCGCAGGTACTATGCTGCGATCAGAGGACTTCTCCTGCACTTTATATTTCCCCTTATCCTTGCGCTTCTCATTGCGCAACTCATGACACTGTGGTCTAATATGGCCCTTTTTCCCACAATGATGACAAGTGACATTTGCATTGCGTCCACGCGACTTACTACGCGACTTGCCACCACGAGATTTAGACCGACCCTTCTGCGAGTCACGGCCTCGGCCATTACCACGGTCATACCTGTCATTCCTGCCTCTAACTGTCAAAGCATGACTACCACGAGAGGCATCCAAGTTTTTGCGATTCACCTCTTCCTGAAGAAGAGCACTCTCAACATCTGCCAATTTTAGAGTAGCACTAGAGGCACAAAGAGCAGTGCGGAATACATCCCATGACTCATTCAGAGTTCCAAGCAAGAAAAGAGGAGTTACTTCCTCTCCAAAGGTGATATCCTGCGAAGTCAGGTTCTTCAGTATAGCATGGAACTGGCTCAAGTGAGCAGACATAGTCGCATTATCCTTCATGCGCAGATCCATAAGCTGCTTCAACCAGTACATCTGACTCGCCGGACTTTTCTTATCATAAAGATTCTTGATCTTATTCCATAGATCCCATGCACTCTGTGCTTCCTCAAATACATTATAATGTACCTGTTCAGTGAGAGACAATACAATCGTGGACTTGCATAGCTCATCAAGTTCAAGCCAGTCGTCAATGTCCATAGTTTCAGGCTGCTCCCCACTCAACCGAAGTGGCTTAATCTGAGATTTCTGCACCAAAACCTGCCATATTTGACTCTTCCAGTAAGAGTAGTTGGTACCATCCAACTTTGTAATGTTAAAGATGGCACTATCATGCGAAGATGACGCCATTATGCAGGCTGGAAATGCCCAAACAGTCCAAAACTGCTTGCTGTTTTACTGCAGAAACTGCCCAAAAATGACCAAAACGGGGTCCAAAGGGCGAGCAAAGTGTGCCAAAAGTGGCTACCCACTTAGTACTAGGTGCGGTACACCAAATCAGGATATTTCAGCATGAAAAGTACACCTCAGTCCACCAATAACTGCTTGCTGTAATAAATTGCAGGTATGCAGTCTAGAGAGCAAACTGTCCCAAAATAGGATACAATGTCAAGCAAACAATGCTAGGTCCAAAGCCGGCATGAAACGGACATAAGCAAGGCCAATGACAGTGAAAAGAACATGAGCTCAACACCAAGCATGTCAAAATAACATCTGCCAGTGAAAGGCACACCCCCAGACACTCTAGGCAAAGTGTTCCTGTAACTGCCAAAACCTGACACAAATAGGTATCTGCTCAAAGAGAAAGATCCAAATATGAGACTCAGCTCATAAGCATCCTGTGAACCAAGAGTACATCAATGCATATCCATAAAGATCGGAGTATGATCCCAAAGTCTCAATGTGTATGTAGCTGCTCAAGACATAAACTGCTTCAAATACATGTAAGTGCTCCAATAGCATGCAACTGTCAAAGGTCAAGAAAGCATGTAAAATGCTCCCACTGGCACAAAAGGCGTACAAAGCGAGCTCAGAAGCTCAAATAACCCAAGAGAAAGCACCAGTGATAAGTGACCCTGTCAATGCATCAAGCGCATCCGAGAGAGCATGACATACATGAAGCACCGGTCGTATTAACCATGAAGCAATACATAAGCCCAAATAAGCTCTCGGTCAACTCAATGACATCCAAATAGCAACCAAGATCAGTGATCAAGTAAGCCGGGAATGCTCAAATACATCCAAATCCAAGCTCCAAATGTCGGTATGGCATACACGAACCAAATAGCATATGTCACGAACCAAAGCATGTAATGCAAAAGCCTAACTGTCAAGCAGAGACATGAGGCATAGGCGGTCCACGAGCATGCCGAGTCGGTCCAAATGCCAGTGAAGACGGAGCTAATGCGAAGCTCAAAAGCATCCCATAATCTCATACATATGCTCCAAGTCGTCCCCAAATGTCAGAGATATCATGCCAAAGCTCAAAGCATACATCCGGTATCGGTAGGTAAGTGCCAAAGCATGTAAAGTACCTTCAGCCCACTGTTATTCCAGCATGTATTTACTGTTCTAAACAGTAGATTTCAGCCCCAAATTCAAGCCAAAATCATGGTCAAACCAAATGCATACATCCCCAATACATCCGGGTAGGAAGTAGACCGCATACGGGCATCAAACAAGGTAACCGGAGTAGAGTATAAGCATTAAATGCCAATGCCAAGTGTGGCTGCCCTGTTTCCAGCACTGTATAACAGTAAATAACAGTCCCAAATCAGCCAATATTTCAAGCCAAAATCATGGCATAATCATGTGCATACATTCCCAAGGCACTAGGCATCATGTAGACCGCATACGGGCATCAAATAGCACAACCGGAATGGAGTATAAGCAACAAATGCTAATGCCAATGGTGCTGCCCTGTTTTCAGCCTGTTATGACAGTTTATGACAGTCCCAAATCTGAAGAAATCAGCCCCGAAAGATCAAGACCAATACCCAAAGCTTGAATGACATCAAACATGAAGTCTATAGCCCTCTTGATCAAGGTAGAGAGCAAGAAGCAATGGCCAAGTGTGGAGCTGAAGTAGATGAGTGCTCACAGCCTGGAAAAAATGATGCAATCTGCCCTGTTGGTGCTGAACTTGCTGTTGCTCCACATGAGCTGAAAAGGGGGTAATGGGGGGCTCAATGATGGCCCAAGGTAGGCACATACCAAGCCATGAAGGCCCAATGCAAAGGGGAGGGAAGATATGAGCTATGGAGCTCAAGAAGAGTGGCTGCCCTTTGTTCCTGCCCTGTTTCAATCTGAGAATACACTCAAATGCCTACAAATGCTGAAGCAATACCTCAAGGGCAAGGCCCTGATGAAGCTCAAGAAGGCCAAGATGGAGCTCGGGAAGCCGGGGAGAGTCGGGAGCTCAAGAGGTCGGCTATGGCTGCCGGGATGGAGACCCAATGCGTGAAGCGAGTCGATGCGAAGGTCGGGAAGCACCGAGTCAAGCTTGAGCAAGAGAATGCCAAGCTCTGATACCAGTTGAAAGGTGAGAAGGATCGAAGCTTGCACGCGAGCTATGGCGGGAGAGCAAGAGCAAGAAAGAGAGAGAGAAGAAATGGGAACTCCAACAGTCACAATGTGTGACCGGGCCTTCCTTTATTCAAACTGTCACTAAAAGAATAAAGAATAAAGTGACGTGACGGGCGCCCGCCACCTGCAGTGTGCAGTGGCGGGTACTGTCAGTGTAGTAATACACGGGGCGGCACGGCGGAGGCGCCTTTACCCCCAACATATATGGCATATATTCATGCATACAATTTATCATCCACCCAATGGAAAACCTCTTCGTTGCCTAGGTACCAGGAAATCCTCGTGCAAGGACGCTACTACATAGTCCTTGCTCCCCTCTGGTATATTCTTTCAATGGTCTAAAATATTATGCCTAAATACTTATTGACATAACTTTCTCATGCAAACCATCACCCTCCCCCCCTCATCATTCATGATCACAGTACTTGTTTTCTCATCTATGAGGTATCTATATCCTACCGGGGTATATCTAAGGTGCACCCTCTCCCACCTATGTTCCTGGGCATAACTAAGAGATCCTTGTACATCTGGTGTACTTGCGAGGGTAGTATGTATCAAAGTAGCACCCGTAGGGGTGCCATTGCAAATATGGCTAAGTGAAACCTAGAGTCACGGGAGTAGACTTCCCTACATTTGTGACAAACCTTGGAGGTGACAAGTGTCCACTAGACTGACAAGACATGGACATTGCATCGGTGCCTTTACAATACCCACCTGAGCCACCCTCTCTGGAACCAATATGAGAGCAAGGAATAGCAACTGGCCGTAGGCTCACAATATCTACATCTCTGTAGCACCTTTTAGAACCACTCCCTCCCTCCAGGGCCAAAGTCTAGAGAGTTGACTTCGCCTACTAGAGATCAAAGCATCAGAGTGTATTGAGGAAGACCACGTAGCAGAACGGCCAGACGATGACCGCAACAACTCCTGGTCCACTGCCATATCTCAAAAGCGGGCCATCTAATCTAGAGACATATACATGAAGATATCTTGTAGCTCCTCATCCAGCATCCCTTGACTCATTGTGCTTTTTGGATATCATCCACCAAAGATAACCAATATAATTAAAAAACGATGTTAGCGTAATCAATATAAGGACTTAGGTAAAGCACGATAAGATAACTATGTAAAAAATTATGTTAATTAAAATGTATATACTTAAGTACCCTTAAAAGCAAATTATCAATCAAATAATACCATAGTCTATTGTGGAGTACATTTTGTCGATGTGCTCAACTTGAAAATGTCACGTGTGCGACCATGCCATGCTGTAGATTTTGTACTGTACACTAAAATGGTTAGGTTAGTTGTTGCATATAAAATCTATATATGATAGCAAAGAAAGCATGCAGTCACCTTGAGACTACATCCCCTCAAGAATTCCAACTCCTCCCTAAGACCTCTATCCCTTGCGTGAAGCTACGGTCAAAGCTTCATGCAACCAGCTCGTAGGCATAAACCGCAGCATCTTCTTTATACTATCATGATATCAAACCAGTCCATGGTGTGTACTATATCAAAATTCAGATCGTGCTCCCTTTCGCTATCTTTTGGCCTGCTCGTATCTACCGAGCCACTTCTCCATGGATGTATGATGCAACATGCAAAAACAATTCACTTTCTTCTCCATGGAACCATCCATCCTCTTTTCTACCCCATTTTCAACCATCACATCTTCGATCAATCTATCATCATCCTTTAGCATCCATAGCATATTGTTGTATGAATCCACCATCGGCAATAGCAGCCACTTCGAAATATGTACTAATACCTCCAACACTAGAGAACCTTCAACTATGCTGCCTTCTAGCCGAGAGCTCGTTATCGTACAAAGCCCTTCAAGGTTTTCATGAAGTGCTCCAAGAAGAATATCCATCGTGTATGGATGGTGGATCCTACAATCTCCACTTTATCCATGAGATGTACCAGGAGGTGAGTTTGTATCATGAGCATGCTCATAGGCAAGTACTTCTCAAAGAGACAGACCCTCTCCACTGCTCGTCGCCTTGCAGATTCAATAGAGGATGTCTTAATCTCCTTCAATGAGATACATTACACTAAATTCCATAACTTATAAATCAGCATACATATTTCTAAAGTGAGACACCCTACAATCGTGATCGATAGTACGGAGTGCTAGAAATTTAAAGCATTATGAACATTGAATCGATACAAAATAGTGAAATACTAAGGTTACTTTATATCAAGGCAAAGATAAACATGGCATATCTTGTGCCAATCATGGGATTTTAGTCCTTGTAGTTGGTTACCTTTAGAAAAAGCAGACCTAAGGGAATGCATCATACGTGCCGAGGTATGGATAGACTTGATACACCATGTGCTCTTTTTTAGTGGATAGGACCTAAAGAGCACAAGGTAGTTGCAAGTTACCATTAGAGCTCAAAGCACCTCCATCTTTCCTACCTCCTTCAAATCCATTCATGCCCCTATAATGTCTCTCTTTCCTATGATATAGTCCCACAATAAGCTACCCACATTTTTGAAAAATGTGCAAGGGACAAATGGTTAATCTGTAAGTGGGTCCAATATGGCAACTCATAGAAAAATGAGAACCGTCACATTCTGCTTGGATGTGACTCCTCATGAACCATTTTCAGATTGTACTAGATTTGAGCATTCATTCATGCTAGAGGTCATCCAAGAAAACCTTCCCTTAGTTCATCATTAGGACCAAAAAATTTCAAAAATTGCACTTGTAAGAAAATGATTAAGTTGCTAATTAGTTGAGGTTTTAAAAGAATAAACCCCTAAATTTGACCATTCAGATGTGATTAATGAGAGAATATATTATTCATTTAGAGATCGGCCATTAAATTCCTAAGTACATTAACTCATGTCAAGGGTTACTTTTTTATCATTATTCTTTCTTTTTGAATGGTTAAATATTCTACTATCACATTTTTCACTGAGATTACACTTCTTTTTTCATCTACATTCATTTAAACCATCGTTCTTTCCTCTTCTCTTTATTTATTAGTTCTTAAAGCATATTTTACTCTATCGTAAAATTTCTCACCAAAATCACTTCTGGTTCTTACCAGCAATCTTTGCATTGGTCGCCCTTTATCTCCTTTCACAAAATCTTGAGAAGCTGAACAAGAATCAAAAGAGTCTCTACATAGAGGACCAACACCACTTATTTGTCGATTGATCTATAGAGATATGGTCCTTCATGGACTTGAAATGGGATCATCTTATCAGTTTTCAGCAGACCCAACTAGGTTGGGACATCCAAGCTACACCCTTACTTCATCCCTCTAAGACACCCGTTTATGTAATATTTTATTTTTACTAAATCGAAGTGTTTTCTTCCATCTCTTCAGCTTGATTCATAAGAAAATGGTTCAAAGAGTCTCATGGTGTTGATACAAATTGGTAGGGATAGATATACTAAGGATGAACCTCAAGCTAATAGAATAGAAAGTGAAAAAATTCACCTTGATCTTGGCACTTGAAAGTAGGATATCTTCATTATAATGAGTTGTAATATCAACTTTTTAGCAAGCACTAATGGATAAGACAATGATAATATATTATAATTAGAAAAAAGAAAGTACTTTGATTTTTGGGAGACAAAAAACATTTACTTAGTAATAGATTTAAAAATGTTTATTATT
This sequence comes from Lygodium microphyllum, assembly GCF_053477565.2. Taxonomy (NCBI): domain Eukaryota; kingdom Viridiplantae; phylum Streptophyta; class Polypodiopsida; order Schizaeales; family Lygodiaceae; genus Lygodium; species Lygodium microphyllum. Next base: position 40,649,068 of record NC_141147.1, read on the forward strand.
CAATTTTGCATCTATTAAAATATAAAAATTGTTAACCTAGTAATAGATAAAAGTATTAGTGATATTGTGTATCATATCAACTTTTGGACTAAGAGGATTTCATGTGTGCAGCATGCCTTGGAGAATATGATGGATACAACTTTTACTTGATATTAGCTCTTGGGAGTCTTTTTCTCATCATACCCTCAACTGTGATTCTTAATAGCACTATGAGGTTTCAATATCCTCAATTGTGATTCTTAATAGCACTATCATATTTCAATACCTAAATGGTGGCTTAATGTCATAAGATAATACTACTTATACTATTATATCCTAGCAAATCTCTCAAGATCTCTTCCCTTGATTTGTAGAAAGAAATAGAAAGAACTTGACTCTATTTCTTTCTCTCAAAACTTTGATTCTAATGTAGACTAATTTTATGATTGAAAGCATCACTACATTATTGATGCCTAATCCTTATATATATTTCTTCAAATGTAATATATCTCACATTTTACCCAAAAAAATACCATCAAAATAATCCTTGTGATTATAGATCTCATTTACTCTATAACATTCATAATCTTATTTATTTTTTAAAAAATAGTTTAAGGAGTATTATATGATGTTATATAAAGTCCTCTAAATGAAATAACATGAACTTTTGACAAGTCAATAGAGTTAGATAAATAAATTATTAGTGGAGCCATCTATACATCAATATAAAATTTTAATAAGTTAATGGCATTGAATAAATAAATTATTAGTAGTTGAATTCTTACAGGAAACCCATGATAGTAAATATAATTATTTAATATCTCTTTAATCTTTTTCTATAGCTCAAAATGATAGAATATATTATTTAGTAAAAATAAATTATATTCTATAACTATTCAAAAATATAATCTCTCTAAAATAAAAATAATTTAATTAATTGATAGAATAATTAAAAAATAAATTATTAAAAATATGTATTATCTCAAAAATATATAACTATTCAATATCTCTTATATATTTTTAAAGCTCCTAAGAAGATATAATTTCTATAGCAAATATATACTAATGCAATATCTATTCAAAAAGATAATCTCTTTAGTAACAAAATTATGTAATGATAGGTTTTAAAAAAAAGGAATAGCCCAAAAATTTTTAAGCTTTAGGATAATTGTCACATATGACTCTATGATAACGTTATGATAGTTATTCTTAGAGTAAGACCTTACATCTATCAAAAGAAAGTAAGAAAATTTCATAAAATTATTATGATTTTAAAAATAAATATTAAATTGTTTAAAGATCATTTGCTATTTAAAAACTATTTTAAGTAGAAAGGCCTAAAAATGACCAAAAAATGACCCCAAAAAAAAAAGGCCAACCCAAACCCTCTATTATGTCATATCAAATAGCAAATGAGCTCAATTTTTTTTAAAAAAAATTAAAATTTTTAAGAGTCTAATAATTTTATAAAAACTTCTAGCTTTTTTTAATAGATGTAAGGTCTTACTAAAAATAAACATCATAACATTATCTCAAAGTCACATGTGACCATTATCCTAAAGCTTAATTTTTTTTTGGCTATTCCTTTGCTTTTTTTTCTACCTATCATTACATAATTTGGATCCAAAAGAGACTATCTTTTTTAATAGATATTGCATTAGTATATATTTGCGATAGAAATCATATATTATTTGGAAGCTTTAAAAATATATAAGAGATAATGAATAGTTTTATATTTTTGAGATAATATATATATTTAATAATTTATTTTTTAATCATTCTATAAATTCACTACATTATTTTTATTTTAGAGAGAATATCTTTTTGAAGAGTTATGGAATATAGTTTATCTTTACTATATAATATATTCTATCCTTTTGAGCTATAGAAAAAGATTAAAGAGATATTGAATAATTATATCTATTATCATGGGTTTCATGTAAGAATTTGATTACTAATGAATTATTTATTCAATTTCATTGACTTATCAAAATTTTATATTATTATATAAATGACTCCACTAATAATTTATTTATCTAACTTCATTGACTTGTTAAAAGTTCATGTTATTTCATATAGAGGACTTTACATAATATCATACAATACTCTTTAAAATATTTTTAAGAAAATAAATAAGAACATGAATGCTATAGAGTAAAGGAGATCTATAATCACAAGGATTATTTTGATGGTTTTTTTTTTTTGCAAAATGTGAGATATATTACATTTCAAGAAAGATACACAAGGATAAGGCATCAATAGTGTAATGATACTTTCTATCATAAAATCAATCTACATTAGAATCAAAGCTCTGATAGAAAGAAATAGAGTCAAGTCCTTTCTATTTCTTCCTACAAATCAAGAAAACAAATCTTAAGAGATTCGCCAGGATAATTGCAATCGAGGATATTGAAACCCGATAGTGCTATTAAGAATCATAGTTGAGGGTATGATGAGAAAAATGCTTCCAAGAGCTAATATCAAGTAAAAAGTTCTATCCTTCATATTCTTCGAAGCCTCCTATACACATAAAATCCTCTTATTCCTAAAGTTGATATGATATACAACATCACTAATACTTTTATCTATTGCTAGGTTAATGTTTTTAATATTTTAATAGACTAAAAATTAAATAATAAATATTTTTATCTATTACTAGGTAAATTTTTTTGTCTCCCAGAAATCAAAGTACTTCATTCCTCGAGTGGAATTTTGTGTGGCAAGGGGCATGTTTGCCATCTAACAATTAAGGGGAAGCAAGGGGAAACTTGAAAAATTAAATAAAAAAGTAAAAACGTGAGTAGTTTTTTTTAAAAGAAAGAGAAGAGAAGTGTTTGATCAGAGAGAGAGAGAGAGAGAGAGAGAGAGAGAGAGAGAGAGAGAGAGAGAGAGAGAGAGAGAGAGAGAGAGAGAGAGAGAGAGAGAGAGAGAGAGAGAGAGAGAGAGAGAGAGAAGAAGAAGAAGAAGAAGAAGAAGAATCTTGTAGGATGAAGAAGGGAGAAATCTAAAGCTCAGAAGAAGAAGAACAAATTGTCTGAAGAAAGAGACCGTGAAGCTAAAGTTATTGGAGCTAAGGAGCAGAATGGCAGGGTTGCTAAAGTTAATGAGCTGATGCAAGTTCTCAGTTTTCAGATGATGGTAATAAGAGTCTTCTTTTGTCTTGTTTTCTTCTACTACTTTGTGGGGCAAAGAGTTTGCAAATTAGTTCTAGTGTATGGATATGAGTGAAAGACAGTAGAGGGTTGTTCTTTATCATGTTGAGAATGATGTTTGTTAGTTGTTTGAGTGAGGCTTCCCACCAACAGAGAAGAATGGAAGTGGAGGGTCTCTACATGTGAAATTGGGTCTATATTAGGGAATATGTATTATGAGAAAGTGTTGAATGCATGGGTTCCAGTTATTTGAAATCTGAAAGGATTTGCATCCAAGAAAATAATGAATCAGAGTTCATAAATCTCGAAGCTCCCACAACTCTTCATCCAAGAGATGCAGCTTTAGTAGTCCACACATCAGAGTGGATTAATTCCAATGGCTTCTCACTCTCTTGAACATGTCTAGGAAATGGTTTCCTTGCCTGTTTTCCAAACTGACAGGCTTCACATACCTTATGCATTTTTGCAACCTTGAATTTGGGCAATCCTGCAACAATATTTTGGGCCTGCATTGATTTAAGTCGCTGTACATTAACATGACCAATGCGTTTATGCCAGATATCAATATCTGCAACTACACCGGTCCCATGTGCAATGAAGTGACAATCTGAAGTCAAAGAAAGTGTCTTCCTGTTTGCAAGTTTGTGTTTCTGGAACAAAGTAGTTGTGTTTGTTGTACAAAGCATGCATGAATTTGGGACTCCAGACTCTACAGAGCTGTTTCAGGGTAGCAAATCAAGGAATTTTACTCTGAGTTGTTCTGAAGAATTATAGATTGGAAAAAGAGCTACAACTTTCCTTTTTAAAGCTTGGCAATCTCTGGTTAGAAAGTTATGAACTGTTCTATGTAATGCTCCGGGAAGCAATTTCTGTGCTCTATGAGGAAACAGGTGAATTCAGCAGCATCTATGTCACTAACTTGGTTTCCCATGAAAGTCATTATGATTTTCCATTGCTATATAAGTGTAAACTCTGTTTTGATGCAGTAATGAAATGTCTATAGTAGTGAAATGCTTGAAGCGTTGAATGGGCACGAAAATTTGCCATATCAAGCTTTGATTACCTGTGTAGTTGGTTTGTATTTATGTGTGCTCTAAGGAAAGAAGAACAAAGAGAGTATAAAACTAATTTTGTATTGCTTGAAGCAATCACGCTTTGTGGGACAGTTTTCTATGTGGGGTTTTCATCCCTAAAAAATAGGAGTTGTGTGAATCTAAAAGCTCGTGGTGTCAGAGTCTCTATCATGGTTGTTTCAGCATTAGATTCTCTCTAAAAATGGTAATTCTGAGCTTGAAGGTTTGAACTTCTCAAGTTGTTAAGTTGAAGTCCCAATGAGGAGTTTGTGATCAAGAATTTTGGATCATGTGTTCAATGGTGTTGTTTGGTGGATTTTGTTGAGGTGAGATCCTCGATCTTTATCCTGTGGTGTTGTCTTGGGGGTTGTTAGAGGTTGACTGCCCAATTCACCTACCATAGATTCGTGCCCCCGTTGAGGATCTCCCGTGTTGAAGATCTCTTATTGATCTTATCGATTGAGAAGTGTAATATTTGGAAACCAACCTGTACACAAACTCAAGCATGGTAGATTTTGGATATGGACCCTTCTTTGGTACTGAAAATGAGGATGCTAATTAGTTTATCAAGAGATTGGAGTGGATGGCTTATCAAGATCGAAGAGACACTGATGAAAATAAGCTTCGAATGATCGGCATGCTACTTGAAGGTTCTACAAGATTATGGGGGAACTTACTAAATGAAGAGACAATGGTAAATTGGAATGAAGTCAAAAATGAGTTCCTTACAAGGTTTGCAACTAAGCAAACTCTTAAGAGTCTATGGAAATCTTTGGAAAAGATGTTTCAATGAGAAAATGAGGAAGTGTCCAAATTTTCTATGAGATTTAAAGCAAAATGGATAGAAATTGCACAGAGTATGGAGCAACCTCCCATGATGAGCTTGAAAAAGGACAACTTTATTTCATTGCTCAAGCCTGAAATTAGAGAAAAGATTCTGATCAAAGACCTTGATACATATGAAGGTGCAGTCAAAATAGCCAAGTAAAAGCAAAGGAAGATAAAATCGAGGTCAGACCAATCAAGAGGTATTGCTGTGTATGCATTTTTACGGCCTAATCCAGTTGACAATGTTGCAAGAAATGCAAGACAGCAAGCTGTAAATCTTCATGGGGCATTTGAAAGAGCGGAGAATGGGACTCGATAAGGTCATAGGAAACCAGATGATGATGTGATTAATAAATTACAGGAAGGATTTTCAAATCTGAATTTAAATATGAGCCTATTGTAGGCTGTTAACCCCAACACGAAGAAAGCAAAAAGAAGTGGAAAAGACGTAGGGCAAAGGCAGAAAAAAGGTAGCCCGACTGAAGAAAGAAAAGGAGAAAATGCCAAAAGGACAAGGGCAACCTTAAAAGTCCAAGGCAAAGGAAAAAGGGGAAAGGCGCATTTTAAAATAAAAAGGCACACCCTGAAATCTTGTAAAAGAGCGTTGGGCTCTCACCCGTGCAATTTGTAAATCTAGACGGGCAGTGGAAAGGAAGCTAGGAAGATAGAAGGACAAATGGGAAAAAGGGCCTAGGCTATGGCCGGCCATGTAAAAAGGGGAAAAAGGGGATGACCGCCCAAAAGGGATTTAGGGTTTTGTATATAAAGTTGAAAAGTGAATGAGAAGCTCATTCTTGTGGGTGGCCAAAAGTAGCTCTCCTCTTCTTCTTCTTCTTCTTCTTCTTGCTTGCTTGAGCTTGTGCTTGAGAGAGGGAGTGTGAGAGTGTGAGGGAGTGAGTGTGTGAGGGTGAGGGACCGAGGAGGAGAAGCTCTCCATTGTCCCCTCTCTTCTTCTCTTCTCTTCTCTTCTCTTATCTTGCTCGCGGCAATGGAGCTTGGAGCGTGGAGCTTGAGCATGGAGCTTGCTTGAAGCTTGCACTTGGATCGTGGAGCTACCGGAGTGCGCGGGAGAGGAGGTAACTCAAACGGCATCAAGGTAAGCTCACTATACCCGTAGATATGGATGGCGCATCGGCTATGTGAGAGGTAGCCATTAGTGCTCGGCTTGGAACGCTGGAAACAATAAGCGGTCCGTGGGTCTTGGCGGTTGAGTGAAAGCTCCCACATTTTGGTTCCATTGCCGGGACCAACGGATTCAAGCCTTGAGCACTTGCGCGCTTCGAATCGAGCATCAAAGTAAGGGTTTCCTTGAACCGGTGTTTGAGGTAGATAGGTAGGAAGCGAGGGGGTTGAAGATGGTATTCGATCTCCTTGGCAAGTATGTTTGTTGCTTTCTAAGATTTATGTTGAGGAATGGAGTAGCATAGATATTTATTCTGTGATTTAGATGCATTTAGGGTAGGAAAAAACAAAGAAAAAGAAGAAGAAGAAAAAAAAAAGGCAAACAACAGGGTTTTTTGTTGCTGTATAACAGGCTAAAACAGGGAAACAGGGGACCAGATTCAAGTTCTGGGTGAGACAGGGACAAGGAACTAGCTGTGAGGTTCTGCAGTGCTGGGAAAGGACCTTAAGAGGCATGGGAGGCCAGGACAAACCTCAGTTCCTTGGTTTGCCTTGTGAGAGAGAGAGAGAGAGAGAGAGAGAACTTCTGGTTCACAGGGCGAGGAAGCGCTGCCCCGATTTCTAGGCGTCGGTGATTCGTGCTGCTCCAAGTGAGTCTGGTGTTTTCCAACAAGTGCCCTGATCGGATCTTTAAATGTCTGTGGTGATTTTGTGCACTAGGCAGTGAGGAGGGGACAAACGCGCGGGAATCGCGCCCGCCGCCGACGCACTCGGACCAACTCGCTGTGGTCTGATTCCCAGAATCGGACCACCCGAGTTCTGGAGTCGGACCGTCCGATTTCCAGAATCGGACTACCCGACTGAGAGTGAGTCGGACCAGTCTGGTCCGATTCCCAGAATCGGACTAGCCCGATCGGACGTGCCACGTGGCACTTGGACCAACCCGTCCGATTTTGAGAATCGGATGCTCGGACCAATCCGTCCGACTCGGACACTCGGAGAAGTCCATAATCGGACCACCACAATCGGATTAGGCCGTCCGATTCCCAGAATCGGACCAGCTCAGAATCGGACCACTCTGTCCGATCTGATTCCCAGAATGGGACCACTTGAAAATCGGACCACTTTTGATCCGACTCCTAGAATCGGACGTGACCAAAATTGGACCACTGGTCCGATCGGACCAACCCAAAATCGGACGTCCGATTCTGATAATCGGACTCCTAAAAGTCGGACATCTGAGAATTGGACAAAAAAGTGTCAAAATCGGACAGGTATCTAGAACACAAATTTTGACACATCTAAACCCCGAGATTGACCCCAAAGGCTCCTAGAGCTAAAGGCACATGATAGATCCATCGCTGGGCTAAAATTTAGAGCACTTAGTTCAAAATTTGGCTATAAACGGTCCTCCAAATTGCATATGGCATCTACCGTAATGGCCCTGTGGGCCGGGGGGGACTGCCCCCCCCGGACCCCCACAGAGGGGGCTCTGCCCCCTCCGCACCTCCCCCGAGTAGGTTGGAGAGAAAACATGCGCCGTGACAGGCCTCCCAAATTGGACCCTAGTGAAGTAATGGCTCTACACGAGCATGGATTCTCACGTGCAAAAGAGCACCCAAAAGCCCATACCCGAACAGAGACAAACAGAGACCCTAGAACCTCAACGGGCCAATCTAGCCATCAAGGGCAAAAAGGCCATATCACTAGAACACAAAAACATTGTGTTCATACCATGTCTAGTCAGAGCGAAATGCAATATCAGCAAGCTACAAATGCCAAGATGACTAGACATGACACTCTTGACGAGAGATGTACCTCGAGCAACACTGCAGAGATAACCCAAGATAGCAGTGGAGAATCCACATCTGGTCGTGCAGTCGAAAACTCAAGGGCATCGGTCAGAAGGCTTAAATTTACAAGCCAGGACCCGGAAGATGAAGACATAGTACCACCTGCTTATCTTAGGGTCAAACTCACAGCAAAAAGAGAGCATACTATCGATGCTCTGATTGATGAAGAAGCAGATTTTAACATCTTGACCTATGAATCATGGACCCTACTAGGCCAACCAGAGCTCACACCGACTAGTGCAACTCTTAGCCCTTATGGGGGACACCCACAAGCACTCATAGGGAAGTGCAAAATCCTTGCGACAATTGAAACAGAAAGCTTGCCTATCCTATTTCATGTTCCTCCAAAAGGTGCTAACTGCAGGAAAGAAACCCTCCTAGGAAGACCCTTCAACAGGGCGACCAAATGTGAGGCTGACTATGTAGCACAGAGGATACACCTGACACTACCGGGTGTGAGGATAGTCACCACCTTTAGCAAGGGTGACCTCATCGAACCTCAAGGGAAAGGCAAGGAAGTTGCTGACATAACAATCAAGCCTACAAACGAGGGCAAGGATTTGTTGGAAGAGTTGATACAAGCACAGGTCGAACAACGAGGATCAGTGAGTGAGGCCATGTTTGAAACAAAAAGGGCAAGAGACAATGCCAAGGACGGGCTTTGGACTTACAAATATCGTAGAAGACCCCAAAAGAAGCCCAAGCCTTATAGACGGAGGCGTCGATGGAGAGTCAGCACAATGCCACGATGGATATCCAAGCCGTTGCTTCATGCTCAAGGGTATTATGTAGGCAACCGATGGATTTGGGTGCCAAAACCCCTTGCCAAACCTCCCTGGTCGACTGAAGGTCAGAATCCATCAAAAGCAACAAAGCACAGGAGGAAAGCTAAGAGAAACTCTAGGTCTCGAGGCAAGAAACCAGACATGAGTGTTCGAAAGAAAGAGCCTCAACCTAGCATGCTTAATAAGCAGATGTCATATGTAATCGTTGAGCGTGCACAAAAGTCATCAGTGCCCAATGAGCCTTTAATTTCCCAAGGGGAGAACAAACATCATAGGCACAACATTGCTCATGGCAAGGCTACTCGCTCAACAAAGCAAATGGCACAATCATCTAATAGCCTTGAGAAAATCATTTAGCTAGTGGCACATCCACCTAGGAGTCCTAGATCTCCTACACCCTCTTCTCCCAAACAGACACAGGAAGCACCACAGCAGTTGTCAAGGCGACTGCTCAAGTCCAATCTCTATCTCCATCTAAGCTTCCAATCGTCAAAGAGGTAGGACATGATGCCATCTGTAGCTCTCGACCCAAGGATATGCCTGAGCCACCTAATGCGACTAGATCAGCTCATGTTCGATCTACACAAATGAGTACTCAAAGGCCAACGAAAGACACAACCAATTATGATCGCCCTAAGGACTTGACACCACAATCCACCAAGGGTAGCCAGTCCACTGAACTAGTTGCTACTACTTCCAATCCGGGATCACAGCAGTCACAGCCCTTGGCCGTGACAATGCCCCTTGTGGTCCTTAATAGTTTACTTGTGGAGGAGGTGTCGCAACCAAATCCCTCAACAACTCCAGCACTTTCAAAGTGCCTAAAGCCTAGGATGGGGGAGTTAAACGCAGGGGAGTTGGTTGAAAAGCTAGACTCTCTGAAAAGGGCGGCAGTTGTGCCCTCACAACCAGGCAAGGCTATTCAGCAAACCACAGCTATGTCCCATAAGGACACACTAGAGAAGGGAAATGCTGAGGCCCGACCAAGCACATCAACGGTCGATATAGCCCAGGGTCCTGAGTTGTTGAGAGAGGCACCTTCATTGACCAAGAAAAAGAGGAGAAAGCAGAGAAAACAACAACAGATGCAGGTGGTTGTGGACCCAAAGAACATTGAGATGAAGGGCACTGGAGAGCTGATGAATAAAGCATTGAGTCCATCCACCAATGAACCCACTGATGCCTCTCCTAATAGCGGTGAAACCCCAAACACATCCGTGTGTTCTGAGAAACCAAAGCAACCGTTGCCATCAACAGTTGCTTGGAACACTCTATCCACTGACAACAGAACTCACATTGATCAATCAAGAGTGGATACAACGCTGTCACAACGGGGTGACAAATCTATACCAGTCACATCCGAGAAGAACCATGATGAAATAACAGCAAAACCTCAGGAGAAACGTGAGAACCCCAAGAGCATAAGAAAACCTAGCGTGGACCAATCTTGCTCATCTAGGCCTGAGCCCCTACCCATGCTAAAGCCTAAGGAAACTCTTAGAACTTTGCATGAGATAGCAACCGAGCAAGCCCTCGTTGAACATAGAAGTGTCGCAGAATGCTTAACTGAGTTGGAGGCTAAGCTCAAAGTGGTCGCGCATGTCTACATCCTTGCGGATGTGGGCACGATCCCCAAGGAGCAGCTTGGAGATTACTTGACCTTTCCTCTATCATGGGAAGAACAAGAACATCTTAACGGGCACTACGACAGGCTCCTGCATGAACAGATGCGACTCATCCCTGACGAGGAGGCTGACGAACTACGCTTAACCCTCACGTTCAATGAAGTGCTCTGCCGACCGAATCTCGTAGACATAGAGCTACTAAAGCGACTGCCAGCAGGCCAGAGTCAATTTGAGCAGCGTTGGTGCGAAAGCCGCGTTGTAATGGCCGAACTAGGGACTCAGATCATGACGGTCTCAGAAGAGCGATTGGCCAAATGGCGGTCTCAAAGAGACCCAACCTACGTGGCACCAACTTCCCTTCGAGTGCTCACTGACATTCGGGGTGCGGACTTGGCTGGGACTAGGCTGTAGGGCCCTTTGATTGATAAGGTTCTCACCGAGGAGGAGTTACATATTGCCAGTAGACTCGGTCAAGGTTCCATGCTACTCGACGTGGCAAAGTATCTATCAGTATTAAGTCAGCTGCCACGAATACTAGATGCGTGTGCCACGCTCCGGTACAACCCTGAGTTCTACACTTGGTTCTTATCCTCGTGATGTGACATGGATTCATAGATATGTATATAAATAAACGCTGATTTTTGTGTCACCTTGTATAAACAATATCAACACACACAAGTAATGATAGTCAAGCGCAGGGAGAAGAGTTGGTTCTAACAGGCTAACCTCGTCAAGTCCTCTTCTCATCACACATTTAAAAGCCGTGTGACCATTCCCACCCCAAGTGAAGGGCATGCAACCCACATTACCGCCATAGGAGGCCTTGACCAACAACACTGATGTTGTAGATAGGGTGCAGTCCCTTTCTATACACCTTCTTCCCGTTTTGGTCTATCCTTCCGAGGATGTGCCCTATCCCACTCCATGACAACCAGTCTACACAACTTAGCACAAGCCAATATTGGCTAATGGCTGGAGGCAAAACGAACATCATCATGGGGGCCATCCCGTTACGACAAAACACTGCATGCCTCACCCCTCCCCTTTTTGTCACATGCGCTTGATAAACCACACTAAAATCCCTACCATGCAAATAGTTGTATCCTATATCTAGGTCTAACCCTTGGATTGCGCCCTGCAGGTTTCCTTTGGCAGCAGAACGCATGGAGAATCATGGGAATCTAGCATGCAAGGACGCTCTTCGCAGAAGACGGGAGCATGTGGCACGTGCCCCTCCACCGGAGTGCTATGTGCCCACCATCAAGAGGTATGCCAAGAAGCGAGGCCCCAAGCAACATTGCCTAGGGCGAAGGCCGAAGAATACTCGAGTCAAGAACGTAGAGACTCGAAACCCGCAACAAGCCGCAGCACTAGTGGTACGTACTCCCAGCTCCCGCTCGGGCCCCAGACGCCCAAAGGCAGAAAGGGCAGCCCGAGAAAGAGAAGAATTTAATGAACTATTTAAAGATATTCTGGAGACGGTAGCGGGCCGGGATTACACCATTCATGTCCCAGCGGACATGTTCCCTGCTCACCCCCACGGGAGCCCCACACCAGCAGAGCCCCAATCACCCGGCTATCCAGACTCGCCTCTCCTCGTACAAATCGAGTAGCCCATAATGCATAAAGGGCTTATCAAATGATAACTGGCCAGGACTTTTTGTTCTAAATGGTTAAGTATTCCCAACTTGTTAAGTATTGACGTGTTCCTGACTTGTATGAACTTATCATATCTGCGTTTAATATATGCTACGCCTTAGCAAAAGAAAAGGCTAATCAAGCGCAGGTGATAAATGTCTAGTCAACTAAGTGATGTCTCCTTGCATTGCACTGGTTTATTATAGTTGCGGCATACACAATGCATATGCTCTCATGAAGCGACAAGTGGATGCAGGATGATACATGTCCTTGTGCGAAAATGTTCAATGCCCAATCACCGCAACACCCACAACCCCACGATGCCGCGGCAAAGCCATGCTGTCGAAAGCACCCTTGCCAACCACCCACATTGCATGGCCCACAAAACATTCCTGGGCCACGCCCCCTTTTTGGGTCCAGCTCTATAGTTGGCTCACGGCAGCCGTCACCTCAATTGTACCCACATCGCATGTGCCGCAAGGAGGGGTGCAATAGCTCAAGTGTATCTCCCCCTTTCGCCAACTGCTTCTCTAACAATGAGGCTAGGGCACCATCATCATTGTACTATTCATTTTCAGAGCCTTCGAAGCTTGACATTTTCCAACCCATTGAAAGGCTGATAGCCTCAACATATTGTAATGGTTGTACTCAGGCAAAAAAAAAAAAAAAAGAAAGAAAAAAAAAAGAAAGAAAAAAGAAAGAAAGAAGGAAAAAGAAAAAGAAAAAGAAAAAGAAACAAAAAGAAAGGAAAAGAAAAGGAAAAGAAATGAGCACCCACGATCACAGCACAGCACCTAGGGGTCCTCAAATTAGGAACGTCTGGTGACCTTGGTCGACCGGCTTCGTCCCTAGTCCCCTAACCCCTTACATTCACCCACAATTGTCAGGGCACCTCAAGGGCAGGACATACCTGGGGAGCTTGTCTCGCCTAGGGTTAGACCTGTCACCCTGACCCACTTGCACAATTTTCTTTTGCACCCTGCCTTAGTACCATTGCAATCAGTGGTGATAAGCACCGCACGATTGGCCATGAAAAGTACACCGTATTCATCAGGCAAGTCCAATAGCTTCCAGCTACCGAAAGAGCGGTGTCCCTATATTCAATTATGCTCCATCGTGCAGTCACAATGCGAAAGATGTCTCATATACCTTCACGTGTACTTATTCTCAATATGGACAACTTTGCTTCATCCACACATTGTTACGATAAATTAGCCCATGTTCTTCTAACTACGTAATATCTAAGTATGCACGGGCACTCACCTAATATATGCACCAAAGTATATACACAGTTTGGGTCCTCAAGTGCAGGACAATACTCTCAGCTTGCTTAGAGTTTGACCTGTCTCCCAAACTAATCAAATATGTCTTGTACACGATAAGAAGACTAGCACTACCCCTTAGGGAGAGACCACACGAGAGGTTTTTAAATTGCAGGTGTTGAAGACTCCAACAAAAGTGTCGTTCGATCTTCATCAACACCCAACTCTGAATGCTTATCCCTTACCATTCGACAAGCCCAAAAAGGATCATCATGTGAAGAATCCCCAACAAACCAACACTTGTGCTGGCCATCAATGCAATCCCCAACACAGCATAGCCCTACCACCAACTCCAACAATCTTCCACCAGCCACCTTGGCCACCAACAGGCCCCCAGGACCTTCTGCCACACCACCACCAACACTCCTCCACAAAGACCACAGGCGTTCTTGTCACCCACGTCTTCGGTGCATGCTACATCCTGCTACCTACGACGGTGAGTGCCATGGGACTGGCACTCGTCTAGGAGGGGGGTAATGTTAACCCCAACACGAAGAAAGCAAAAAGAAGTGGAAAAGACGCAGGGCAAAGGCAGAAAAAAGGTAGCCCGACTGAAGAAAGAAAAGGAGAAAATGCCAAAAGGACAAGGGCAACCTTAAAAGTCCAAGGCAAAGGCAAAAGGGGAAAGGCGCATTTTAAAATAAAAAGGCGCACCCTGAAATCCTGTAAAAGAGCGCCGGGCTCTCACCCGTGCAATTTGTAAATGTAGACGGGCGGTGGAAGGAAGCTAGGAAGATAGAAGGACAAATGGGAAAAAGGGCCTAGGCTATGGCCGGCCATGTAAAAAGGGGAAAAAGGGGATGACCGCCCAAAAGGGATTTAGGGTTTTGTATATAAAGTTGAAAAGTGAATGAGAAGCTCATTCTTGTGGGTGGCCAAAAGTAGCTCTCCTCTTCTTCTTCTTCTTCTTCTTCTTGCTTGCTTGAGCTTGTGCTTGAGAGAGGGAGTGTGAGAGTGTGAGGGAGTGAGTGTGTGAGGGTGAGGGACCGAGGAGGAGAAGCTCTCCATCGTCTCCGCTCTCCTTCTCTTCTCTTCTCTTCTCTTCTCTTGCTCGCGGCAATGGAGCTTGGAGCGTGGAGCTTGAGGATGGAGCTTGCTTGAAGCTTGCACTTGGATCGTGGAGCTACTGGAGTGTGCGGGAGAGGAGGTAACTCGAACGGCATCAAGGTAAGCTCACTACACCCGTAGATATGGATGGCGCGTCGACTATGTGAGAGGTAGCCATTAGTGCTCGGCTTGGAACGCTTGAAACAATAAGCGGTCCGTGGGTCTTGGCAGTTGAGTGAAAGCTCCCACATAGGCAAGGTAGCCTCAAATGCAACCTAGATTTAGAGGACCTCCAAGAAATAGATGGAAAAACTTTGAATGCTTTAATTGCAGGGAGAGACATCATATTTCTCCTGATTGCCCTTATCCAAGAAGAACAGGAGGGGAGATGTATCCCATGCCACAAGGGAATGCTAGGCAAGATGCTAGACCTCAACAGGAAAAAAGTTCACTTGAACCAGCTAGGCAATAGTTGGAAAGAAGACCTAATGAAGGCACATCAGGTATGAATTTGATTGAAACCAGCATGTTTGATGATGGGTAAAATGCAGATGTTTTTGCTAACAAGAGAGTTAGAGAGAGGGATACTGAAATTGAAACTCAAAGGGCAGCAAGGATTAAAAAGGGAAAACAGGTTGTAGACGATCCAAAAACCAGTAGAAAAGTTAGACAACAAAGGAAGATTCAAATGGGAGACTTTGCTTTGGGATTCAATCAAGTTCCTTTGGAGGATTTAAGAGGTAAAAAGGCTTATGCTACATATGGTCTTCATATGGTCAGCTACTACAGATGAAGTCATCTTTGAGGAGGCAATGGCATGGTTTAGTTAGCATCACGAAATAAAAAACCCAAACTGGGCATGTTGGAATGGCATGCCTATCAGATGTGAAAGACATTATACCTATCATGGATGCATGGATACATGGAAGGAAAATTGATCAATTTTATGTTGATGGTGGTGCGTAAGTTTGTGTAATCAATGACAAAGCAATGCTGCAAATGCATCTTAAAATGACAAGGAAATCACTGTTTAAGGTTAAAATGGCAAATATATTAAAAGTGAAATGCTTGGGAGTCATTGAGAACTTGGAATCACATTGAAGGCCAAAGAGCATGTTTGGATTTCCATGTTACACTTGCAAAACTTGGGGCATATCCTCTCATTTTGGGATGACCGTGGTTGATTGGTATGAGATCTAGACAAGATTGGTACAGAAGTCGATTGGAACTTTATCTAGAGAAGCCAGTTCATAAGAGGGTGATCTTTGACATGAAAACACAGTCTATCATTCAAAGTGGACATGAAAGTGATGTTGGAGGTGATGAAAGTAGTGATTCATAAAATTCCAACCTTGATGAGGAAGATAGAAAATGGGAAGCTAGCGTACTCTCTAGGGATGTTGACCTCTTTGGTTTGTCAATCTAGGGTTCAAAAAGAGAAGAAAAAGTGGTAGATATTGTTGTAGGAAGTACAGACTTCATGTCCGAAACATGTGATCAACAACCTAAAATAAATGTTGGACTCCCTAAGCTTATGAATATGTTGGGAAATGACTTGAATAATGATGAAAGAGATGAATATTCAACCATTTTTCAAAAATACCCAAAACTGTTTGCTACAGAATATCACCAACTGAGGGACACTAACAGAATTATGCACCGTATCAAATTGAAAGAAGGGTGTAAACCAGTGGCTCAAAAACTTAGAAGACTTGGTACAATTTAGGAAAATGTACTTAAAGCTGAAATTCAGAAGTTGCTTGATGTTGAATTTATCTATCCTGTTGATGATGTAGAGTGGGTGTCTCCTGTTGTAATCAGACCAAAGAATAATGGAAAGTGGAGAGTATGTGTTGATTTCAATCCTCTTAATGCAGCTACTAAGAGGGACTACTATCCTCTTCCATTTCAGGATGAGATCTTGGATCAAATGGCTGGTCATGAATTTTACAGTGTGTGTAATGGATACTCTGGATATTTCCAAATCAAAATAGCGGAAGAAGATTAGAAGAAAACAACATTCTTTACCCCATGGGGATGCTTCTGTTATAGAGTGATGCATTTTCGTCTGATGAATGCATACGCTAGCTTTTCAAGATGGGTTAGTTGGTATTTGCCCCTTTCATTGGGAAATCTTTGTGGGTGTTTATGGATGACTTTTGTGTGTACAACTCAAGGGTATTACACTCTCAAAAACTTGATGAAGTTTTCTGCAGACTTGATGAGGATGGAGGTTAGCTAAACCCTGATAAATGTAAAATAGAAAGAACTAGAGTGATACTCATGGGTCATGAAGAGTTTGCTAATGGTATTTCACCTACACCCAGCAAATTTGAAGCTTTACTTCTTATGGATTCTCCAAAAACTGTAAAAGAACTGATGAGCTTTGTTCAAAAATTGAGGTATCTATCAAGGTCATTCCATATGCTGGCTAAATATGTATATCCTTTACAGGAAGCAACTCAAAGGGATCCTTTAGTTTGGACACAAGTTGAAGAGGATGCATTCTTGCAGATTAAAGAAAAGTTAAGCACTTTGCCAGTTCTTATGTCTCCAAACTGGGATGAACCTTTTTTCATTAGTATCGGTGTTGGGAAAAATGCAGTGGGAGCCATTTTAATGCAAAAGGAAAAGGGGATGTCTTATATGAGGCCTTTGTTTTATATAAGCAGATCCATTGGAGTGACTGAAAAAGCTTGGATGGAAGAAGAAATGTTGGTATGGGGGCTAGTATATATAGTTAAAATATGGAAATCATACTTGATTCAAAAACCATTTGTAGTACTTACTGGTTCCCAGTTGCTTCCACAAGTTACTCCAAGAGTTACTAAGTGGTTGTTGGCTTTGCAAGAATTTGAATTTACATGTTTGAAGGAGGATACTATAAGAGCTAGCTTGGCTGATATTTTGACTTATAAAGAACCTGTTGAAAGTGCACCTATTATAAGATGGAAGCTGATTTTGCATCCACAAATTCATGAGGAGATGAAGGATAAAGATGCTACCTTTTTTTTTAAATGACAGTTACAAAAGAGTGCTGAGAAAGGGAGGACAAAGTTTTATTGTCATGGATGTTGAAAATTGAGAAGTCTTTTCTTGAAGTCAAGAGAGTAAAGAGATAAAAAGTAATAATGATGCTGACCTGAAATAGTGTATCCCATTGGGATACGTGAAGATAGATGCAAAAGGAGATGCTATGTTGGTGGTCATACAGGTTGAAAATGTTTGGAAAGCCAATAAAGATATTTTGAAGGACTGGTTGTTTAAGATAAAAGGCCTCATGAGGCAGTTGCAAAAATTTGAAATTTGGCATATTGGTAGGGAGAACAAGTGTAGAGCTCATGAATTGGCTAAAAATGCTCAAAACTTTCTTGTTGCACTGATGTCCACATATAGGGCACCATAACTTGCAACAAATCTATCATAGGAGCAACTATATATGAGTATGCGTATATAAATCTCCTATAGAATCCTGACAATCCCAAAAAGGAAAAAAAAGTTGTTTCATTTTGGGGTGTCAGCCACCTAAGTATCACAAAAATCTTCTTGGGGTCCATCGTAATCCCATTGGTAGATACAATATGACCTAGATACTCTATCTCTACTAAACATAGAATCTTCTTGTCTCGGTTATCATAGAGTTTTGCTTCCCGCAAAGTTTCAAACACTGTCATCGAATGTGACTCATGTTCATGGATACTCTTACTATACACAAGCACATCGTCAATAAAATCTACAACGAACTTGCCCATGTATAGTCTTAGTAAATAATTCATTAACATCATAAAAGTAGCAGGAGCATTTGTTAAACCAAAAGGCATATTCAAATATTCATATTAACAAAATCTTATTCTAAAAGGAGTTTTAAAAATATCTTCATCTCTTACTCTAATTTGGTGATAACCACTTTTTAAATCAATCTTACTAAAGATAAAAGCACCACCTAAAGCATCCAAGAGATAATCAATACGAGACATAGGATATCTATGCTTGACAATTATTTTATTTAAATCCTTGTAGTCTACACACATTCGAAAAGAACCATATTTCTTTTTTCCAAGTAAAACAGGGGCTACAAAGCGTAAAGCTAGGTCTAATCAATCCTTTGCTTAAGTACTCATCCACCACCTTATGGACTTCATTCTCCTCTTGTGGACTCATCCTGAACGAGGGTCTAGCAATTGGATTAGCTTCTGCAATGAGCTCAATCCTATGCTCCACGTTCCTACGAGGAGGTAAACCAAGAGGTAGTTCATATTTAGATACATTAGAAAATTGGGCTCTTATTTTACTTGATAAGGCCGAAGGGATACTTGTGGAACTTCCACCTTTATCCATGTCATCATTTGACACACATTTAGAAATATTTAAAATATAACAAAAGTAAAGAGACTTACAGTCAATCTTGAGTGCCTTGGTTATCGAGAGAATCTTCACTTCTTGGAGATCTGGTTCTCCGCAAATCAACAATCGTCGGCCCTCGTGCTCACATTGATAAATATGAGAAGAAAAGTCAATGATAGGTCTCTTCTTTGCGTGCCACTACTTGCTCAACACAAGGTCAAATCTTGCAAGCCCTGTAATTTTAAAATCCAATCTGTCCTCATAGGACTGGATTTGTACAAGGAGGTCACCAACTCACTAATCCCATGTCTCTATACTCATCCCATTAGCTAGCTCTACTAAATAACTATATTCTGAAGGGGTAGTCTTGAGCTTCAGCTCTTGACGAGATTAGAGCTAATAACATTATGTGAAGAGCCCGTATCAAATAAAATACGCATAGGGCATCCTGCCACTATGCCTTTCATTACAATGAGCTCAGTGTCAACAAACCGGTACCCCTTTTGGCCTCACGCGATAACACTGCATCTGGCACAGTTGGTACTTTATTTGTTACTATGATGGCTAGGATCCATTCATGATAACCAGAGTCATATGGAGATGACTCATCTAGGTCATCTCTCGGCTTATCCACATCCTGCATTAGATTAAGCACCATTTGAGCACTGAATCGTGCCTTCTTGGGACAAGCCTTAAATTTATGCTGCCTCAGGCATCTGTAATAGAGTCCTTCTCTCATTGCTTTCTCCCTTTATTGTGGAGTGACCATGGATTTATTGTAGGCTCTCTCAGCCATAGCAGATACCTTCCTCTTGGTACCTGATGATACAGTCTTGATCATATACACCTCTCTAGTGTCCTTCACATGAGGAGCACTAGATGCAATTGCAGAGTAAAGATAGGGCATGCACCTCTAGTCCAAGGAAATCTTTGGGCCTTCCCATCTTCAAGGACCAATGCAAGCTCCACTACCTCATTCAAGGTTTTACATATCTCCTTCCTAACAATTGGCCTTAAGGTTTCTTTTAAGCCCATGACAAATTTATGCACTTGCAGAAAGTCAGGAATATGTTCAAGGACCTTTAAGAGAATCTCTCTATACTTGTCCGCATATTCCTGGACAAAGTAGCTCTTCTGAGTTATGAAGAACCATGCATCTAGAGCCCTTTTCTGCTCACTTGGAGGGACAAAATTATTATAAGACAATGTCTTAAATGCAATCCAAGTAGACGGCTCTACATGATCCTGCTCAATTTTTCGCCACCAACGGTGAGCGACATCCATGAGATTATATGTGGCTTGTTGTATCTTTAAAGCATCCTCATGAATATGGCATAACTTAAAACACTGCTCCCATTTAGAGAGCCACTGTTCCACCACATATGCAGCCCTTTGTGCCACCATGCCATTGAACTTAGGTGGCTTAAGGTCTTTAAGCTGCCACTTAGCTTCTTGCACAACGGAAGAACAACTACGGAGGAGTCATGTACAACTTGTGTGTCAAGCATACATGCGTCAGGTAAACTCTCATCTAAAGGTCCATTGCCTTTATCCAAAGCATTTCGAGTTAAAATTTTCATTTGTTCAAGCAAAACTTGCATAGTGCCTTCCAAACTAGAAAGAGGATTATGCACATCATTAGATGAAGAGGGCAACTAGTCATCATGCATAAGAGGTTCTTCCTCTACATCAATGTCGTTCAAAGGCATAACTTCAGTGCCTAACATGATTTATTAATTAATGTTTTATTTTTGGGATTAATAATTCAAACCAAAAAAGAAAGGCAAACGTAAATACAATGTACTTTCAGAAAACTGCTATGTTTCTGCACAAGTACTTGTCAAGAGGTCACTTTGATGCTAAATTTTGGAAGTGCTCCCAAGCTCAATTGGTGATGATAATACTTAAGAAGCTTTTCTTCAAATCATTCTCAAAGTTTGTGTAATTGATTTTCAATTTGGATGTTGTATCAAGAAATTATAGATCTCAGAAAATGTGCTCAAAAAGAGGAGAAAACACCCTTTTTTTTTTACAAGGGGATGGAGGGCTCACAAGCTTGGTAAAAAGGGGATTCTATCCCATATGCAGAGTGCCACAAGGAATTTACCAAGGATAAAAGGTGAAAGGGACATGGTCATTCTCTCAAGTAAAAGAGAGAGAGCTATCATGTTTGATGGAGTGTGCCTTGGCCTTGGTGCTGCTATTGGCCACCGTTGACTCACGTGATTGGCTTGCTGGGTTACCGCTGAGCCTTGTGGTGGGTGCTGCCACCTGCAAAGAAGAGGCTTTTCACACTGCGATGTTTTCTATGGTGTGTTGCAGATATGCCTTCACACTGGCCACTCCTGTGCGTTCTTGCAACTACAACACGATCTCACCTATGTGGCCGTAACAAAAAACCCCAAAATCTTTTTTTTTTCGGAAATCTAAGAGCTTTGATACCAAATGTGAGAGAGAGAAGAAAATTTCTTGTGTGTCTTACTCACCTCCCAACCAAATATACCCTCTTCCCACCTTCTAATCGAGTTTCTAGGGCCTGTTCTCATGGTGCACCCGACCGTGTTCCCAAATAGACAAGTCCTACCCAATTTAGCAAGAAATCTGAGGGTATCCCCCGAGCTTTGGACCTTGGCACTTCTTGCCCTTGTCTGGGACACACTAATTAATGGCCGTCCTAGGAAACTTGCTCGACCGAAGGTTATTATGTCTGACAATATAGCATGCCACAACTCCTACTACAAATGCTATGTTAGGACTCTCATGGCATATATCAAATTGCACACTACATATACATAAGGGATCTTTGGCCATCTCAGCTTTTTGCTCATTAAACTGTAGACAATCATCCTAACTAATCTTCACATGAGAAGGAAGAGGATAGCCAATAGGCTTACCATCCTGCATATGAGACTGCTCAAGGACTTTCTAGATATACTCTTTTTGTGATAAATAAAGGATCCTCTTAGAGTGATCGTGCATGATATGCATCCCAAGAATATGCGAGGTCTATCCCATGTCCTTCATCTCAAAGCTATTCTTGAGCAAAGTTTTCATGGCATTTGACTTATCATCAACTCTTCCAGCAATAAGTATATCATCCACATAGAGAATTATAAGGCTACCATAATGAGCCTTCTTCCTATAGAAACATGGATCCATAACACTATGACTATATCCCCATGAATGCATAAAAGCATTAAACTTGTGATACCATTCCCTAGGTGCTTGCTTAAGGCCATAAATGCTTTATCAACTTGCACACTAGGTGTTCATTGCCTTTTTCCTTTAAGTCCTTAGGCTATTTCATATAAATCTCATCATACAAGTCCCCATATAGAAAAGCCATCTTTATATCCATCGTATAAGGGTCTAGATCTAGCTGAGTAATCAATGCTTTTACCAAGCATAGTGTCGACATTTTGACCATAGAAGAAAAGACTTTATCAAAGTCAACACCATGTTCATGGCTTGAAACCCTTAGCTACCAATCTGGCCTTATAAGTGGGATTGGGGCATCTAGGGATACTTTTCAACTTATATACCTACTTATATGGCAAAGCCTTCTTGCCACTAAACAAAGGAACCAAATTCCACATTTGGCTTGTCTATAAGGAGTCAAACTCCAACTGCATAGCCTTGTTCCATGAGTGACTATCATCTTTGTGCATAGCCTCATCATAAGAGAGAGGCTCACCTGCATTGGTCACCATAACATAATCCATGGATGGTGCAACTAATGTTTAGCTCTAGTAGAGCATCTCAAAACAGGCTGATCTTGCACGACAGGAAGCCATTCTAGGCCACCAGAGCGTCAACTATTGCAGGATGTCTTGCTAGTTGTATAGGAGTAAGAGGCTTCTCCTGAAAGATCACTCTACATACCTCAACTACTTGCTTAAGCTCTTTTATACATCTTTTTCTCATGGAAACGTACATCTTGGTTGTGGATAACCTGACAAGCCTATGAATCCCATAGGTGATAGGCCATCTCACCAAGCATCCCCATAACCAAAAAAGATACATTTCATGAATCTAGGATCCAACTTAATGCACTTGTCCTTGGGAACATGGTAGAATACCTCACAACCAAAGATGCACAAATGAGCATATGATGGAGGTTTACCAATCCATATCTCCATTGCAACCTGGCAATCAATAGTAGTGCAAGGGGACTTGGTAATCAAGTGTAAGGCAGTAGTAATTGCCTCAGCCCAAACGTATTGTGGTAAGCTAGCTAGGCTAAGTATAATACAAACTCTCTCGTGAATCATCTTGTTCATGAGTTTAGTGATCTAGGGAGGGGTGTAAGGGGTGGTCAGCTGATGCTTAATACACCATTCATTGCAACATTGCTCAAAATATTTCAAGACATACGTACCCTCATTATTAGACCTAAGGCATTTCAGTCTCAATAAGAGCAAGCCAATACTGAAAGGTAGACAAGACATCTAAATTTGGCTTAAGAGGGTAAGGCCAGACCTTATGTGATTAATCATGAATGAAGGTAACAAAGTACTTTGTACCAAACTCACCCATGTGCTTCATGCCGCCATACTTCTTATGCATACTACATGTCTCCCAACCATATAAACAATAATTACAAGACTCAAAATGCTTATGGTCTAAGGGAAAAATATACTGCAGATTGGTAAGCATTTTCAAAGACATGTGCCCAAGGTGATGATGCCAAAGAGATACATGTGAAACTATAGCCACAACCAAAACATGTTCAATTAACCTACATTCAAGCAAGGGATAGAGGGTACTACACTTAGCACCATAGGCAATAACAAGATTCCCATGAATACTCTTCCATGAGGAATCACCAAAAGAGACAACATAATTTGCATCATCCAAGATGGCAGTAAAGATAAGGTTCTTTGTGAGAGTCAAGACATGACGTACATCATGAAGAGTAAATATGCTGCATGTGAACCAAACTGCAGCTAGACATCACCAATATCAACTATCTCCAATGCTAGGTCATTACCCAAACGGATAGATCTAGTCATAATATGATAGGAGTGAAACCACTATTTACAAGGGGTCATCTGAAAGGAAGCCCCTGAATCTATCAACCAACACTGAGTATATCCTGACAAAGGATATGTTAGCTCTGAAGTATCCATGGAAGAGATTTCCAATATGAGATCATCAGGCACATTAGGCTACACCACACTAATCTCCTCAATATTGATGCTAGACTTGCTTCACAATGCCATGATCATTATTCTTGTCATGTGCTTTACCCTTTCCCTTTTCCTTGTGATTGTATTTGCACATTTTATGGCACTATGGCTAAATATGACCTGCTTTCCCACAATAATGATAAGTAAGACCGAGCTTATGACCACATGTGACATACAGGAAGCATCCACATTCTTTATGTTCACCTCTTCTATCAAGAGGGCATTCTCGACATCCTGCAATTTTAGGCCATCCTTAGCACATAGAGATGTATGGAAAGTATTCCACGAATCAAGTAGAGTAGCAAGAAAAAATAAAGGATACAAAGAATCCTTGAACTCAATCTCTTACACAGCTAGATGGCTGACAATGGAGTGAAACTCAATCAAATGTATAGACATAAAAGTTCCTTTCTTCATGCAAAGGTCCATCAATTGTTTTAGCCAATACATTTGAGATGCTCGACTCTTCTTATCATAAAGATTCTTAATGTGTGTCCAAATCTCATATGCAATTTGATTTTCAATTACAATATTGTAGTGAACCTACTTAGAGAGTGATAAAATGATTGTGGACTTGCATAGCTCATCCAGTTTAGCCCAATCCTCGGCCTCAATGTTTTTTAGGCTTGGCATTCTCATTTTTTAGTGGTATAACCTACAATTTTTGCACTAAAACCTACCATATCTAGGTCTTCCAATACTTGGTTCAAAAGAGACCTAGCAAAGGCATAATTAACTGAGTAATGACAATAATCGAAGCTCAATACATAGCCATGTAAGATGAATATATCACTGACAACATCGTGACAGAGATTGGTGCTGGCCCAAAACAAAAGTTGGATCAGCCCACTAGGCATCCACTATATACATATAGCATGAAGAGAACATGTACATGTCACATTAAGTCCCACTATCTCACCGTAAAAAGCTCAAGCTTAATGGCATAAACCGAATTCTCTTTAGCACATTCAAGTGTCAAATGTGTCTTAGTACATTAAGACAAATAGCTCCCATTGAAACCAAAGTCAAATGTCAAAGGAGTAAGCAAAGCTCAAAAACATTGTGGGGATGGCATCCATACATCCAAGATCCAAATAGCATACATTTGGAAGTATCTAATCCAAGCAGTCTACAAAGCTCTAAGTAGTAACACTGAATGAAGCATCTAGGTAGTATCCATAACAGTGAATGAAATCCAATGTCAATGTATTCTAGCTTCAAAATCAACTCATTAACATAGTATGAGCACAACCAAGCATGTAGTATCCATAATATATATCGGTACATCCAATAGATAACCTCAATAGCATCAAGTAGTAATAGGCATAAGCTTTGACTGCAAATGCTTGCTACCCTAAATTATTCCAACAATGAAAATCTATGATAAACTAAGCTAAATGTGTGCTCAAATAAGCTCAATAGCATCTCACATCAATGCCATATCATCCCCTAAGTATTTGTCATCAATACATGTGCATACTGGCATCCTAAGAGGCATCTACAAGCTCTAATGATTGATAAACTCTATTTAGACTTGTATTATAGTAGGTTTGTTGTATATTTCAACAAGTAATGGAGGTTGTGCAGTCCAACACACAAGTGGCCAATGCCAGGAAAGGTCTAAGAGGTTGCTTGTGCTAGGGAGGTGTCAAGTACCACATAGGAGGCAGAAGATGCACCACATTGATCCGAGAGGGCATGTAAATAGGAAAAATCATGCTGATTTGTTGATGGTGGTGGCTGCTATTGCTGAGCTACATGCTCATTGAAGTGAGCTCAAGGGAGGCCCAATGATGCCTTGAAGAATCGTGAATAGGCCTTGGTAAGTGCTAGAGCAATGGGAGATCAACACATACCTTGAAGGTTGAAGTTATGGCTATGAATGACTATGAACTACTATAGGTATTTGAATGCAAGATGAGGCAATGTCAAGTTGAGATCCTCAATGCTGGTGCAATGGCTTTGATACCAGTTGAAGGGAGTGAGTTTGGAGCAAAAGCAAGAGCTATGGTGGAGAGAGAGAGAGAGAGAGAGAGAGAGAGAGAGAGAGAGAGAGAAGATGTGGGAACTCTAACAATCACAATGTATGATTGGCCTTCCATGATTCAAATGTCACTAAAAGAATAGAGAAAGAAGTAATCGTGATGGGTGCCCACCACTTGCAGTGTATAGGTGTGCATGTACTATTAGTGTAACTAATACAAAGATGACTAGGCACATGTGACTTTACCCCCAATACAAATCTCAAAATAATATATAGAATCTTGTTGTATTTTGTTTGGGATCCCCAAGGTAAATCATTACACACACACACACACACACACAATTTTTTGAAAAGAAATCACATTTTTTCTTTGCATGATCATATCGTATGTTCAATTGAGAGAGAGAGAGAGAGAGAGAGAGAGAGAGAGAGAGAGAGAGAGAGAGAGAGAGAGAGAGAGAGAGAGAGAGAGAGAGAGAGAGAGAGAGAGAGGGAGGGAGGGAGGGAGAGAGTGTGTGTATATGTGCATGAGTGTGTGACATTTAATGTAATAATTGTGCACGGCAATGCTCGTTTAGTGTAGAGACACTAGTTGCAATGTGACAGACAGACCTACAGCATTGTAGTAGTGTAGCATATGCAAAAAATACATGTAGATACTGTGCAAGTTGTGGGCAACAATATGTCAGTGTACCGCAGTAGTGTGACAGCACGGTGGAGATGTAGGTAGTTTTAGTATGAACACACACATCCACACACATAGAGAGAGTGTAATGTTTAATTTTAATTAATTATTTTATATAATTATAATTAATAAATTAATTTTTAATTAATTATAATCAAGTTTAGTTATTTTTAGTGATGATTAATTAGTCATAACTAATTGATTATTATTATTAGAGTACATAGAAACTAATAGAATTCAACCATAATTTAGTTGTTTAGTGACAACTAATCATTATTATTAATTAGTCATTACTTATAATCAATAAGTTAGTATGTATTTAATTTTAGGGTATAGTTAAGTTAATGAAATATGAAAACTACCACATCTTAGACTTTGACCAAGTAACTTCCTTGTTTTTGGTTTTATGTCTTGCAAGGTACTCCTCATCAACATGATGTCTCATATTTTATGACAAGTTTCCAACGAAATTTGATTAACTTAAATAAAGACTTGTGAATGTTGTTCATATGATGCATAGTTGAAAATAAATGTTTCAGTTTACTTAGATATAGTTGAAAACACATTTAATTCAATAGAAATAGTATCATACACTAAAAACATGCATTTAGTTCTCTCATACGTAATTCAAAAGACATACATTCAATTTTCCCTCAAATTGCTAAAAACAACTTCAATTCATTAAGATTAATATGATTCATAATGTAAGTAGTTAACTTTTTAGAATGAGCTACTCCATGCATTAGTATTCTAGTCCAAGGATGTTGTATTTATTTTTCAATGTAAAAATACCAACTAAACTAGATTAAAATATCCTTAAAAATCATGAAATTTGTTAAAACATTATGATTAATATCTAAAACCATATTTCATCAAAGAATGGTACTATTGTTATGAATAAATGTACATTATTATGCTAATAGAATAGACAAAAGTAATGGATTCCATGTGGATGCCAAATTGCAAGGCCTCATTAAGTTCTAGGAAAATGAAAACCATAGCTTCTAGAAAAACATCACTAAAACTATGTATCATGAGTTGGTATGATATATACAAATTGGAATTATCTTGGAGAACTAAATGTGTAAACCTCATTGGCACACTAACAATATGCATAGCTTGCAAAGTAGTCACGATGCAACATCAAATGATCATCACACAAAGGAGTGATAGATGTATGGAACAAATGCAAGTCTCAATGGCTCAATCAAGCAAATCCACATCATTGCATGCCAACAGAAGGTTGATATCATAATAATAAAATGTTAATTATGCCATGCAAGCAAAGACTAGATTATAAAAAAAGGATTCTCCATTATAGCCACAACTTTTGAGAATAATTATTATGCCA
Organism: Lygodium microphyllum; assembly: GCF_053477565.2. Classification (NCBI taxonomy): domain Eukaryota; kingdom Viridiplantae; phylum Streptophyta; class Polypodiopsida; order Schizaeales; family Lygodiaceae; genus Lygodium; species Lygodium microphyllum. Next base: position 40,677,045 of record NC_141147.1, read on the forward strand.
ATCTCAATGTTCAAAATAACAACGGTGATCATGAATGACACATTGGACCAATGATTGATTCTCAAGCAGCAATTGATTCTCAAGAATCCTTTGGTGCCTCAGAATAACGTACAATTTTCTCAACCATCCACCAAACTTAACTTGATAACATCTAGCAATATTGATACATTTTCTTTCAATATGCTACATTATCCACCGGTGATGCAAAAATACATCACAATAGCGGAACATCCACATCCAAAGACAAGTCTCTATATACTTAGTAAGCAATCAATTACTAAAGTATTCTAGAAATCCATAATTAGAGCTCCCTGTTTGACCCAATGCTAGAAGCAAAAAATGAAGTAGCTTATAGTTTACTTGATAACATACTTAAGCCTAGCTAATGACATGCATTTCAAAGAGCCAATCAACATGAGCTTGCATGCATCATCCTATGGGATAATAACTAGCTTCTAGAAGGAAAATTAATGTTTAAAATAAATGGCTTGTCTGCAATAACTGGCTCATCCTACTTGGATATCACATTGGAGAACACATTGTTTTCCTTCCTCTTACCACTTGATTGTGGTGCATTAAAAACACACACAATACCACTTCCGAAACCTAGGTACACATGTAAACCTAAGTTGCACTTGTTGTGGTCAATTTGCACACAGTGTGTGGTTGACAATTATTGTAGTCATTTGCACATGGTGTGTGGTAGGCAGGTCTCTATGGATTACATTGTTGTTGTTCACATTTAGAAGCAATGTCTTCTTTGTGAGACTATTCACATGTAGGCTACACATTTTTGGATATTTCTATTTTATGTGTATAGTGATGTATGGATTATTAGCAATTCTTTGTGCACAACTTCTTGAATTGTGTTTGTGGTCCCACCCAACCTTCTAATTATTTTGTAGTATTTCTTGTTCACATACTATTTCATGGATCCCTTTATTTTAACACACTTTTATAATTTACTATTTAAAAGAAATAAAATCCAAAAAAATCCAACAAAGGAAAAGCAAAAGAAAAAAAAACATAAAAAAACCAAATAAAAATATATTTAACCAACAAAAAGACAACAAAAGCAAAACAAAATAAAAAACATATATAAAATTTTGGAAAAGGAAAAAAACATAAAAAATATATAAACAAAAAATAGAAAACACAAAAAGGAAAAGAAAAAGACCAACACCCACTAAGACCATATGATATTATTAAAAAAATCCAAAAAATAAAAAAAATTAAAAAACAAAACAAGCGAAAAAAAAAACACACCCACACACACAAACCCAAAAAAACATATGTACACCCCAAAACAACCAAAAACACACACAAAAGTACCAATAAAAATTAAAAATATTAAAAACATAAAAAAACAACCAAGACTACAATATCCAATGAATCTCCCCCCACAAAAAAAAGCCTAAAAATTATCCCTTTCAAGATTTGCGAGCAACATAGTACCAACTATATGTATTAACACTCATACACACAAAATAAACATCCAAAATCCTTTAAATTTAAAAAACAAGAAAAATAACAACCATAATAAACACAATCCCCATACCAACCCATTCCCTTGATCATTGCTCTTTTGTCTTGTTTTTGCTTTATCGTGGTTTTCATGTTCCGTAGATAAGTGGTCTTCTACTTTATAGTTGACCTAATGTTTCTTTTCTTCATGGAGTTGTGTGCCCTTGTGTTGGGATTCAATGCTGGCAACTACACCACTACTAGCAGACCTCATGTATGTACATATATACATCCAAGTTTTTCCTTCATTCCATCGTGGAATTGTACATCCTTGTGTTGGGATTCACTATTAGCATGTATAGCATTGCTACCAGACCTCATGAATAAACATACACACATGTTAAGGACAATACTAGGGAGGAGAGAGAATAGTACAAAAGAGAGAGAAAAGAGGAGAGAAAAAAACTAGAATGAGAGGAAAGAGGTGAGAGAAGCCATAAAAGCTTGGAGAAGAAGGTGAGACGAAGAGATTTTTCTTGTATATCACTCAATAATAATAAAATAAAAGCCTCTTACGCCCTTCTAAACCTAACTAGTGTGGTTAATAATTTTTAATTTTCCTCTAACAAGTATTTCCTATCTTTCCTATTTCCCATCCTTTACATTCCATCCCCACTCAAACCATTTTTTCCCCTAAAAGGCAAGGAAGGGACTTATTATAATAAGTTATAAAATGGTAGGGAGGAATAGAATAGTCTATTTAGATATTACCAACGATGAAAGAATCTTCAAGAATTTAGAAGAATTTGATGAAAATGAAGGTAGAGGAAGAAGCCCAACATATGGAAAGTATCTTGAAGTCTTTAATTTAAAATTTTGATCACCAAATCTTTTTGAAATAACACTTAAATAGTAGATAGCTTGTTGTCCAAACAAATCCTACTAGACAAAATCTAAAGTAATCTTCCAAGGATTGGTCCAAACAGGGCATGCCACCTATTAAAATAATTTTTTTGCAACAACATATATAGATGGCACATTGCTAGAAATAGGACATAATAAAATTTGCTTTAAAATAGGCCACTGTCTAGGTGCTATCTGCAGCATAATAGAGCCAATTTAGCCACAATCTTTAGCCAAATGTCACTTAAGAATCCATGATAGGCATTTGTCCAAACATAGGGTATTTCAATAATTATCCTTTATCCATCCGTATCAAAAGGAGAGGTATCATCCAAAGCACACTGGATCATAAAACTAATCCATAATATCATCTTCATGCACTGATTCATACCCCATGTCTTCAAGAACAATCATACTATAGACTTTGGTGTTGCTATAGATACACTTAGAAGCATGGCCTAATTTTCTCAATACTTAAAGTATAAATTTGTTTTCTTTCAATCCTTATAGAGGTCCATTGGAATCACTTTGTCATTATTCGGAGGACTAGTAGAAGTGGATTTCAATTTAGCATGTTGGTTTCCTAGTTTATTACCATTTGCAAACTTAGAATCACCTCTTGACTTAGTAGCATTAAAGAGTGGATATGTAGGGAATTTAGGATTTCCAAAAGACATGCTAGATCCACTAACATTTCCCTCAATAATTACAACTTTATGCTATCTAAAAGTGGGATAAGTAGGAACATCCTTCCTATATTATGAGCATACCCTTTACCTAACTCAATTGCTTGGAGCAGTGCAATTGGTTTCTGAGTTCATAACATTAGCTAATAGTCTTGGCTCCAAACCATAAATGTATTTATGCAACTTTGAATCATTGCTCACACTTTCCACATACATGGTAAGGTTTGAAAATTGGTTGGTATACTCTCTAATAGTCATGCTTCTTTGATCTAACTGATACCATCACCATGCAAATTTCTCCTTTTCAATAGGAGACACAAATACTCGAGCCATCTTTACCTTGAAATCTTCCCAACTATCAACCTATTGATTTTCCCTCTTAATATACCTCCACCATGTATGAGAAAAGCCCTTAAGGTGTGAAGAATAGCATAGTGTATCTTATAGTCCTCTAATCTAGGAAAGATATCAATATAGGACTCCAATTTAGATGTCCACTCCTCTAAATCTAAAGGAGAAGATGAGTGCCCAGTGTGTTGAGAAGTAAGCATGTGAACTCTCCTTATATTGGAGAGGATAAGGGTAGCTAGGTGTACATGAACTGGAGGATAGGGGAGCAAGGGGAAACCCTAACCCTAACTTCTCTAGAGGCTATATAAACTACCTAAAGGTCACTCTCAGAGTTGAGGAGAGTGTACTAGTTGTACCTTTGAACAACTTACTAAGCAAGATCTTCTTCTTGTACTTGAGCTCTCTCTCTCCCTCTTGTGCACACTCTTGTGCTTCCAACTCTACTTTTCCACATGGTATCAAAGCCATCTCTAATCCTTCAGCCTCCCTCAGCCTCCTTACATCATTAAGTGTACATGAGCTTTCAACTTCTACCTCTTGCCTCTTGACCACCATAGCCATAGCTTGACCCACCTCTATTGAAGGACCTGGGGAGAGAAAAGGAGAGCATTTCAGCTCAAGGTTTCTTCTAAAGAACTCCTCCCTAGCTCAAGGTGCAGCAATGTGGCATGAGAGACCCCAACATTGTGGGTGCAAAAGGGAGACATTGTTGAAAGAGCAGGAAAAGGTGCAGTCTAGGAAGTGTGGCATCTCTGCATTGTGGAGTGGTCTATAGGTGACACATTCTTCTCTGCCACCATAGGGATTTCATAGCCCCCCTAGTGGGCCATCTCTCTCTAAGAGGGTTTGACCTCATTCTCCCTCTATTGCCCACAATTAGCAAAACCCTAACTATGGGTTTCTAGTAGTCGTAGTCAAGAAGCTTCAAGCTTCCTATTTTTTCAAATGTTTCAATCTGTAATCATTAACAGTGATTCTAAACACTGAAGCATATGCTCTGAAGTGTGTTCCTAATCTGTGAGTAGATCCAACACTCGGGGGACATCATAAATTTACCGAGAAGCGTGATCTCAACACACGTAATTAGTGAAGTGTCTCACCAAGCTTGACAAGGTAATACCTAAACATCTCAATCTTGAGATGAGTGCTTCTAAGCATTGAAAAGGTATTTAGTGACATCAGTACTACTGCCCTATGAATATTGATATGATTGAAATATCCTCGGACTCTTCACCTAGTGTTGAGGTCATTAATGGACCTTGCTCAACTAAATGCTCGTATACTAAACTACAAGGAGGGGACGAGCCAGAAGTCCAGTCACCTCATTGAAACCTAGGAAAATAGTAAAGCTTAAGTCAAGGGTTGTTCGAAGAATAGGATCACCAAAATCTTATCTTGAGATATTACATATGTATGATTTCCAACCTTTTCCATCTTTATAGCTTTAAAGTTGGTTATCATTTGTAGGGCTATCAATTCTGCTATTTGGTTCGTACTTGGCCACCTATAAAGGACTAGACACTGCCATTGCCTAAGGCAATATGTAAGGCCTTTCTATAATGGCCATGGCCTATGCAAATGTAAGGCCTCAAATTTGCAAGTTCAATCGAAAAGATTTCCATCCCAGCAAGTCCTAGTAAAATATAAAATTATGGAGCAAGGCTATCGGCCCTTCATAAAAGAGACCAAAGTTATTGAGCCATCCAATCCCGTTGATGTAGAAGATGATGAAAGAGCTCACGCCATCATCATGCTTCATTTGGATGAATCTTTGATTCATCATATTGACCAGCTCTCCACTGCCAAGGAGAAGTAGGATGAGCTTAAAAAGGCACTATGGCACTACAAGGAAGAACTCCAAGATTTTTCTAAAGATTGAGTTTTTTAGCTTGGAGTATAAACAAGGAGAAGATCTAAGCAAGTTTATTTCACATATGAAGGGGCTCATGGCATAGCTGGCCTCCGTTCAAGCACCAATTCATGATGAAGATTCCATTGCCATCCTTTTGATGTCTATAAAGGTCTTTCTAACCCTTGTTACTACCCTTACTAATATCTAAAACCCAACCTTGGCAAGTACCATCCAGTCATGCTTGGATGAAGAGAAGAGGAACTATAACAAAGGGACTTTAGCATTTACTTCCCATGAGCAAGTGTTAGTCCATACAGCTTCTACGAAGTGCTCCTTCTTTCATAAAAAAGGACATATTGTAAGTAATTTTTGGAAGAAATATCCTGACAAAATAAAGGGAAATAAATGCAAAAAGACAGGGCATATCACTAGTATTCTCGAAAAACCTAAGGAATTGGAGGCCAACTTTGCCTCCCAATCTACAGACGATTGACTCTTTTGAGTCTTGTAACACTCTCTACCTATAGCCATATTTTGTAACGTGATTTATAAAGGCATCTCATTGTGGATTAAGGGGGTGCATCCTATCATGCTTTATCCAATGCCACCTGGCATTGAGGGGGGTTGTTGAGAAGTAAGCATGCAAAGTAAGCATGTGAACTCTCCTTATACTAGAGAGAGGATAAGGGTAGCTAGGTGTAAATGAATTGGAGGATAGGGGAGCAAGGGAAAACCCTAACCACCCTAACTTCTCCAGAGGCTAAAGGTCACTCTCATCATAGTTGAGGAGAGTGTACTAGTTGTACCTTTGAACAACTTACTCAGCAAGATCTTCTTCTTGTACTTGAGCTCTCTCTCTCCCTCTTGTGCAGACTCTTGTGCTTCCAACTTTGCTTTTCCACACAGTGTACTTAGTAGAACTATCTTATCATAGAGTTGTCTTTCCACAAAGCCTTGTTTCCCATTAGAAGTTTGGGGATGCATGTCCATGTAACTATCAATGGGAGATGAATTATTTGAAGCACTCCTATGATAACATGTTTAAAATCTACATGAAGCTAGAGATTGCTGAATTCTTACCCTTGGAGGATTGGATGCATGAATGCTCAAGACCGACGACTATTCATTTCTAAATAAGGGTTTTTCTATCTCATAGGGTAGATTAGTATTCATTTTCCTCCAATAGTTCTAGGCTATAGTTTAAGATTATGAGGTTGAAATGACTATTTTAATTCAAATGTTTCCCTACTTTCCTTATCAATTATCTATGCTACCACAAGCTGTGAGATTGGGGTAGTGAGCTTGTCCAATGATTCCTTTATAAAAGCAATAAACTTATCCAAAGTATCTTTGGTATAATGAGCCATTTGATCTATTTATTCCATGGTTTGGGAATTAGATTGTGTCATTTGCTCAACCACCTGATCCGATTTCGAAACAAGCTCCATATATCTAATTGAATGCCTAGTCTCATGGTTACATAGAGTGGCATTTAAGGTACTATACATCCCATATTCTTGAGAATTTTCTTTCTCACGATGTGGCTCAATAATTGCATATCTAGATTCCTTGTTTTGTTGTCAAACATCCTCATTTGCCTTGTTCTTTCCCTTGTTTCATGCAATTTCTATATATTGTCGAAGTGCTATCCAAACAAACCATTGTCAAAAAAATGGCTATAACTTTTGAATCCATGATGCAAATTAGACATATTTATGATTCAAATCAAATCCAAGGATGAGATCTTTGAGAGGAGCTATTAAGCACTCCATCAAAACTAGGGCATAATATTTTGGTAATATTCTTTTGTGGCTATAGAAAACTGTCCAACAACTTGTACATGCCTTGTTTTAGTGTTCCAATCACCTGTAGGTCTAAAGTGATGTGCCTAAATCTAAACCCTAAAATAACCTATGTATGACCTATGGAGACTAAGAATAACCTGCAATGACATGTAATAAATCTTTATATGCCCTTAATTATCTATGAAATCTATAAATGGATGGGAATCATCCCCAAAATATCCTATACTTCCCTATTTCATGCATACACTCTTGCACTCTATTGTTGAAGGCCGAAATAACCTATAAATCCTGTAGGCTAATCAATAAACACACTTTTTTTCCCTCTTTATCTCAAGTCTTCAATGCTACACCCATGGTGCCTATGTGAGGG